>NC_052353.1:47473042-47569526 GCF_009727055.1 Benincasa hispida
ATATTTCTACATTCAACCCAACAATTACATAATCATCCAACGAATTAATCATAAAAAAAAATAGCCGAACAAATAAACAAACATAATCATCCAGAAAAATAGTCTAACAAAATCAGCCCAACAAAATCTAATTTCTAATTCATAAACTACATTAGACAAAATCAGTCCAACAAATAAACAAATATATACATATATTTCTAGCTTCAACCCAACAAATAAATCATGAATCCATAAACTACACATTAAGTTCAACCCAAATGCAAACAAAATGATATATATAGAAAGATTATATATTGAAAAACAACTAGAGATTTTGGAAGGATGAACAAATGGAGGACGATTTCGAACAATTTTGGACGGACAAGCAAATTGAGGCATTTGGCTGCACAAGACAGAAACAAAATGAGGAAGATTTCAAAATTTTGGACAGAGAAACGCAACAAAAGAAGTAAAATCGTTCGGATGGAGAAAGCTTTCGGAAGGCAGAAAGCTTGGTGAGGAAGAAAAAGGGGCGGGTGCGACGATTTAATGGAGAAGAAGTCGTGTACTGGGTACACGACTTAAGGTAATCGTGTACCGGGTTCACGATTCAACCCTGCATGACTGCCACGGCAGACTGCGCGTGCCAGATGGACAGGAACTCGTGTACCCGGTACACGATTTAGAGCTAATCGTGTACCCGATACATGATTTAGAGCTAATCGTGTACACGATACACGATTTAAAAACCTGTTTTTGGGAATACTTTCCCTCCAACTCTATTTTTGTCATTATATATTAAAAAAAACATTGTTTTTTTAAAAAAATCCAAAATAATATTTGAAAAACAATTTTATCAAAAGAGCAACTTCTTTAATACCAATTGTTGGAGTAAATAAATCAACCAATAATTATCAAATGAAATAACTTTTAATAAAAAAAAAAAAAAAACAAGAGCGACCTCTAATACCCTTTGTAGCAATGAAAAACATAAACAATGGGTATCGAAATGATTTATGAAAAATATTTTTATTACAAACAAAAGCAACTGATACCAATGGTAGAATCGGTATAGCAACCCTAGCGGGGTGAATAGAGTTTATTCAAACTAATTTTAAATTTTTTACTCATGTGGCTCAATTAAACAAATTAACAAACTTTTCATTAATAAATAATTTAAACAATAAATTCAGGCAAATAAATTCAATCAAAAAAGCCAAGTAATTAAAATTAACACTTTTAAGGGTCCAATTTGATTTTAATAAAAAGATTGGTATGAGATATGTAAATATCAATTCATCCAACCTAAATAAATATTAAGCAATTAATTTAAGGAAAAAATGTTGCAATTAATTTCATGCAATCAAATATAACAACAAATTAATTGCAAAATTAAAGTAGGGGAAGGATAAAGAAATTAACATTAGGAATTTTATAGTGGTTCGACACAACCGGCTTACGTCAACTTCCCAATCTCTCTCGGGTACTTCACTAGAAGTTTTAACTCTTTCCCCTATTTAGATCTACAATGTTCTTTTTTCGGATGCAAGAAAAAACATGATCCTTTCCACGGTTGAGGATCAAACCGTTACAACGACTCTTTTTCTAGGATCAAGAGCAACCCTTATAAAATGTTTATAAAAATAAATAGCACATTTGACAAACTCTCTACAAGAGTGGATTTACAAGTTTTAGCTCACAACAAAATTAATCTCTCCCTATACATAAGATATCTCTCTCAAGAATTAGATGAAAGGAAGAAAATTGAGGTTTAGAGAGAGAATAACAATGGTGGTTTTGAGTTATAGAGGAATGTAAAATTGTTGTTAAAATTTGGAGAAGATGAAGTGTTTAAAAAGAGAGGAAAATTGGTGAAAATCACATTCAATTTGGGCCATTGGATGTTAGTAAAAGAAAATTGAACGGTGGAGATTTAAACTCAACTAGACATTAGATATACAATATATATATACAAATATACATATAGAAATTTAAGAACTACCAATCAAAATATACAAATATGAATAATTAACTTCCTGAACAAATATTGCAATTAATTTCACATAATAAATTATAATAACATATTAATTGTAAAATTAAAGTAGTATAGAATAGAGAAAATTAATACTAGAAATGAGTGGTTCAGTCAAATTCAACCTACCAAGTGCCTCTTGGGATTTTGTATAATGATACTCTTTCCACGGATTAGAGCCCAACCGCTACACCGCTCTTTTTGTCAAGAGCAAACTGAATTTTTTCCATGGATTAGGATCAAAGTGCCTCCTGGGATTTTGTATAATGATCTCACAGACCCTTTCCATGGATTAGAGTCCAACCGCTAGTTCTTTTTGCGAGTTCAAGAGCAAACTCATTCTTTTCCATGGATTAAAATCAAACAGTTATAACCGCTCTTTTAACGGATCAAGAACAACTCTTACAAAATGTTTGTCAAAATTAAAGAACATAATTGAGAAACTCTCTAAAAGATTGGATTTACAAATTTTGAGCTCACAATAAATCAATCCTCACCATACATAAATCTCACTTAAGAATGAATAAAAAAAAGAAGAAAATTGAAGCTTTGAGAGAGTAACAATGGAGGTTAAAGAATTATGGAGGATTGAAAATAATATGTCTTTGATATTTTAATTTTGGAGAAGATAAAAGGTTTAAAAGGATAAGCAAAAAAGTGAAAACCAAATTCAATTTGGACCATTGGATGTTGGTAAAAGAAAATTGAATTGTGGAGATTTAAAATCAACTAGTTGTTAGATACAAACAAAATATAATATTAAATTCTTTTTCTTTTTAATTTCATTTTCATTTCAAAAGCCAATAAAAAGCAAAAAGAGTCCAAAACTAGCCATTAGATACAAACATAAAATAATATTAAATTTATTTTCCTTTTAAATTCATTTTCTTTTTAAAAACCAATCCAAAAATAAAAAGCCCACTATGTATCACTTGTCCATTACTCTAAATGACATTTTTCACGAATCTCGATCGGAGACGATTTGCTTGTCGGCGTGTAGGAGAAGTGTGGTGGAAAACTTCCTTCTCAGGCTGGTTTTTCAAGCAGAAATGATCTTTGCACAGAGCTTCTCTTCGGGAATGTGAATGAATTTCTCGCTCCCGAGAAATTAGTCTACTTTGATGAGAAAAATTTTGCCACATCATCAATTCGAGATTTTTAGTTGAATTTGTTTCGGCCATATCTTCTTCGTTTGAGCTCGGATTTAAGAGATTCAAATTGCGTTGAAATTTTTGTTATGAGCTCTATGCAAAAGACTATTAAAAAGTACTGAAACTATCAATAAATACATTCAAGTTTGTTATAATTATGTATTTATACGCTTTGATCTTTCTTCTATTCCTTATCTAATTAGGAATTAAGTTCAATAATAATGTATTTTTTAAAAGTAATAACAAAAATAGGGTATATAGGAAAGAAATTACAAAAGTAAGGTGAAAGGAAAAAATATTGACAAAAATAAGGTAGCCTGTAGATTTTTATGTTAGCTAACAAACTCCTTTAAAAATTTGAATTTCACAGTAAAAAATTCTCCAAAAATATAAAAAAAAACACTAAAAATAAAAAAATACGACAGAAGTTGGGGAAAATGTGAAAAAAATAGATTTAACCTTAATTCGTTGCTAGAAATTTAATTTAATTTTTATTTTATGGTAGGCCTAAAAAAATTAGTCTTAATTCGTGGCTAGAAATTTGATTCAATTTTTTATTTTACGTAAGCCTTTAAGAATTTGAATTTTACAATAAAAGATTCTCCAAAAAAATAAAAGAAGAAGACGGGAAAATATGAAAAAAAATAGATTTAAAATTAATTAGTGGCTAGAAATTTGATTCAATTTTTATTTTATTGTAGACCTTTAAAAATTTGAATTTCACATCAAAAGATTCTCCGAAAATACAAAAAACACTAAAAAATAAAAAAAGGAAATAGAAGTTATGGGAAAATATGAAAAAAATAAAAGATTTAACCTTTAATTTGTGCTAGAAAAATATATATTTAGCCTTAATCCGTGACTGGCCTTAAATCGTGGACGGGGTACACGATTTAAAACTCGTGGACCCCGTCCACGATTTCACAACCCTATTTTTGTCTATAATTTCAAACCGAATATAATTAGACATTTAAAATCACAATGATTAAAATTGAATAAATTCCAAAATACATGGAAGAAAATAGTATTTTAATAAAAAAAACGACGTATTAATTAATAAAAGAAAAACTAACTACAAAGCTAATAATTATTGTATAGACATGTGCGGGTGTAAATCACATAGGTTGACAAGGTTGATTAAATTCCCCAAGAACTCTGTCCAAATTGTTCAAAGCATCTTTTGCAGCTCTATTTTGTGCAATAAGCTTTTTGCGATAGCTTCCTTTTCCTACAAGTTGTTTGTCTATGAAAACTTGAACCTCTTTTCTTTCTTCCCAACAATCCACAAATTCCAAATTTAGGTTTCTCTTTTGACATATTTCTGTCAACTCTGTCATTGGATGTTTTTTCATAGTCTTCAATGTTATCAATGGCTCCATTAGATCCTTAAATATCTACACAAAAATCCTGTCACCTTTAAATATATAATTCAAACTAATAATTATAATAATTTGGTGTAACCAAGCCTACACTTTTCATGTATTCTTTTTAATTGAGTTTTAAAATATTCTCGAGAAACTAAACCATTTTTGTCCCCAGATTTTTTAGAATATGTGAGTTTTCAAAACATATATTTTAGTTTTTGAGTTTTCAAAAGGTACTTTTTTTAGTCCTTAAATTTTTTAAAATAGATTTAAAAGATCCTATATTTTTTATTATTTAAAATTAGAAAAATTTTTAAAATAACATTTCTCTAAAATGTCATATACGTATATGAAAAAACTAGGGATCTTTTAAACCTGTCTATAAAATTTGAGGACTAAAAAGTTATATTTCAAAAACTCAATAACCAAGTACACTTATTCTAAAATATTCGGACACTAAAAAAATATGTATCAAACAGTCAAAGATTAAACGCACCTATTCTTCCAAACATGGGGACTAAAATGGTAGTTTTTCCAGTATTTTTTTTTAAAAAAAAAACATAAAAACAAAAATTTGTCATCGGGAAAACATTAATTAGATAACTATATGAGATACATAAAAGATAAGTGTAACCCAAGATGCACCAAAAAATTTTGCATTAATAATTGGGTGTAAATTGTAATTACCTTCCAAACAGTTTCAATGGAGTTGCTATCAGCAAAAACTGCTCCAATAGTTGATTCAACAATGTCGGCTAGAACTTTTGGAGCTTTGATCATTCCATTGGAATGCAATGGATAATCTTCTATACTTTTAATAAACTCTTCTATCTGTCATCACACAAACATATTTTAGGTTTTGGTTCGCGCCATTTTTATCTCTAAAAAGGTTCATTCATACCAGGCCAGACCGAAATAGGGCTATATTTATTATTTATTTTCAAATATTCCATTTTAGTCTATATATTTTCAATAAATCTTAAGATCGGTCTCTACACTTACTTTGGTTAAATAATTATTAGTTTCTATCAATATTTTTTACAAATTTTGAAAAGATGTTCACACCACGATATTTTCTTACTTAAAAATTATTATTATAATTTTAAAAGAAAAGTATTGAAGGAACAAGTCTAAAATTTATTGGGATTAGGAGTAAGTTTGGTCATTTGAAAGAACAAAACCTAAATTACAATCAACCTAAAGTATAGGACCAAAATAGTCTTTTTAATCTTAGTTTATATCTATTTTTGATTCCTAAACATCAAAATTTTGATACTTAAATTTTCAATTTTCTGGTAGATTATTTTTCTTTTCAATTTTGTATTTATTGGATCATTAGTTATCTACTAAAAGAAAAAATGACATAAACAAGACACAAAATTTAAAGTTTAAATTCCTATATATACATATAAAATTCCATAAAATTCAATTTTATATAAGTTATTGAACAGTTTTAAAATTTTTAATTCTTATAGATCTAATAGACACAAAATTAAAAATTCAAAAACCTGTTAAACATTTTGAAATGATAGATCTCAACGTAAAATTGAAAATTTAGAAACTAATATTAAATATGAGATAATTTAGATACAAGCTTATATTTTAAGCTTATCTTCCCACTTATGTTTTAAACTCTATTTTAATTCAAGTTGATATAATTAAAAATAACAAATGAAAAAAAAAAAAACTATCCTATATGTATACACGTCATTGATGTTATCATTTTTTAGTATTTTGTACTTATCATTTAGAATTAGAATTTTTTTTGCCAAATAAAGTTAAATTTCAAAACATAATCTTGTTCACAAAGAAGAAAATGAAAAAAAAAAAAAATGAAAAATCCATTTTATGTAAATATTTATTCACCAAAAAGAGTTTTAACATATTTTTAAATTTTTAGACTTTGCTTGATAAGCTATAATATTTTGTTTTAAATGTTATTTTAGATATATTTAACCAATTTTTTCATAAACATTATTGCAGAGGAAGATTTTTGGTAATTTCCATTTATTATATCAATTTTAAATGTTATACTTTTAACTTCAATTTAATCTTTCAAAATGTCATAATTTTTCATATGAATTTTGAGTTTTTTTTATAATTTAGTCTCTAGTTTTAAGAGTAACACTTTTAATCTCGATTTTTCATTATATACTCAATTTTAATAGTTGCTGCCAATGTTTATTAATGAATTTAAAATAATTATGACATAATTTAAATTTAGTAGTGATAAAAAAAATAATGAAACTTAACTAATTATAATTCTGATAATTTTTTCAAAATTCATTAATAGACACCAATATTAAAAATAGAAAGTGAGTATCTAAAGAAAAATTAAGATTGAAAGTGTAAATCTTGAAACCTAAAGATAAAATTGAAATAAAACTCAAATCTCAAGAATGAAATTGTATGATTTTGGAATTTAAAAGTAAATTTTAATTAAATTCAAAACTTAAAAAAATTAAGACCCTATTTGGCCATTTAGTTTTTATTTTTATTTTTTTAAAAAAAAAAATTAAGCTTATAAAGCTTACTTTCAACTTCAAATTTTTCTTTAATTATCTGCATTTTATCAATTGTTTAAAAAATCAAGCAAAAATTTGAAAATTAAAAAAAATAACTTTTAAATAGAAACTAGTTCCAAAATCTATGGACAAAAAGATTTTTTTGTTTTTCTTGAAGATATACTATCATTATTTAATTATATGAAGGACTATAAGATTAAAGAAAAAAATGTATACTATACAATTCTTAATCCAGTTGAAGATGAAAAAGTTTCAAGATTTCAAAGAATAAATGAAATAGACTACATTTAATTTTCAATCGTTTTTAATTATTTTTTTTAGATACATTTTTAATTAATTTAAGAAATTCAAATCTTTCAATAATAATAATAAATGTGGGAACACGCCATAAATTACTATATTTAATTTTCACAATCTCACGCTAATTTATTCTTTTCAAGTATGATCTCCACGTAAACTTAAAACCTTTACTTTTATTTTAAATATGTTTTTCATTAGAGATTTTTAGAAGTCAACCATCAATGTTTTATTTTTCCTTTTTGTTTTTATACTCAATTGGCTTTCAACTAAGCTTTAGTTAGGTTTTTTTTCATCCAAAAGTTAATTTTGATTTTTTTTAGGTAATTGCGCTCGATAACTATTTTGTTTTTTTTGTTTTTGTTTTTAATATTAAGCCTATGAATACTATTTTTATTTTTAAATTTCTTATTTTGTTATCTAGTTTTTACCAATGATTTAAAAAAGTAAGGTAAAATTTGATAACTAAAAAAAAAGTAGTTTTCAAACAGTTATTTTTGTTTTTAGAATTCAATCATTATACTTAAAAAGAAACAAATTGTTGAAAGAAATATGGATGAAATACACTTAAATTTCAAAAACAAAAACCAAAAATCAAATTGGACCTTAGTTTTTTATTTTTCAAAACTAAGCCTATTTTCTCACATTTTTCATATAATAGTTTGCATATTTCTTAAATATAAAAGTTGAATTTTTAGCCAAATTTTAAAAACAAAATCAAAATTTTAAAAACACATAAAAAGTAGATTACAAAATAAAAAATTTAGAGATGGAATAGATGCTTAAGCTTAATTTTTAAAAACTTAGAACAAAAAATCAATTAGTTAGCCTTAGCTTATTGGAAAAAAAAATATTAAGCCCTACCTTTTCCTTTATGTTTTCAAACTTAACTTAAAAATCATTCCTATTCTTTTTTTCTACTCTCAAATATTCAAATTTTAATAATATTTATTTTCATTAACTTTAAAAATGGTACACTCAATCTCTCATCTATTAGCATTTTTTTCAATCAGAGTACAAAATTTTTGTGCTCTCACAGCATAAAAAGTGAATGAGAAGAAAATTATTTTTAAATAAATAAAAATTATGTGGTAGTATTTTATTGGAGTATATTTTGAAATGTGCCATCTCTATCTAAGTTTTTCTATAAAAAAATAACTTTTTTATTTTTATTTTTAATTTTAATATGCAAAGTCAAGAGGAACATATAATTAAAACATATTACTTTTTGATGAAAATTTAAAATGTATTGAAAGTAAAAAAACTGAAAGAAATAAAATTTAAAATACAGAAATCTAGCAATTAAACAAAAGAAAGAAATCTAGCAATTAAACAAAAGAAAGAAAGAAAAACTAAGAAATAGTAAATGCTTATGATTATGAGGTAATTTTTTTTAAGGAAAACTAAAGAGAAAAAAAAATGATCATATGGATAGATTGATTAATAATTAAATGATCAAAAATAGGGAAAGAAAAAGGAAGTTAACGAGTAATTAATGAGATGAAGAAAAATAAATAAATCTAATTTGATACTTACTTTTGGATGAAGATCAGGCTTGTTGTGGCGAAGATATCGATGAAATCCATGCGTAATCGCAACTCGAGCAAGCTTTTCCGTATCCACATTCGCAGCTCTGAGCCGAGTCAATGAACCCGGCGACAGATTCGGATTCGAGAAATATTGTTCTCTCGTTATCAGAAAATTCAACACTGAATCGCCTACGTACTCTAATCGCTCGAACGACGAGCAATTTTCCGGTGAATACGACGCGTCTGTAAAAGCCTCTTCCAGTAATCTCTTATCTCGAAACTCGTAGTTCAGAATCGCTTCGATTCCGTCCAGACTCGCCGCCGAATCGCCGCCGTTGACCGCCTCTCCTCCGCCGCTGCTGCCTTCCTCTTCCAAGAAAACGACTCTCTGTTCTTCTTCTTCCATGCCGGAAATTTGGGGATTTTGGGACCAAATTTGAAATTTATTTCGTTGGTTGCGAGGAATTTTTCTTCTTTTTTTTCTCTTCTTCTACTCTCTATGAAATATCTCTCAAGAGCACAATAATTATATAATATATGTATATATATATATGGAAATTTCATAATTATATAATATATATACGGAAATTTCATAATTATAATTATATATACATATATATATATTATATATTGAAAATTTCATAATTATATAATATATATGCTTTTCAAAATTACAATATGGCTTATGAACTTTCAAAAATATTTCAAAAATATTTTTTAACATAGAAATAAAAATCTTTTAGAATTTCAAAAAGAAATCCAGACTTCAAATTATATGACAATAAGGTTGTTACTACTACAATCAAATTAGATTTCTAATTAAAGTTACAAATTTAAAATAATTTTCATAATGATATAACCATTTATGAGCCCACAAATAATTAATCATTGAATTGAAAATCTAAGCCTAATTTGTGTATGATAAGAAAATATTCATTTCCTCCTATTTCTAAAAGAAAAGGAAACTCCATGTCATTTTTTTTCTATAAATACGTTATTATAAATTTTTATGAAGATACTCGAACTCGAACTTAAACACTTCATCTCCATTCTATAGTTCTCTATCTTTGATTTTGGTCGGAGCTCTTTTTATTTATTGATGTCAACTATTATTATTTTTAGTTCAATAATATTTATTTTAGTTGAGGGGAAGGCTTTTTTAAAAGTATAAAATAGGGAAGACCTTATTGATAAGACTTTGCCAAACGTTTAAGAGAGAGAATTCATGTGATGAGGGATTAATAATGTTATTGATATATGGTTGGGAATCATGTGAGTCAATAAATACATTTTTGTTTCCTTTTTAATTAGAAATTAATAATGCAATCAAAATAATATATATCTAAGTTCATTGTTCCTTATTACTTGCTAAAGAAGGTAAGACATCCATAATTTGACAAATTTGATATTCCATACCTATTAATTTGATTAAAAATTTGACTTCCATATTATTGCTTTATGAGTCTAGAATATAATATTAATGCTCATGAGCTTGTTCATTGTGGTTTTTCTGGTGTTTCGTTTAATTGGTTGGTTTCGAGTTGTAAACACGATGTAAGATACTTTTTTATGTTAGAATCAACCGCCATTGTAATTTTGAAAAGGTACTCTTTTGAATTCTGCTATAAAAATCACAATTAAGCATTTAAGAAACAAAATAAATAAATTTACATGAGCTTTCTTCATAATTCGCAGCTACATGGATTTACAAATACGTATGTCTAGAAATGAAGAATATTTTTGGTATTATCACACCAAATGAGAAGGTTGCAAGGTACACACCCTTCCATTGGACAGGGGAGCGACCCCGATAACCATGGTGCTCGACTCTACGTCTACCTTCCCGACATCAAGTTGACAAGAGCTTGGTTTTCGTAGAAAGAGCCAACGTCCCAATCCTCTGTTGCAGAAGAAAGTGTCATGAGAGCAACCACAATGGATCTCATGCTTGGCCGTAGCTGTGGATTCTCATGTGTACATGCCTTAGCAAGCTGAGCCATCTGCAACCAAAGTCACACATCAGCTCTCAGTTTACTAGAAGCAATGGCACAAAGGCAACTCACATTTACCTTGAAAACTGAATCGAGAGGGTAGTTCTCTTCAAGTCTTGGGTCGACTAGTTTGTGAAGGTTCTCTCTTGCATCGGGTTGATTCAGGACATCTTCAAACTGCAATAGAAAAGTCTCGAGGGTAAGTTATTAGACTGAGAATCACAGGAAATGAACGTACAAAAGAACTTGAGAATGACTGATGGGTGCGAGTATCGACCAACGCAACAAGGCCTTTTGATTCATTGACTGCACTCATTCTGTTTGTCTTGACCACAGCTTCCTTGGCTGAAATAAGCTCGTAAAGAACAACACCGAAAGCATATACGTCGATCTTTGGAGAAACATCACCATATTGTGCATATCTGGAAGCATAGTAGAAATCAATCAAATCATTGTAAGACACAAAACTAGGCAGAATCTTCAAGTATATAGGAGATGATTCAACCAGCTGATACTAAATAGTAAGAAAAAATAATCTACCAAGGTTTTAAAACAATTTCCTTTCCTTCTGAACATAACTACTGAGTAACGAACACCTAGAAACTTGTAGAAATACGACTCTAAACTTTCCAGCCAATCATCACTGATTAGGATACACAAACAAAAAATTGAGTCATGAAAAGGCTATCTTACTCGGGTGGCATATATCCAAATGTGCCCACAAGACGAGTAGGAAGCGAAGAATTTCCAACTTCAGTTAACTTGGTTAACCCAAAGTCTGCAACCTGCATAAAATATGTTTCGAGTAAAACACGAGACGTGGTAGGTTTAACAGTTTGACATTACGAGATTCAAGATCTACCTTTCCATGAAAGTTTTTGTCAATCAATATGTTGGCGGATTTAATATCACGATGAATATAAACGGGAACAGTGTGCTCATGGATATACTCGAGGCCTCTAGCTGAATCGAGGGCTATTTGGACCCTAGAAGGCCACGGCAATGGATCTCGACCTAAAAACATGACCAGATAAATAAAATTCTCGAAATGCAGCATAAATAGTGACAGTATATTCTCCATTTCGCATTATCTCACCTGTGCCTCGTAAATGTTGGCTTAAGTTGCCATTCTCAATGTACTCATAGACGAGGAATAGAGAATTCTCAACACAATATCCTATCAAGCGCACCTACAATTGATTATTAGCAGACAATTTATGAACCGTGAGAATAAGAATGATCGTGTAAACAAGAAAATGGGGGAGAGGGGATCAAGTATAAAAGGCAGATCATTTCATGGAGGCCTCCGTTGTTTTATGAGTTGAAGTTTACTTTTGTAGTAGGTGTTTTCTGAGCGGGTTCCAGACTACCAATCAGAATGAGCAATAATAAGTTTGCCTAATCAAAGTCCTTGATTGGATTAATCATTTACATCCTATTTTAGTAACAAGGATGGGCAAGGAGTTCAGGTAACAAAGCCTTATTTTCAATCAGCCATTCGACCCAAAATTCCTAATCGGGAATTGTTATAAAATCCACCATCTCTAGCTATGTTTTTATTCAAAATAAAGATTTAGTTGCCAAGTCAAAGAATTAATGCATATAATTTTAGGTAATTTCAGAGCAGATTATATAACCCGTTATCCATGTGGCTAATCAACCCCAAGAATTATAACAATGGAATTTAAAGATTTTGACCTGTAAGAAAAACGCATAGAAAATGTTGTCCTTCTACAGTGGTGCTTGTAGGACTAAATTATACGATATAAAACTGGTGAAAGACTTGACTGATCATCAAATCACCATGTGCATTCAAAAGCCTTTTTCTAAAAGATTTTTTTTAATATATATATATAAAGGAAATGATCAGGTGTATGGTTTAGCTAACATGTCATGGTTCATTCCACAAAATTTAAGGCCTATTTGGAATGAATTCATAACTTCAAAAGCTTTCAAGTTTACACTTTAACATTCTGCCCCTTTCACTACCTCCGGCTCTAGTACTACACAATCCAGACTTGAGTGTCGGTTCTAAGCTAATCATGCCCTATCTAGACCTAAAACAACCCTCAATCAATTTTTTTTTATATAACGAGTAATCACCAAAAAATTCTTTGCAGCATTGATACAGCCTCAACAATCCACAAAGTTAAGTATATAAGATGCATTCTAACAAATTTGAATTGTACTTCTTATGAAAACCTTTTAAGTCTATGAGTAAAAAAATGAATCCTTGTTATCATTAAATGTGAAGGACAGGTTGTCATACCAGGTTCAAGTGGTGAACGCGTGTTAGAACATTAATTTCAGCAAGGAACTCCCTTGAAGCTTGCATGTCCATTTTCTTTATTGCAGCTTTCTGTGCAAAAATTGGTAAAGGTGGAAGTTCAGATGGGTTTGAAAAGAAATATTGAAAGAATAGAGAATGTAATTAGAAGTCCAACAAATGATGACACCTATAAATTCATCTCATGTATAAAACCAGCAAACAAAGCATAATAGACATACTATTTAGAGTTATATAGCCCAAAGATAGAGCATTGGAAATGTTAAACACTACAGAAAGTGAATAAGCAATGCAAAAAAATTGACCAAAAGGCTTATATTTTTCAGCATATACTTAGCGGATTAAGTTATCGTTATGCTACAAAACCAACCATAAAGCTACCGTAGCCGGATTTAAATGAAACCTTAAATTCATAACCCATTTACAATGCACTGGGGATCAAGCAACAAACCTCTCCTCTGAGTTCTGCGTAGTAAACTGATCCAAAACCACCTTCACCGATTTTGTTAGCTAAGCTAAAGTTGTCCGTGGCCCTGGCGAGTTCTTCATACGAGAAATCCACTGATTTATCCACAGTAATACCTGTAACAGCAGCTATACCACCACCACCTTGACCATTTGATTCAGTAGATTTATCTAACAACCTTCCAGGGACAAGAGCTAAAAGAATAGGGGATTAATAGAACCATAGTTACAAATCATCAGTTGTATCATTTTACAAATTTATACAACGAGGTCACAATTCAGCTTGCTGGTGAAAACAACAATTGAATGTTAAAAGAATACCACGCCCATCTTGAGAAGACAGATCTTGGGAGAATGCCAGCAATTTAGAACTTTTCGACTTCCTCCTTCGAATTCTAATGTAAATGACGCCTGCTACAAGTAGAACCCCAAGTACTGTGCCTATAACTATGCCTGCAATGGCGCCACCTGCAAGTCCTGGTCATACATAGACAGAGTACAATAAGCTTGAAGAAGCTATACATTCCAATTCTATTAACTCAGACATGCTTTCTTCCGTCAAGCTCAAGATAATCATTTCAAGTCCATCTAAAAAAGCCACAGCACCTGTGCTGCAGAGAAGAAAAGATAACAAAGGCTGTTGAGAAACTAGAAAAGTTGCACATATCACATTTGAAATAACTCAAAAGGAAACCCAAACAAAATGAAACTACCTTATATTCAGAGGTGGATAGTGGCCACTTTGGTCTGCAAACAAAAAAATACTGTCACACAAGCTATCAAACATGATCTTAAACTTCAAGGTTCAACAACCTCATTACGAGGGAAAGAAACTCACCTCTGCCTGGAATAAAGATCAAATTTCCTGGGCTGAAATTCACATCCTGATTGTACTTCTGCAGCAAAGACGAGCTGACATTTGTATCTGTTGCCAACTTATCCCAACTATCATCGGATCGAATTGGGTAAGTGACAAACAGCCCATATGTCTTGGAAACATCAGGATTCCCACAGGAGCAGTTCACTACTACATTCAGAATCCCATTTTCAGGAAGCTGAAGAACATTAAAATTATTGAATCTTTGTAACATGTCCACTGTAGTCAGGTTCGAATAGAATTTGGTCGCAATTTCATTGTAAGTATCTCCACGTTTAATCTGGTACTGAAACGTATGACCCAGAAACGTATCGCTAATACAATCACAGGAGAATGGAAGGTTGATTCTGATGCCGCTATTAACACTGTCTTTATTGGGAATTCTACCACTGTTGTAGCTGACGATTATATCAGGAGATGACAAATGAAACATTTGAGAGATGATAGACAAAGTGCTACCCTCCCACACGAAGTACGAACCTAAAGCTACACCACATGTTCTAGGGCACTTTGAATCAGCTCCCAGTAAAACAGAGATCAAAACCAAGAACAAAAACCCAAATCGAGGGTTCATTTGGACGAAACAAAACCCAAAATCAACCAAAACGAAGAAGACCCAGATGAGAAAACAGGATTTTGAGAAGAGATAAACCAAATTTCGTTTCGATTTGAGCACCTGGTTGCGTTGCCGTGTACAGAGGACCCCGTTGACTGAAAATCGAGGGTTCACTCGATCTTTTTCAGTGGGTTGCAATTGTTTGAACAACTCTAGAGCTGGTAAAACACGACGTTACATTTTCAATATTGGGAATGGGAATTGAATTAGTATCCAATTGGGATGAAGCTTCGTGTGCTGATTTGTTGTTTAATCAAAGGACTGTGAAGTTGCCGAATGGTTGAAAAGTCCTTCGTGAAATGAAATCTGGGTCGTCAGGACAACTGTCTTCTACCACCGGTTTAGTGACGGCGGCAATCTTGGAAATGGCAAATTTTGGCTCTTCCTCTCTCTAGTTTACAACAATTATATTAAATTTTCGTCTACATTTTTATCCATATTTATATATTTTCATAAATTTGTTATCTACGTCAAGGTGAATCGATATTTACGTAAATTTCGATCCACCTGTGTAAGTTCAATTAGCACAATATGTGATTATTAACGAAAAGTTAGAAATTTGAATTCTCCACTTAACCCGTTGTCAAAAAAAAAAAAAAAAAGGTCTAACATGTTAAACATTTCTATCCATATTTCTATATCTTTATAGATTCAACATATACAAAAAGCGAATCGACTTTTACATAATATCATAAAAAATAAGCACTAAAATGTTAACTTATTTAAAAGTTTATTTACCCCTTGAAAAAATATTTTCGTTTTCATAATTTTTATTTTCATGGATGTTTCCATAAAATTGAGACTTCGATTTTTCCATCAATATTTTAAGTTTTAGTTTCGAGCATAATTTATTAGATACTATGTTTCCTAAATTGATAGCTCAATCATTTATTTCCACAATTGTTAAACACCTCATCTCCTATCCACTCACAATGACTAATCGTTATGAATTAGAATCGACTAATAATAAGTTTAAATCAGCCTTTCAGTACTATCTTCTATTGTTTTTCAATTGATAAATGTTTCTAATATTTTTTTTTCTTTTTTGAGTTTAGCAAGATATGAGTGAAGATTCAAACGTTTAGCTTTTTCTTTTAATCAAGACCATAAATATAGCAAAATCTTTTAGTCACAGACTCCATAATGATGAAATCTATTAGTAATTATATAGCAAAATCTATTAGTCATAGACTCCATCGCTACTAGACTCCTACCAGTAATATGGTCTATAACTGATAGACCTCTACTGGCGATATGATATATCATTGATAGATTTTGAAAGCAAAATCTAAATTTTGCTATATCTACAAATTTGTTTGCATTGTGTTATATCTACAAATACTTTGACTTGATTGTTATATTTGCAACTACTCCTAATATTTAACGTATTGAACTATTCTTAAGTTGACAATATCGTTAATTGTTATAAGTTACACATCGCCAGTATTAAAGTTCAAATGTTATATATGATCATTTGTATTTTCCTTTTCTCTCTCTCTTTTTTCCCTCTCTAGGATCGGACATTATCTTGAGCTATTTTCAATGATTGAAATTAGATGCATATTTTTGTTTTTATTTTATACTATGGTTCCATACATATTTTTCTAATATTGTTTACTTTGAGGCAAAACGTGAAATTGCTTTTACTTTCACTTAAACAACTATGTAGTAATGGAGATTTCATCTATATATCTACGAATTTTCTTTCTTGTCAATGTGAAATTCATTGTCTTTGCTACAATCTTCCCTTCTTAATTTAGAGAACTATATATACATTCTGAATAAAATATTATTTGATTGATTTTAAAGTATGATGAATAATTAAATCTTAATAATGGAGTGTTTTATATAAATACAATTGATAATAGAGAATGATTGAGTGAAAATGAATGTTTTAAAAGGACATAAAGATTAGGTTATTTTTATTGTTTGGAATGGGTAGCTTTGTGGCTCAACTTACATGGCCAACGGAATAATGTTTGGCATAGTGATCGCCACCCCCATTTTTAAATCCCCAACGTACACCATTTTATTATGTCCAAATTTTGTTGCCAATAGATGAAATGAAAATAATATAATAGTATATACTCTCTCTCATATATGTTCTAATAATAAAAAAAAAAAAGTTTGTCGGTTGAAGATTTGTAATTTATATAAATAGTATCATATGCAGTTTTAGTTTTCAATTTAATCCTTATAGTATGAACTTCATTTCAATTTATTTCTGTAATTTTAAAAGTTAAATGTGCTCCCTATAATTTGGTAAAAGCATACAAATTTTTGCAAACTTCAAAGCTTGAACAAACAACTTATTTGTCATCATCATATAAGTTATTATTGATATGTGTAGCGACCCCTTTGACATAAAACTATTAAAAAGAAAAAAGAAAAAATCTTAATGATTGTTTAGAGCATTGAGTTTAGTTCATATATCTGAAGTTCATATGTCTGTGTTTTTCGTATTTAGGAGGTTAAGTTTATATGGTCGTGTAGTTTTTTTATATAGATAATCTATTTCTATGATGATTATTTTTGTTTGCAAACTTTTTTATTCAATAATTCTACATATATTTTTTTATAAACTATAGATTACACTCTATTTTATTGTTCTTTAAGCACATATATATTGTTGGGAGTTTTGGAAAATGAGGTTTAAGGTTTACTTTTAGATCATACATTTCAAACAAAAATTTCTTTTAATTTAAGCAGTAAATTTACAAATTTGTACATTTGACGTTTCTATTTAAGTCAATTTTATTTTAACATTTTTGATAAAAAAAAAATTTAAAATAAAAACACTCATGTGTCTGAAAATCTTTCTCAAAAGTGCTTTACATACAAGTGTTAGAGTTGATGCCCTAAATGTCGTAGGGTCCTGTAGTTCGTAAACATCTGTATGAACAAACAGTTTTGTGATTTATAATATGAGATATTTTATTCACTTCAGTCTATAAAATATGAGTTATTTTATGAGTTATTTTAGTTGCATTAACCACAAATCAATAAACTAAGATCCCTAGTTGTCATTGTAACTTAAGCATGTATGTGGAGACATACAAGTGGATCGTGCTTTAACTGATAACCTAAATGGTTTATAGTATATGGATAAAGGAGGGAAATCTTACCTTGGTGACACCACGAGTGTAGCCCACTATGTAGGTGTTACAAGTGTTGTAAAGTGCTACAAACGATCTGATCTTGATCATTTGTGTATTAGGCATGCGAGCGGGGATACTCTATACAAAGGAATTTGTATAAGACCGTACCATGAAATGTTTAGTCTTGTTATATAACGTCGTTCATGACAGAGACTTTCATTTCACTAGGATGACCATAGATAACATGACCTTAATCTTGAGTGGGTTGTGAACTCTTACTTATGAGGGCAGTCCTTTGATTGCATGGTTACGAGTGGCCAGATCGTCGACTCAAACCTACCACTTTGGGGATTCGTCTGATTGGGGAGCTGGGAACTCGGCTACACAAGACGGAATTCACTCCTTCGCCGAAGCAAGGGTAAGTAGATAAATTGCTCCCTTAAAGGCTGATTTTGGGACTTGAACAATATGGCGCCACACCTTCTCTTAGCCCGAGAAGGGTTTACTCATAGTGTGGGATGTCTCCCTGGTGGGGGACATGATATATTGTTCATTAGAAGGGATTTAGTTACTTAAGGGAGTTAGAATGTAACTACATGAGCAAAAATGTAAATTGGTCTAGCTGTACTTTACGAGCGATTTTGTGAAAGGTCATCATACTATTGATTGGTATATATCCAGTGGGAGCGAAATATATCTGTAGTTGCCGAAAGTACAAGTTGTCAGTCCTTAGTGGAGTTGCGTCAGGCAGTTAAACGAAATGGTGAGATATCGTGATTAAAGCAGCTTAGTCAGTTATTCGATACCGTTGAGCTTTCAAGCTATAGGTCCATAAGGTCCTATTTATAGCTCAATAGATTCCAATGTTGAGAATCAGTTTTGGCTTAAGTTTGAAGTGTTCAAAATTAAAAAAAAATGAATTTGATTATATAAGATATAATTAAATGAATTCATATATATTGATATAATTGTTTTGATGTATTTAATACATTATTTGATTGATAAATTAATATAAATATGATTTATATTAAATGTCATTAAAAGGAGAGAAAAAGAACTATGATTTATATGTTGGCATGTGATGTGATATTAAAAACCATAGGTTAATTATAAATATATATTGATAAAGTAGTTAATTGTATTTATTTTTAAATTATTAATTATGAGATAATTAGTTATCTTTTTCCATAACCACTTTGGTAGGAGGTTAGTGCACTGTATTTGGCAATCGATGGGATAACAGTTGAAAATAGTTTTTCAAATTTTGTCATTCCCAAAGCTACACGACTAAAAAAGTAATTAGATTACTTGTTTGAGACAGTAAACGATAAGTAGTGTCAAGTATTTTTATACAATAGTTACTCGTACTAAATGATGAGTAACTCAAGTCTATACGATAGGCTTATTCCTTCTGTCCGCCTAACTCGATCGTCTAGTTGCCTCCATCCCTCTACCCAAATCCATACAGAGCCCACACCTCCTTGGATTCCTCACACCCAAAAATACCAAGGTAGCCTCTATCGTAGTGTCCCCGAGTTTTTTTTTGTTCTAGGGTTGAGGATCAGTTTTACTCAGTTGTGGAATCGAGGATTTTCCATTTCGTGCCTTTGCTGGTTTGATTGTTGCGTTCGGTTGTTGGATCATTAATGTTTTGATCGAGGGAATATTATAAGAAAATGGTTCTTCAAAGGTATGGTTTACTCGATCCTTTGTTTTTAACTTAGAAAGTATGCTGTAATTTTAATCGCGCTTGAATTGCATAACTGTTTTGTTTGATTGTAATGTACTTTGTTCTTTTACCATGGGATTGGAACGATATGTCTCCTCCCGCCCTCTTTCGCCTCACTAGTTCTCTAGATTTAGAATTCCTTCACAAAGTTTGTTTGATTTTCTGCATGAATAGAAGTGATTTTGTTTAATGTGTAAACTACTATAAAGTAATACTATAAATACTATGAACTTAATAAAAAAAACCAGAGAATTCAACATTTTGACAGAACTTACCGTCACTTTTGTGTCTGTTTAGGGTTGTACCCTAAATCTCGTAGAGTTCTGTAGTTTGTAAATACCTGTATGAACAAACTTTTATGATGTATATTCACTCAGTCTATAAAATATGAGTTATTATTTTAGTTGCATTAACCACAAATCAAAAACTAAGATCCCTGATTGTCATTGTAACTTAAACATGTATGTGAGACATACAAGTGGATCGTGCTTTAACTGATACCTAAATGGTTTTAGTATATGGATAAAGGAGGGAAATTATCTTGGTGACACTGAGTGTAGCACCAGTTGGTAGTGTTACAAGTGTTGTAAAGTGCTACAAATGTTTGATCTGATCATTTAGTGTATTAGGCATGCGAGCGGGATACTCTATAAAAGGAATTTGTATAAGACCGAACCAAGGAATGTTAATCTTGTTATATAACGTCCGTTCATGACAGAGACTTTCATTTCACTAGGATGACCATAGAGTAATATAGCACTTTAATCTGAGGTGGTTTGTGAACCTTACTCCTATGAGGGCTGTCTTTGTTGCATGGTTCGAGTGGCAGATCGTCGACTCAAACCTACCACTTTGGTATTCGTCTGATTGGAGAGCTGGGAACTCGGCTCACAAGACGGAATTCACTCCTTCGCGAAAGAAAGGGTAAGTAGATAAGATTGCTCCTAATAAGAGCTGATTTGGGACTTGAACAATATGGCGCCACACCTTCTCTTAGCCCAAAAGGGTTTACTCATAGTGGGACTATGATTATTGTTCATTAGAGGGATGATGGTTACTTAAGGAGTTAGATGTAACTACATGGCAAAAGGTAAATTGGCTAACTTACTTACGAGCGATTTGTGAAAGGTCATTTACTATTGATTGGTTATATCCAATGGACGACGAAAAATATATCTGATAGTGCGAAATAGTGCAGCTGTCGTCTTTAGTGGAATGCCCGGCAGTTAGACGGATGGTAGATATCGTGGATTAAAGAGTTTAGTCAATTTATTCACATACCATTGTAGCTTCAATGCTCAGGTCCATAAGGTCCCCTTGGTAGCTCAATGGATTCATGTTGAGAATCAGTTTTTGGGTTAGTTTGAAGTGTTCAAATTAACAAGAGAGTATTTGATTATATATGATATAATTAAATTGATTCAATTATATGGGATATAATTGATTTCATGTATTAGATACATTATTTGGAGAAATTAATATAAATTTGAATTATATTAAATGTCATATAGGAGAAAAATGACTACGGTTCATATATTGCATGAGTTGTGATATTAAACCTATAGGTTATAAATATAATATGATAAATTAGTTATTATATTTATTTATAACTAAATCAATTATGTGATAATTGATTTCAGTTTTTTCTCCTAAGTTGTAATCAGTTATGGTAACTGATGGATAGAATGAAAATCGTTATCATTTTTTTCATAAGTGAACGTGCATTAAACAAAAAGTTACATGATAATTTTAAGAGAGTAAACGATCAATCGAGTTTACTTATACGATAGTGACTCCCTTGCTAAACGATCGTGTACCCAAGTCTATACAATAGACTTCCTCATTCTCCCTCCTACTCGATCGTTTATCCTATCGTTCAGTTCCTCCTTCCCTCTACTAAATCCATACAGAGCCCACAACTCCTGGATTCTCACGCCGAGAATACCAAGGTAGCCTCGTGGTAGTGTCTACTTGTTGTTCAAGGGTAGAGGGTCGAGTATTACTCGGTTGTGTTCGGGGTTATTCCAGAGGTGTTGCGTTCGTGCTGTTGGATTGAGGAAGTACGAGAAGAAAAGGTTCTTCAAGGATATGTTCACTCGATCTCTTGTATTTTCTTCTTGAAGCATGTTTTAATTTAAAGTTTATGCATAACTGTTGTTGTTTGATTGTAAATGTGTATGTTCTTTCACAATCGGATTTGGAAGAATCTGCTTCCGCTCATTAGTTCTCTTATTTTAGAGTTCTTTCAATGTCAACAAAGGTATTCTTAATGACAATGATTTATATGTATTTTTAAATTAATGGTTATTTTTAGGGCAAATTGCAAAAACTATCCGTAAAGTTTGATGGTAGTTGCAATTATACCCTTAAACTTTCAAATTTAAAAATTGAGCCCTCAACCTTATCCAAATGTTAAAATTGGACCCTTAAACTTACATAATTGTGTAAGTTTGAGGGTTCACTTTCCATCATTTGTGGGTTCAATTTTTACAACTATTATAAGTTTAAGAGTCCATTTTTAACACTTTTAAAAGTATAGGGGCCCAATTATCACTATTGAAAGTTTAAGGGTATAATTACAACTACCACCATAATTTAAGGGTGGTTTTTGCAATTTGCCCTTATTTTTAGGCTTTAAATTAAGGTTTTATGACTGTTTTATGTCACGAGCGTCAACAAAACAAAAAATTCATGTATCAACAAAGTTCAAATTTGTATTCATCATAATTTAGAATAATGGTCGCCTGACTTAGGCATCAACTGTGGTGGTTGGATGTTGTCGAAGTTGGCCGTAGACGGTAGTTGTCGAAGTTGGTATATTCTGTCTCTTATACACATCTAGATGTGTATAAGAGACAGGTCACACCCTCTCTTAGCCCGAGAAGGGTTTACTCATAGTGGGACTATGATATATTGTTCATTAGAGGGATTGGTAGTACTTAAGGAGTTAGATGTAACTACATGAGCAAAATGGTAAATTGGTCTAGCTGTACTTACGAGCGATTTGTGAAAGGTCATCATACTATTGATTGGTTATATCCAGTGGACGCGAAAATATATCTGTAGTGCGAAAAGTACAGTTGTCGGTCCTTAGTGGAGTGCTCGGCAGTTAACGAATGGTGGATATCGTGATTAAAGAGCTTAGTCAGTTATTCGCATACCGTTAGAGCTTCAAGCTATAGGTCCATAAGGTTCCTATTATAGCTCAATAGATTCATGTTGAGAATCAGTTTTTGGGTTAGTTTGAAGTGTTCAAATTAACAAAAGTGAATTTGATTATATAAGATATAATTAAATTGATTCAATTATATATGATATAATTGTTTTGATGTATTTAATACATTATTTGATTGGATAAATTAATATAAATATGATTTATATTAAATGTCATAAAGGAGAAAAAGAACTATGATTTATATGTTGCATGTGATGTGATATTAAAACTATAGGTTATAAATATAATATGATAAAGTAGTTAATGTATTTATTTATAAATAATTAATTATGAGATAATTAGTTATCTTTTTCTCCAATAACCACTTTGGTAGGAGGTTATGCACGGTTTATGGCAATCGATGGGATAAAGTTGAAAATAGTTTTCATTTTGTCATTCCACAAGCTACACGACTAAAAAAGTAATTAGATTACTTGTTGAGACAGTAAACGATAAGAGTGTCAAGTATTTTATACAATAGTTACTCGTTACTAAATGATTGAGTACTCAAGTCTATACGATAGGCTTATTCCTTCTGTCGCCTACTCGATCGTCTAGTTCCTCCATCCCTCTACCCAAATCCATACAGAGCCCACACCTCCTGGATTCTCACACCAAGAATACCAAGGTAGCCTCATGGTAGTGTCGAGTTTTTGTTCTAGGGTTGAGGATCGAGTTTTACTCAGTTGTGATCGAGGATTTTCCAATTCGTGCCTTTGCTGGTTTGATTGTTGCGTTCGTGTTGTTGGATCATTAATGTTTGATCGAGGGAAATATTATAAGAAAATGGTTCTTCAAAGGTATGTTTACTCGATCCTTTGTTTTTAACTTAGAAGTATGCTGTAATTTTATCCTTGATGCATAACTGTTTTGTTTGATTGTAAATGTACTTGTTCTTTTACCATGGGATTTGGAACGATATGCTTTCGCTCACTAGTTCTCTAGATTTAGAATTCCTTCAACAAGTTTGTTTGATTTCTTGCATGATAGAAGTGATTTTGTTAATGTTAAACTACTATAAAGAATAACTATAAATACTATGAACTAATAAAAAAAACAGAGAATTCAACATTTTGACAGAACTTACGTACTTTTGTGTCTGTTAGGGTTGATACCCTAAATCTCGTAGAGTTCTGTAGTTTGTAAATACCTGTATGAACAAACTCTTTATGATGTAATTCACTACAGTCTATAAAATATGAGATATTTTAGTTGCATTAACCACAAACCAAAACTAAGATCCCTGATTGTCGTTGTAACTTAAACATGTATGTTGAGACATACAAGTGGATCGTGCTTTAAGTGATGACCTAAATGGTTTGTAGTATATGGATAAAGGAGGGAAATATTATCTTGGTGACACTTTGAGTATAACCAGTTTTGTAGATGTTACAAGTATTGTAAAGTGCTACAAATGGTTTGATCCTGATCATTTATGTATTAGACATGCGAGCGGGGATATTCTATACAAGAGTTTGTATAAGACCGAACCACGGAATGTATAATCTCGTTATATAACGCCGTTCATGACAGAGACTTTCATTTCACTAGGATGACCATAAGTAATATAACCTTAATCCTGAGTGAGTTGTGACCTCCTGCCTATGAGGGTGGTTCTTTTGCATTGGTGCGAGTGGCTAGATCGCTGACTCAAACCTACCACTTTAGGTATTCGTCTGATTGGAGAGCTGGGAACTCGGCTTCACAAGACGGAATTCACTCCTTCGCCAAAGTAAGGGTAAGTAGATAGATTGTTAACTTAAGAGCTAATTCCGGGGCTTGAACAATGTGGTGCCACACCTTCTCTTGGCCCAAAGAAGGGTTTACTCATAGTGGAACTATGATGTATTGTTCATTAGAGGGATCGATGGTACTTAAGGAGTTAGATGTAACTACAGGGGGAAAACGGTAAATTGGCCTAACTTTACTTACGAGCGATTTATGAAGGGTCATTGTACTGTTGATTGGTTATATCCAATGGACACGAAAATATATCGATAGTGCGAATAGTGCAGCTGTCGATCTTTAGTGGAATGCCCGGCAGTTAACGGATGGTAGATATCGTGATTAAAGAGTTTAGTCATTTATTCACATACCATTGGAGCTTCAAGCTACAGGTCCATAAGGTCCCCTTGGTAGCTCAATGGATTCATGTTGAGAATCAGTTTTTGGGTTAGTTTGAAGTGTTCAAATTAACAAGAGAGTATTTGATTATATATGATATAATTAAATTGATTCAATTATATGGGATATAATTGATTTCATGTATTAGATACATTATTTGGAGAAATTAATATAAATTTGAATTATATTAAATGTCATATAGGAGAAAAATGACTACGGTTCATATATTGCATGAGTTGTGATATTAAACCTATAGGTTATAAATATAATATGATAAATTAGTTATTATATTTATTTATAACTAAATCAATTATGTGATAATTGATTTCAGTTTTTTCTCCTAAGTTGTAATCAGTTATGGTAACTGATGGATAGAATGAAAATCGTTATCATTTTTTTCATAAGTGAACGTGCATTAAACAAAAAGTTACATGATAATTTTAAGAGAGTAAACGATCAATCGAGTTTACTTATACGATAGTGACTCCCTTGCTAAACGATCGTGTACCCAAGTCTATACAATAGACTTCCTCATTCTCCCTCCTACTCGATCGTTTATCCTATCGTTCAGTTCCTCCTTCCCTCTACTAAATCCATACAGAGCCCACAACTCCTGGATTCTCACGCCGAGAATACCAAGGTAGCCTCGTGGTAGTGTCTACTTGTTGTTCAAGGGTAGAGGGTCGAGTATTACTCGGTTGTGTTCGGGGTTATTCCAGAGGTGTTGCGTTCGTGCTGTTGGATTGAGGAAGTACGAGAAGAAAAGGTTCTTCAAGGATATGTTCACTCGATCTCTTGTATTTTCTTCTTGAAGCATGTTTTAATTTAAAGTTTATGCATAACTGTTGTTGTTTGATTGTAAATGTGTATGTTCTTTCACAATCGGATTTGGAAGAATCTGCTTCCGCTCATTAGTTCTCTTATTTTAGAGTTCTTTCAATGTCAACAAAGGTATTCTTAATGACAATGATTTATATGTATTTTTAAATTAATGGTTATTTTTAGGGCAAATTGCAAAAACTATCCGTAAAGTTTGATGGTAGTTGCAATTATACCCTTAAACTTTCAAATTTAAAAATTGAGCCCTCAACCTTATCCAAATGTTAAAATTGGACCCTTAAACTTACATAATTGTGTAAGTTTGAGGGTTCACTTTCCATCATTTGTGGGTTCAATTTTTACAACTATTATAAGTTTAAGAGTCCATTTTTAACACTTTTAAAAGTATAGGGGCCCAATTATCACTATTGAAAGTTTAAGGGTATAATTACAACTACCACCATAATTTAAGGGTGGTTTTTGCAATTTGCCCTTATTTTTAGGCTTTAAATTAAGGTTTTATGACTGTTTTATGTCACGAGCGTCAACAAAACAAAAAATTCATGTATCAACAAAGTTCAAATTTGTATTCATCATAATTTAGAATAATGGTCGCCTGACTTAGGCATCAACTGTGGTGGTTGGATGTTGTCGAAGTTGGCCGTAGACGGTAGTTGTCGAAGTTGGTATATATATATATATATATATATAAAGGAAAATGCAAGAAATGGATAAGGATGTACGTCTACATATCCTACGGTCTTTTTCACTGGTTTTCATCATGAGATCTTTTTACGCGGCATCGAGGCACCCTGGGAGTGTCTCCCTCAGATGGTTTGAGCATTAAGTCAATATCAGGGCGAACTCTAGAAATGGATAAGATTGCTTTAGTCTTTGCCCCAATCGATTTTTCCCTCTGATTGACTAATTGGGGCAGAACTCTAGGGTTTAAAATGGAGGGTCACACTTATGAAAAATTAATAAGCAAGTTAATGATTTCTTGACCAAATCAACGGTGACAAATTATTATAGGAATAAGAGTTATTTTGGTATAATAGTTGGCTGAGAGTGTTTCAATTCAGTGAAGAGGTGACTAACCACCTTCGATGGCTTTTATCCTAAATCACTGAAGCATTGTTGTAAAATTAGATGTTGAAGGTTCATTCAAATTTTGGGAAACTTGATTGGATTTGTAAGAGTTATGAAAAAATCTAATGTAGATTAATTTGTTTTATTTCAGCAATATGTCAAGTACAATTCTTTCAATGTTAGTCGCTTAAAATTTGACCAAAGATAATTAATTTCGTCTTGATTGATGAATGTCCTCCAATCTCAGCTCTTGATACAACATGAAATGTTCGTAACGCATATGAAAAGTGGACAAAGGCTAATGATAAGGCTCAAGTTTACATTTTGGCAAGCATATCTTATGTCTTAGTCAAAATATATGAGAGTATGGTCACTTCACTTGAGATTATGCAATCATTACAAGAATTGTTTGGGCTAGAATCCTCACCATTTAAGTACAATGGAGCTGTATTTGACGAAACCAGTAATGTCAGCTACTTAAATGAACTTCAGTCCTTATTGAGTATCATGGGACAAATAGAGAAGGCAAATGTTTCCAACTCTAGTGAAGTTTATCAAAATGGTTTGACCTCTGAGATAAAAAGATGAGATTTATAATAAAGGGATTTAAAGATGATTCCAATGTTCTTTATAAAAGGAAGGATCTAACGACAGTAAATGTGCTTTGCTTATCTTGGAAACGTGTTTAGTGGTTAATAATGATTCTACTTAGATAATTGATTCAAGGGCCACTAATCACGTCTGTTTTTCTCTAAGGGCATTACTTTCTAGAGGCAGTTGGAAGCCGCAGAGATAACTCTTTGAGTTGGTACTAAAGAGGTCGTTTCTATTATTGTCATAGGTAGACTCAAGTTCTTTTTTAACAAGAAAAAAGATATTTTATTGGATGACGTATATTGTTCCTAAAATTAAAAGGAATTTAATTTTAGTTTCTTATTTGATTGAACAAATGTATTCTTTTTCTTTCTCTGAGAATAAAGCATTTTTAAGAATAGAATTGAGATTGGTTTTACTTCAATGGAAAATAACTTATATGTACTAAGACTGTTAGTTATAAAGGCTGTCCCAAATACTGAAATATTTAGATGACAATGACAACTAAAAGACAGAGTTTCTCCTAAAGAAAATGTCTAACTTTGGCATCTAAGGTTAGGTCACATTAATCTAATAGGATTGAGAGATTGGTTAAGAGTTGACTTCTAAATGGTTTAGAAAAAAACTCTTTACCAGTATGTGAGTCATACCTTGAAGGCAAAATGACAAAACAACCTTTTATTGGAAAAGGTTATAGAGCCAAAGAGCACTCAGAGCTTATACATTCACATCTTTGTGGTCCAATAAATATAAAAGCAAGATGAGGGTACGAATATTTCATATCTTTCATGGATGATTATTCAAGGTATGGGTATCTTAATTTAATATAACATAAATCTGAAGCTCTTGAAATGTTCAAGGAGTATAAGACTGAGGTTGAAAACTTGTTAAGTAAAAAGATAAGAACACTTCGATCTGATCGATGTGGAGAGTTTATGGACCTAAAATTCCAAGACTATATGATAGAACATAGAATGACATTCCAACTCTCAGCACCTAGTAGACTTTAACAAAATGGTGTATTAGAAAGGAGAAATAAAACTTTGTTGGACATGGTTCGGCATATGATGAGCTATGATCAACTTCCTGACTCATTTTGGGATATGTAGTGGAGAGCAATTTACATTTTGAATAATATTTCATCAAAAAGTATTTCTGAAACACCTTTTGAGCTTTGAAGATATTGTAAAGGTAGTTTACACCACTTTAGGATTTGAGGATGTATCAATTTATGACAACGTGGGTTCTTGTCAATTTGGGGAGGTAGTTCTGAGGAGGGTAAGGTTGAATGGTGGATGAGCCACCACGTTTGATGGCGGCATGTAGACAGCCGTGGGAATGACAAGAAAGGATATGGGTTGGATGTTTTCCGACAGCATTGCTACTTCGTAGAAAGAAGAGGAAGTTGTCACGGGAGTGGATGAGGTAGGGTTTTGGTAGGCCATTTGGATAAAAAGCAGAGAATGGGGTTAAAATTGAAGTTTGATGAAGAAGAAAAGAGAGACGGTGAAATTGATGATCGTCAGACAGAGGCTTTGCCAGAAATTGAAAGGGTTGGGTTCTTTGAAAACGTAAGGAATAAAGGGGAACGTGGGGCTTAAATAGGTGCAAAAAGGAAGAGGAAACGATTGGGCGTCCATTTAAAAAATTGATGTCATCGTGATGCAACTGCATTAAATGAAAGTTTGATGTGAAAGTGTGTTAGACAGTGCCCATGATGGCCTTTTTTTAGTGATCGTAACGATCAAATTTTTTACGCTTAAGATTCCCTCTCTTTCGATGAGCTATGCTAAGATGTGTTGAGTTGAGATTTCAACGAATTTCAAAACCCATCGCAATAGTCAATGCTTTCTCAATTAATACCAAACAGATCCAATCTCATAAAGCAATCATTTTTCACAAAAGTTCAAGTAAAGAATGAAATCAATAAGAAGTAAAAGCGAAATAAAAGAAAGCATAAAAGGATACAAAAAAGGATATGATGCATCCCGAAAAAGATGATAACTTTCTTAATGCAGGGACTCTTCAATTAGCATCATCTGGGTTTTTCCAGGTCAATGGAGGCCTTTTATCAATCTGCTCCATGAGGGTAGATCTCCTTAATAATAAAGAGTCTTGACCAACACGATTTAATTTTCCTGGGAACGAATGGAGACATGAGTTAAATAACATAACTTTTTGGCCAATTTCAAAAATTTTCTTACTAATGTGTTGGTCATGCCGACGCTTCATTCGCTCTTTGTAAATTTTAGTGTTCCCATACACTTGTAATCTCCACTCATCCAGCTTGCACAACTACAACTTCATTGCTTCTCCTGATGCTTCAATATTAAAGTTGAGCTTCTTTGTGGCTCAAAGTGCCTTGTGTTCAAGTTCTAAGGGCAATTGGTAAGCCTTACCAAATACAAGCGCATATGCAGACATTCCCAATAGAGTTTTATATGTCGTCTGGTGATCCCATAGTGCCTCGTCCAATTTTTGTGCCTAATCCTTTCATGTTAAATTAACAACCTTTTCAAGTATAGATTTAATCTCCGTGTTGGACACCTCAACTTGTCCTTTAGTCTGAGGGTGGTAGGTTGTTGCAATTCTGTGATGGACGTTGTATTTGATCAGAAGCTTGTTGGCAATGTAGTTGATGAAATGAGTGCCCTCGTCGATTATAATGGCACACGGTGTGCCAAAGAGAGTGAAAATATTTTTCTGTAGGAATCTTGAGACTGTTGTCGCATCATTTGTAGCGCATGAAATTGCTTCAACCCACTTTATAGCATAATCAACAACTACTAAAATGTAGTTGTCGTCGTTGAAAGGCGAGAATGGGCCCATGAAGTCAACTCCAGACACATTGATGCGTTATTTTATTGAATGGAAATATGGATGATATGCGTTGATGGATTGCATTGTGCACTCAAGTTTCCCCAGTGGAATTCAAGTATAAATTCCTCTGAGTTTCCTGATAAGTCCAGAGTCGAACATAGGGACTTGTGAAAATAGTTGCATTGGTAATATTGTGAAAACTTTGTGGTAACCGAGTAAATAAATAAAGTGTGGGTGTGTTGTTGCATTGATGAAAAAGAAGTAAATAAAGGCGGCGGATTTGAGAAAGATAGTTGCGTTGATAGATGCAATGAGTATGCGATGAACAGGTTGAGAAGGTCTTTTAGCTAGCGTTACCCGGGAATGCGTCAAACCTTGCGATCATGTTACACCCATGCACAGCAAGTCATTTCCCAATGTAAATGCGATGCTCCTAAGTCTAAGACGCATGTGTTGAATGCAAAATGTCCATAGAGCTTATCCCTAAGTCTCTACTCTTGTCCTATGTGTTGATGCAAAATGCATGAAAGCAAGGTGACTGCATACAATCATACCTTATTGCTAAGATGCATGTGATGTGTTGATAACAAATGGTGCTAATTCCTAAGCGCCTATCTCCCGTTTATGCGTTCTAATCTGGTTTTTTCAAACCTAGATTCTGACCTGACCTTCCCAAGTCTAAATCTTGTCTTTAGACTACCCTCCCGAGTATCTCTAATAGACGAACGAAGCATACATAAACAAGATAATCGCAAAGATGAAGATTCCCTCGTTATGCTAGCTAACTACTTCTCAACCCATTCAACTAATTTAGCTATTCATGCATAAATAATAGAGAGTGAACAGATATAGAGAAAGACATTCCATTCTCATAACTGAGTTGAGTACAAAATGATAATGGAAAATAAAGGTAGAGAGCCTGGTAGCAATTCCTTGCTGACCAAGGCTTTTTACACTGAATCTTTATTCTAATCTAAAAATGTTCCCGCTTCCATAGGCATCGGCCCTCTCTCTGTCTTGGATCTTCTGGTGATTTTCGAAGCTTGCCGGAACGATCTATCGACACCCCTTCTTCCTCGCGTCCGCCTTAAAATGAAAGAAAACTATGGACAGATGCGTGAGCTTGTAAGTGATGAATTAATCGACTACTTAACCCCTTCTCTGAAGAATGCACTTGGTATTTATAGAGTTTCCATGGTGAAAGGTGGTTTCTCTCTCCCGGTTGTACAGATGAGACAACTTTAATTCTTGACTGATGTACCAAATAATTGTCACTGATAAAGCTTAATATACTCTGTGACCGTTATCGGCTGTCAACTTAATTTAGATCCGACTGTCGTCAGCTTTCTATCCCATCGCTCTTAATTATCCTTTCACCCGGATGCACCCACCATGTTACGCTGACCTAGTTGCGGTGATTCTTCTTGGGCGAATGTTTGCAAGCATGATCAACGCAAAGTCTTGCGGTGAAGTTGCGCTCGACCAATGTATTCCTATGATCGCAATCCCTGCATTGCATTAACGCATATTCTGCACAAAAATGTAAAGATCAACTGCTCTAATGCGTTGGATGCATGCGACTGCAATATTATAGAGTTTATGCTTAATGGACACAATTTAGCATATTTCATCAACGCAATCCAACGTTGTTTAAGACTTAGTACTATGATAACGTGCATTTCTGCCCGTTATCACATCCCCAAATTTAAACAATGCTTGTCCTCAAGCATAAGCTAAAGATTCCTTTAGCAAGTTAGCCGCAAAGTTTTCTTTCCCTAGATTTCTCAAGGATACTTCGTTCAAATCTTATATGTCAGAATTTCCTTAAGTCTTATTCAAGTCTCTTCCTAAAATATTTCTAAGACTTAGGAATGGCAAGCTTAACTTTCAAAAGGACTTTTACTAAATTCCGGAACATCGCATGATTTATTTCAAAAAGCAAATTCTCCTCCGGGGTGTCAAATGATTTATCCTTGCACCAAAAATTTTCTTTAATGCTATATTTTTTTTTCTGACCTTGTACTGATCCGAGTGTCTTTCCTTCGTTTTAACTACGAGCAATGCACTCTTTCTCAGACTAAACTTATACCGATTTAGCAGTGGAGTTGCAGTCATTGATTTATGCGTTGATCCTGGTGACTTACTTTCGTTTTGGCTTGCCCCCACGGGTGTCATGCAGACATTCAAATACGAGCAATGCACTCTTTCTCAGACTAAACTTATACCGATTTAGCAGTGGAGTTGCAGTCATTGATTTATGCGTTGATCCTGGTGACTTACTTTCGTTTTGGCTTGCCCCCACGTGTGTCATGCAGACATCCAACTACGGGTAAGTGCCTTTCACAACTTAACTCTTATCAACATGGGTTTCCCATTGCGTTGACAGTGGAATTGTTATTCTCGAAGTATATATATATATATATATTATATAGCAAGGTCGAAAATAAATACCTCACCCCCAAATTTAAAATACAGAAATGTCCTCATTGCCAAAAGAAATTAAAATAGGTCATGTGATGGTCATAGAATGCTTGTAAAAAGAGTTTGAAAGAGAGCTAGCAAACCCCTAACTTCTACAAATATTTCATGAGGTGGCTATCTTAAGATTAAGATGACTCTGATGTATACGAAAGACATGGAAGCATATTTTTCATCATTGAAATCATACTTGGCAAAGAAACAACATACGTGAACTACTAAATTTATCTACTTGTCAAATGATTGTGGTAATCAATGAGGATGCGGTGATAAAGCTTTGAAAAATGAAATGCAATGTGATAGAGCAAAATTTAAAATAAAAATAAAGAAGAGTACACCCCCAAATTTTGCGCTATCGCCCGCATTGTGTATTGATGCATCCATCCTTGTAGCGATCTTTGCTTCTGTGGATTGCGATGATGGAGTGAGATCATTTGCTTCTTCGCAATCCTATGCCTTAATCCTTGTAAACAGACAAAAAGATGGTCAAATGATTTTAAAAGAACAAGTTTTTTTTTTTTTTAGAGAAGGAAATAAGTGAAAAACAGATAATAGTAAGGTGACGAAGAATTAAATGTTCAATAGTTGAGTAAGGGATAGTCCAGGTTTTTCAACTTTGCGGGGACTGTTTCTGGCTGGAAATCTCCTCCGTAATATGCCTTGATTCGTTGTCCATTAACTTTAAATGTTCGACTACCATCTTCGGTGATCAGTTCCACTGCACCATGTGGAAATATTGCTTTGATGATGAAGGGACTGGACCAGCGCGATTTTAATTTTCTCGGGAAGAGCCGCATCTCGAATTGAAGAGTAAGACGTTTTGCCTGATTTGGAGGTTTCTAGTGCATATGCATTTATCATGCCAACGCTTGGTGCGCTCTTTGTAAATCTTCGCATTCTCATCTGCGTTGACCCTCCAAGCTTCTAGCTCGACCAGTTGCAGTTTTCGCGCTTCCCCTGCTTTCTTCAAATCAAAATTAAGTTTCTTGGCCGCCCACAATGCTTTATACTCCAGCTCCAAAGGTAAATGACACGCCTTGCCGAATACCAACGCATAGGGGGACATACCTATAGGTGTTTTAAATGCGGTCCGGTATGCCCACAACGCATCATCAAACTTCATTGCCCAATCCTTCCACGAAGGTTTTACTACCTTCTCAAGTATCAATTTAATTTTGTGATTGGACACTTCAGCCTGGCCATTTGTTTGCGGATGGTATGCGTTGGCCACCTTGTGAAGGATATTGTACTTGCACAACAGCTTCTTTATATTGTGGTTAACAAAGTGTGATCCTTCATCACTTATGATGCCATAGGGAGTGCCAAAACGAGTGAAAATATTTTTCTTGAGGAACTGGGAGACTACTGCCGCATCACTTGCGGCGCATGCAATTGCCTTTACCCACTTGGAAACGTAATCGATAGCCAATAAGATATAATGCTTGCCATGCGAAGGAGGGTATGATCCCATGAAATCAATCCCCCAAACGTCAAATAATTTCAGCTCCAAGATAGTGTTCATTGGCATTGCGTTCTTCCCTGAAATGTTACCTGTGCATTGAAACCGATCACATTTCATTGCGTAGTCAGTAGCATCCTTAAATAATGAAGGCCAAAAGAATCTACTTTACAAAACTTTGGCTGCAATACGTTGTCCTCCAAAGTTCCCTCCATATAGAAAATCGTGGCACTGTGACAATATGCGTTGTTGAGCAGCGTTTGGTACGCATAATCGAATGATTTGGTCTACACCTCTTTTATACAGATTCGGCTCATCCCAATAATAATGCTTGCATTCATGCTTGAGCTTCTTCTTCTGATGGTATGTGTAATCTTCAGGAAATTGTTCACAAACCAAATAATTAACGATCTCTGCATACCAGGGAAATTCTTCTATGTGGAACAGCTGCTCGTCCGAAAACACAGCACTCACTTTAGATTCAGTGAGGTCAACCTGGGGATTTTCCAATCTGGACAAGTGATCCGCAACTTGATTCTCTGTCCCCTTCCGACCAATTATCTCTGTATCAAATTCTTGAAGGAGAAGAACCCATCTGATCAATCTCGGCTTTACATCCTTCTTTGTCATCAAATATTTGATTGCCGAGTGATCAGTGTGAATGAGTACCTTGGTTCCCAATAGATATGCCTGAAATTTTTTCAACGCAAAAATCACAGCTAGGAGTTCTTTTTCAGTGGTGGGATAATTGATTTGAGCAGGGTTCAAAGTTTTACTCGCATATGCGATGGGGTGCAAAATAGTTTTCTTCTTTTGCACTAACCGGGCTTCCCATTCGCTATCCGTTTGCGTCGATATGATTTCGAACGGAAGTGTCCAATCCGACGCATCAAGACGGACGCCGGTAATCAGCGCATCTTTTAAATTCGAAATGCTTTGAGGCAATTGTTTGTCAATTCAAATTTTTGTGTCGTCTCTAACGCACTCAGTGGTCGTGCAATCTTAGAAAAGTCTTTAACAAATCGTCTATAGAATCCAGCATGCCCCAAGAAGCTTCGCACAGCCTTCACGCTGGTTGGAGGTTTGAAGCTTTTCAATTGCGTCGATCTTTGCTTTGTCACTTCCAACCCTTCTCGAGGGACCTTGTGTCCAACACTTTACCCTCTTTCACCTTGAAGTGACATTTTTTTCCATTGAGCATGAGGTTCGTCTTTTCACATCTTTTCAGAATTTTCTCCAAATTGGCCAGGCAGACTTCATAAGTGTTCCCATAAACGGAGAAGTCATCCATAAATATTTCCATTGAGTCTTTGAGAAAATCTGAAAAGATCGCCATCATGCACCTTTGGAACGTGCTCGACGCATTGCAGAGACCAAACAACATGCGGCGAAAAACGAATGTCCCACATGGGCAGGTGAATGTTTGTCTTGTTGGTCTTCAGGAGATATCATGATTTGATTGTACCCTACTATCCATCCAAGAAGCAGTAGAAATCATTCCCTGTAGTCTGTCTAGCATTTGATCAATGAATGGCAGAAAGAAGTGACTTTCTTTGTGGCCGCATTCAATTTGTGGTATCTCTTACATATAGCATCCGTGATGGTTCTTTGCGGTATTAGTTCATTGTTCTCATTGGGGACTACCGTCATTCCTCCCTTCTTCAGCACACATTGCACGGGGCTGACCCACGTGCTATCTGCAATGGGATAGAGAATGCCCGCATCCAGCCACTTGATAATCTCCTTTTTGATGACTTCCTTCATCGCAGGGTTAAGTCTACGTTGATTTTCAATAGTTGCTTTGTGGTTGTCCTCAAGACGAATGTGGTGTATATAGTACGCGGGGCTAATTCCTCTGATGTCAACGAGCGTCCTGCCAATTGCACGCTCATATTTCTTAAGAATGCTCATCAATGCATTCTCTTGATCTGCGTTGAGCGCAGAGGAAATTATCACTGGTAGCTTCTCATTCGGCCCTAGAAATGCGTACTTCAAATGTGTTGGTAGGGTTTTTAGTTCAAGTGTTGGTGGTTCCACAAGGGAAGGTTGCGTTGTTTTTCTTTCTTCTTTTGGCTCTTCTTCTTGCGTTGCGATTGTTCCCTCTTCTTTGTTTTTTTTTTTGCTACGATCGCATTGCAGACAGCTACGAATGCGTTGGTATCCTCTTCATCAGACTTTTCTTCTTCAATCAAATTCAGATCATTGTCAGAATCTTATAGATCTTCCTCATCCGGGAATTTCATGGCACGAATTATATTAAATTTGAGCTTCTGTCCATTTATACTCAAAGTGATTTCTCCCTTGTGCACGTCAATTTGAGCACGACCCGTTGATAGGAAAGGTCGCCCCAAAATGATGGGTACATCTTTGTCAGCCTCATAATCTAGGATGATGAAGTCAGTTGGCAAAATAAATTTATCAATCGTGATCAGCACATCCTTTACCTTACCTTCTGGATGAACTAAAGATCTGTCAGCCAATTGGAGAGTCACGGAGGTGGACACAAGTTGTTTAATATTCGATGCAAAAGCTTCAGATAGAATGGTAATTTACCATTCTACAATGAAGTTGAAATGTCTAAGGGAAAAGTTTCCTAAGACACCTCAATGTTGTGGGGATGTAAATCTACATGAGAATTCATTAAAATTTGATATATAATTGGTTAGTTAAGTTGATAAAGTCGATGGTATGACCATGAGTTTTGAAAAATAAAACTTACAAATGCTAAGACGTTGATTTATATAGTTTAAGATTTGATCTTGTATGGGATACACTATTTCATATTGGATTTAGAAAAATCCGTGCTTTATCTTAGTTGATGCAGATTGGATAATAAGGCAATATTTTGCTTCTGAAGAAATAATTTGCATGAGCCAAGTATGTCCCAAGATATTTGAAAGTTGTTTCAGGTATAACTTAATCTATCCACTTTATGAGATAAGATGGTGCAAGGTTTGAGTTTGAGGACATATGTAAGCACCGAGTTGTAGGAATAACACAGAATGAGAGAAACATCTTATTGGTGAACAGGTGATCCTCATTGACATAACTGTTTGTGTTATATAAATGAATTCTCTAGGCTAAAGTGTGAGAGAATCTCCTAGAATGTCTAGGATTACGAGACGTGTCTCTAGTGTGGTAGGGCAAGTGGGAGAGCATCTAGCATATAAAGTATACCCTAGGATACATGTCTCACCGATCTACATTTTTTCGGCTTTAGTACAAGTAGGAGATTGTTGGGATGTATGCCCTAAAGCCTCATAGTTAATGTTGGGGTTGATTCCCTAAATCTTGTAGGGTCCCATAATTTTTAATTGTAATGTACAAACATTTTATTTATGTAATAAAATATGTTATGTTTTATTTCAAAATTAGTTGCATTAACCATAAACCAATAAAAAAGGAATTGAGAGACATACCCTTGAAGACTCTTCTTCTGGAAATCTCTCGCTCTTGTGAGAATCGTCCGGCAATATTTCGCCCTCGTGAGCAACGTCTAGCAACCTCTCGCTGTCATCACAATCACGAACAGTCTAATCCTTGAACAACAACCCTTCGACACTACCACTCGGCAACCTTGGTATTCTCGGAGTGAGAATCCAGGAGCTGTGAACTCTGTGTGAATTTGGTAGAGGTAAGGAGGAAGAAAATGATCGAACTACACGATCAAGTAAGTGGGAGAAAGGTCTTGTCTATCGCATAGACAGAGAGTACTTGATTGTTTAGTAATCTCTCGCTCTCGTGAGAATCGTCTAGCCAATCGTCAAGTAATATCTCGCTGTTGTGAGCAATCATCTAGCCAATCGTTTAGCAAATCTTGCTCGATCATTTAATCTCTCGCTCAATCGTTTAGAGCCGATCGTTTAGCAAATCTCGCTCGATCATTTAGTCTCTCGTGAAGGCTATCGTGTAGTTTCTCGTGAGAAAATGATTAGTGAAGCAATTAATGAAGCGATCGTTCAATAAAGGGAAAACTGAAAACAGTTTTCATTTTATTATTCAATTATTAAAACTGAACATAACCTTCCACTTGCACAGTTAAAGGAGAAATTAAATAACCAATTAAACAATTATCTCATAATTGTTTTTATTATAAATAAATATAATAACCAACTTATCATGTTATATTTATAACCTATAGTTTTAATATCACATCATATGTAATATTGAAATCATAGTTATTTTCTCCTTTATTTAATATAAATCATATTTATATCAAAATCCTCCAATTAATGTATCTTATACATCAAATCAATTATATCACATATAATTGAACCAATTTAATTATATAATATATAATCAAATTCTCTCTTGTTAATTTGAACACTTCAAACTAACCCAAAAACTGATCTTCAACTTGAATCCATTGATCTACTAAGGGGACTTTATGGACCTATAGCTTGAAGCTCCAACTATACGTGAATAACTGACTAAACTCTTTAATCACGATATCCACCATCCATTAACTGTCGGACACTCCACTAAAGACCGACAACCGAACTCTTCTCACTACATATATGTTTCTATGTCCATTGGATATAACCAATAAACAGTACGATAACCCTTCAAAGATCGCTTGTAAGTACAACTAGACCAATTTACCATTTTGCCCATGTAGTTACATCTAACTCCTTAAGTACCACCGATTCCTCTAATGAACAATACATCATAGTCCTACTATGAGTGAACACCTATCAGGCCATGAGAAAGTGTGTGGCGCCACATTGTTCAAGCCCCGGAATCAGCCCTTAAGGAAGCAATCTATCTACTTACCCCTACTTTAGGGAAAGAGTGAATTTCATCTTGTGTAACTGAGTTCCTAGCTTTCCAATCAGACAAATTTCCAAAGTGGTAGGTTTGAGTCGACAATCTGGCCACTCATACCCATGTAAATCAAAGGACCGCCCTCATAGGTAGGAGTTCCCAATTCACTCAGGATTAAGGTCATGTTATCTATGGTCATCCTAGTGAAATGAAAGTCTCTATCATGAACGGTGTTATATAACGAGACTAAACATTTCGTGGTCCGTTCTTACCCCCGCTCGCATGTTTCCACATGAATGATCAGGATCAGACCATCTGTGGCACTTTACAATACTTGTAACATTTATAAAGTAGGTCGTATCCATAATGTCACAAGGATAAGGTTTCCCTCCTTTATCCATATACTACAGACCATTAAGGTGATCACTTAAGGCACGATTCACTTATATGTCTCTACATACATGTTTAAGTCACAACGATAACCAGGGATCTTAGTTTATTGGTTTGTGGATAATGTAACTAAAATATCTCGTATTTCATAAACAATAGTGAAGAAAATATCTCATATTATTACATCACAAGTGTTTGTTCATACAGGTGTTTACAAACTACAGGTCCCTACGAGATTTAGGGCATCAACCCTAACAGTAGAGAAATACAGGTGGATCATGTTTAAGTGATAACCTAAATGGTTTGTAGTAGATGGATAAGGCTGGATACCTTATCCTGGTAACATTACGAGTATGGCTCGCTTTGTAGATGTTACAATTGGTGTAAAATGCTACAAATGATCTGATCTTGATCATTCATGTGGAGACATGTGAGTCGGAATATTTTATACAAAGGAGTTTGTATAAGACCGAACCACGAAATGTTTAGTCTCATTATAAAACGTCGTTCATAGTAGAGACTTTCATTTCGCCAGGATGACCATAGGTAACATGACCTGAATTCTGAGTAAGTTGTGAACTCCTACCTATGAAAGCGATCCTTTGATTTGTATGGGTGAGAATGGCCAGATTGTTGACTAAAAAAGCCTATCATTTTGGGGATTCATTTGATTGGGGAGTTAGGAACACAGCTACACAAGAAGGAATTCACTCATTCCCCAATGTAGGCGCAAGTAGATAAATTGCTCCCTTAAGGACTGATTTTGAGGCTTGAACAATGTCGCGCCACACCCTCTTCTTGCCCGAGAGGGGTTTAGTCATAGTTGGACTATAATTTATTGTCCATAAGAGGGATCAATGATAATTTTGGCTCAACTATACTTACGAGCAATTTGTGCAGGGTCATCGTACTATTGATTGATTATATCCAATGGACATAGAAATATATATGTAGTGCGAATAGTATGATTATCGATCTTTAGTGGAGTGTCCGATAGTTAACGAATGGTGAATAATTTAATTAAAGGAGTTTATTTAATTATTCATGTATCATTGGAGCTTAAGGCTACGAAGTCCTCTTTGTAGCTCAAGGGAAGTAATGAGAAGCAATTTTTGGATTAATTTGAGTTATTCAAATTAATTGTGAAAATTAATTGTATATGATATAATTAATTTAATCTAATTATATATGATATAATTACTATAATGTATTTGATACATTATAATATAAAGTTTATCTGAGAGAAAATAAATATTTGAATATGATTCAAATATTAATTATATGAATTTGATTCATATAATTAAATTTAATATAAATGAGATTTATATTAAATGTCATTGTTGAGAGAATAGAAACTATAGGTTATATTGTATTTGATACAATATAGTATCTATAGGTTATGTGTTATATTTGATATAACATATAGCTTGATATATACATTATATATACATTATATGATAAGGTAGTTATCATACATTGATTTATGAAAATAAATTATTTTATTCTAAATCTTTTTGGGAGGGAGTTGTAACTCTCTTCCCCTCTTTTCTCTAAATAACGTGATAGTGGAAAGGAATAAGGGAATTAGTGAAGGAAATCGGAATCAAGATTTCCATGAGCAGCAGAACAAGACTATTCCAAATTACAATCATGAATTAACAATATGTTTACAGTCGACTTCAATACAAGTGGTTATACAATTTACAGAGAAATTACAGCATGAGATAACAAATGTACAGAGGGAGAAACTGTACTAACAACAGCAGAAGCGTCTCCACGCTTCGAGGTGCATTCTGATCAAATAACCGCAACCACGAGCGCTCGATCTACATGACCGCAACACTGCACAAACACCGCACGAACTCTTTGCACTCGTCCTCAACGATCTCCTCCGCAACAGCGAAAGGCCTCCACAGCACCACGAATGACCTCCGGAAAACCTCAATGGTGTCGAGTTGAGTCAGACACCATCAACAAGGCGACCTTGGTATTCTCAGGGCGAGAATCTAGAGGGTGGGCTCTGTTCGGACTTGATGTGAGGTAGACAAATGGAGGAAACAGCGATCGCGTACACGACTGAGCAAGTGGGAGAAGTCGGAGACCTATCATATAGGTCGATGCCTAATCGTTTAGATAAAGCTATGTGATCATCTAGCAAAAGCTATGCGATCGTTTAGCTAGCACCAGCACGATCGTTTAGCTCGTCCAGTCGTCGTTTAGTAAATCTGTATTTACTTGACGACTTCCGTGAGTTTCTTTTCGCTGAAGAGAAAGCTCTATTTTTTTTCAAAACTTTTGTGAGAAACCTCTTTTTTTTTTTTCAAAATAGGAAACCGATTTCCTTTTAAACTCACGATTACCATGATCAATAATCACCCACTACATTTGGTTATTTAAAAGAAAAGGTATTAATTATCTAATAATTAATATTATTATAAATACAAATGATAACCAACTTATTATACTATATTTATAACCTATAGTTTTATTATTTCATCTCATGAAACATATAAACCATAGTTCTTTTTCTATCCCATGGTACTTAATATAAATCTTATTTACATCAATCTTCCACTAGATGCATCTTATGCATCATACCAATTATATCATATATAATCAAAATACCTCTTGTCAATTTGAACATTTCAAATCAAGAACCGATTCTTCAACAGAATCCAAGCTACCAAGGGGACCTCATGGACCTGTAGATCCGAAGCTTCAACGATACGTGAATAACTAACTAAACTCTTTAGTCACGGAATCCACCACCTGTTAACTGCCAGGCACTCTAATAAAGACCGATAGCTGAACTCTCCTCACTACAGATATATTATGTGTCCATCTTAACCAATCAGCAGTGCGACAACCCTTCATAGATCGCTTGTAAGTACAGCTGAGCCAATAATCGTTATACCCCTATAGTTACATTTGTCTCCTTAAGTACCACTAATTCCTCTAATGAACATAAATCATAGTCCTACTATGACTGAGTCTTCTCTTCCAAAGAGAAGCTGTGGCCACTATGTTCAAGCCCCGGAATCAGCCCTTAAGGGAGCAATCTCTCTACTTATCCCTGCTTCGGGAAAGGAGTGAATTCCATATTGTGGATTGAGTTCCCAGCTCCCAAATCAGACAAGTCCCCAAAAAGGTAGGCATGTTGAGTTGGCAATCTGGCCACTCTCACCCATACTAATCAAAAGACCGCCCTCAAAGGCAGGAGTTCACAAAACATTCAGGATTGAAGTTGTGTCACCTATGGTCGTTTAGATGAGATGCAAATCTCTAGTATCAACAGCGTTATATACAGAGTCTAGTCATCTCGTGGTCCAAGTCTTATACAAATTCTTTGTATAGGACACCCCCGTACCATGTCTCCACATGAATGGTCAGGATCTACCATTTGTAGTAGTTTACAACACTTGCAAACTTCAACAAAGCGGGCCGTATCCGTAGTGTCACAAGGATCAGGTATCCCACCTTAATCCTTATACTACAGACCGATTTAGGTTATCACTTAAGGCATGATCCACTTGTATATCACATATACATGCTTAAGTTCACATAAGATAACCAAGGAACTTTGTTTATTGGATATGAGTAAATGCCAGAATTAAATAACACTTATTTTATTCATTAAACAATGTGTATCTTTACAAAAAAACGAGACTCCAGAAGAATTAGGACACCAATCCCAATAATCTCCCACTTGTCCTAATGACTCAGGAGACTAATGTACAATACAATATAAAACTGTATAATATACAATAAACTAGGGCATACCCCAGTATCATCTCCCAATTGCCCTAGACAAGATGTCGCATGTCCCGCAGACCCAGACTCTCCAAGTGACCCTCGAACACTTTAGCCGTAAGGTCTTTGTCAAAGGATCAACAACGTTATGCTCCGATGTGATCTGCTCGACTATCACATAACCGCAACGCACAATCTCCCTAATCATATGATATTTTCGTTCTATGTACTTACCTCGACGATGACTCCAAGGCTCCTTTGAATTTGCCCCAGCCTCGCTGTTATCACAATAAATAGTGATAGGTAAATCCATATTTGGAACAATTTTCAAATCTGTAAGGAACTTCTTCAGCCAAACAGTCTCTTTAGCTGCTTCACAAGCCACTACGTACTCGGCTTCTATAGTGGAGTCCGCGATGCATCTTTGCTTGATACTTCGCCAAACTACAGTAAACATTGACCCTGATGTCGATTTACGAGAATCTCGATCGGTCTGAAAGTCAGAGTTGATGTATTCTGTAAGGATCAGATCCTTATCTCCATACACAAGCATGTAGTCCCTCGTTCTCCGAAAATACTTGAGGATCGTCTTGATCGTCGTCCAGTGATCAAATCCTGGATTGGACTGATACTGACTGATAATCCCTACTGCATAGTAAATGTTGGGTCTGGTACACAACATTACATACATCAAGCTTCCTACAGCAGAAGCATAGGGAATCTGTCTCATCTCTTCAACCTTTTGAGGTGTCTTAGAACATTGATCTTTAGACAGAACGATTCCATGCCTGAAAGGTAACAAACCCCTCTTGGAATCCTACATCATGTACCTGATCAACATTTGATCAATGTATGATGCCTGAGACAGGGCTAACTGTGATCCCGTATGATATGGATCCCGAGAACATACTATGCCTCACAAATCTTTCATTTGGAACTGGGCAGCTAGTCAACTCTTAATGTCAGTCAGATATCCTACACCATTCCCAATGAGTAGGATATCATCCACATACAGTACCAGGAAAGCTACTGAGCTGTTGATGATCTTCTCGTAAACACAAGGCTCATCAACGTTTTGGTCAAAGCCAAATGACTTGTCAACAGTGTCAAATCTGATGTTCCAAGATTGAGATGCTTGTTTCAGCCCATAAATGGACCTATTAAGCTTGCGAACTCTTTGCTCTTGATCTGGAACTACGAACCACTCTGGTTTAGGTAGATGGTCTCCTTAAGATTACCATTCAGAAAGGCAGTCTTGACGTCCATTTGCCATATTTCATAATCATAAAATGTGGCTATGGACAGGAGAATCCTGATAGACTTCAGCATGACAACAGGTGAGAAAGTTTCCTCATAGTCAACTTCCTCAACCTGGGTATAACCCTTTGCCACGAGTCTAGCCTTAAAGGTTTTCACCATCCATTTACACCTCTCTTTCGCTTATAGATCCACTTACGCCCAATAGATATTACCCCATCAGGTGGATCAACAAGCTCTCAGACGTTGTTGGAGTACATAGACTCCCGTTCCTGGTTCATGGCCTTAACCCATTCATTTTTGTCAACATCCGCCATTGCTTTCTTAAAAGACAATGGATCCTCGACCCCATCATTCGTAATGAAAGTTTGGGCTTCAATCAAACCTCTGTAGCGATCCGGTGGGTTCATAACCCTCCTACTACGTCGAGCCAGTCTCAACTCTTGAGCTAGTTGACTAGACGTCCCGACCTCAACAACTCTTGTTGATCCATCGGCCTGTTCAAAAACTCTTGTTGAACCCTCAACAATCACAGTCTCACTTGAGATCTCACGTAAAACGAGCTTACTTCATGGCTTATGATCCCTCATGTGATCTTCTTCCAAGAAGATAGCATTAGTGGAAACAAACACTTTATTCTCACTTAGATCATAGAAGTATCCTCCTCTCGTTTCCTTGGGATAGCCCACAAAGAGGCAAACCTTCGAACGCGGTTCCAACTTCTTTGGGCTAGTCAGTAGCACATATGACGGACAGCCCCAAATCCTGAAATGGCGTAAACTACCTTTACGGCCTCTCCATAACTCAATAGGTGTTTCAGAAACAATTTTTGAGGGAACATTGTTTAGGATATAACATGCAATCTACACTGCATAACCCCAAAACGAGTCTAGAAGATGAGCATAACTTATCATAGATCGAACCATGTCCAACAAAGTTTTGTTTCTCCTTTCTGATACACAATTCTACTGAGGTGTACCTGGGGCCGAGAGTTAGGACGCAATCCCATGTTCTATCATATAGTTCTGGAATTGGAGGTCCATATTCTCTCCAACACAATCAGATCGTAGTGTTTTTATCTTCTTACCTAACAACTTTTCAACTTCAGCCTTATACTCCTTGAACTTTTCAAGAGCTTCAGACTTACATTGCATTAGGAAGAGATACCCAAACCTTGAATAATCATCTATGAAAGAGATGAAATATTCATACCCACCTTGAGCTCTAACATTCATCGGACCACATAGGTTTGAATGCAAGCTCCAAGGCTTCCTTGGCTCTGTAACCTTTTCCAGTAAAAGGTCATTTGGTCATCTTGCCTTCGAGGAATGATTCACATACCAACAAGGAGTTTTCTTCTAAACTCTTTAGAAGTCCACTTTTCACCAACTTCTCAATGCTATTGAGGTTGATGTGACCTAACCTTAGATGCCAAAGATGTGCGTTTTCCTTTGGAGAAACCTTTGGTCTTTTAGCTGTTGTTGTCGTACTGAACATTTCCATGTTAAATAAGCCTTTTATGACTAACGGCCTTAGTACATATAAGTTATTTTTTATTGAACTAGAATCAATCTTCATTCCATTCTTGAAAATAAACACTTTATTCTCAGAAAAGGAGAGGATATAGCCTTGTTCAATGAGACAAGAAACCGAGATTAAGTTCCTCTTTATATGAGGAACTACAGAAACATTATCTAGTAACAGATAACGTTTCTTGTCAACAAATAAATTCAGCTTGCCCACAGCAACAGCGGAAACAACCTCACCATTACCGACTCTAAGAGTCATTTCTCCTTGTAGCAACATTTGTTAGGAACTAAATCCTTAGTAAGAGAAACTGACATGATTGGTAGCACCTGAATCTAGGACCCAAGCAGAATCATCATTCTCTACCAGACATATCTCCAAGACCAATAAATCATATTTACTGTCTTGTCTCCTCTTTTGGAGAGTAGTCGGATGGATGTTGTTTGCTATGAAATTCGTTTCACACGATTCTTTCCACTGTAATAAATCGGTCATTTTTAAAAGCTTTAAATGGAAATACTAATGAGTTGCTGAAAAGAAAAACACATTGACCTACGTTAGGTTTTAAGCAAATATCCATTGTAAAACAAAATAACATCCAATAAGGTTTTAGCAAAACTAACATGAACCCCGTGTGACATCTAGTTTCGCAATGACGCTTCAAAGGTTTAGGACAAAAGCCACCAAAGGGAGGTCAGTTATCCTTCCTCTGAATTGAGAAGTTCTCAACCAGTCATTAATACCAGAATAACTTTTTCTCCTATAACGACTAGCCGTCATTGATTTGGCCAAGAGATCATTAACTTACTTAACAATCTCCCGTAAGTGTGACCCGCCATCTTAAGCCCTAGAGGTCCGTCCCAAAAGGCCAATCCGAAGGAAAAAATCTGATTAGGGCAAAACCTAAAGCGACCCTATCCATTTCTGGAGTTCACCTTGATATTGACCAACTGCACAAAACCTATCCGAAGGGGGCCGCATCGAAGGCGACACGAGGGCATACAGAATGATCTCATGGTGTGAACCAATGACAGAGACCATAGGACGTGTTGGCACACACCCTTCACCCACTTACTATAAATACTATCTCCGTCCAACTTGACATTGACTCATACAAACACCATTCGAAGGGGGATGTATCCTAGGGTATCTCGAGGCCAAGCATGAATCTCACGGTGTGAACATACAGGGAGAAACATGAGTGGAATCATAGACATATCTGATACGCCTCCTCCTCCCACTGAGTATTTTATAACCTAGGGTTTAAAACGTTCGATTACAGTCTGTAATTTGGAATATCAGAGAACCTGGCTCTGATACCAATTGAAGAAAATTGGAATCGAGATTTCCATGAGCAGCGAAACAAGACTATTCCAAATTACAATCATGAATCAACAATACATTTATAGTCGAATTCAATAAGCGATTATACAATTTACAGAGAAATTACAGCATGAAATAACAAATGTACAGAGGGACAAACTATACTAACAACGGCAGAAGCGTCTCCACACTCCAATGCGCACTCTGATCGAACAACCGCAACCACGAGCGCTCGATCTACACGATCGCAACACCGCACGAACACCGCATGAACTTTTTGCGCTCGTCCTCAACGATCTCCTCGGTCACGATCTCTTCCACAACACGAACTCCTCCGTAACAACGAACGACCTCCACAGCACCACGAACGACCTCTGAAAAACCTCGACGGTGTCGAGTTGAGTCTGACACCACCAACAAGGCGACCTTGTATTCTTGGGGTGAGAATCCAGAGGGTGGGCTCTGTTCGGACTTAGTGTGAGGAAGACGAACGGAAGAAACAGTGATCGCGTACACGACTGGGCAAGTGGGAGAAGTCGGAGACCTATCGTATAAGTCGATGCCCAATCGTTTAGATAAAACTTTGCGATTGTCTAGCAAACGTTATGCGATCGTTTAGCTCTATCATTTAACTCGTCGATTCTATACAATCGTTTACCTTGGGCTAGCGATCGTCTAGCAAAGCTATGCGATCGTTTAGTAAACATTACACGATCGTTTAGCTCGCCCAGTCGTCGTTTAGTAAATCTGTATTTACTTGACGACTTTCGTGAGTTTTTCTTTTCGTCGAAGAGAAAACTCAATTTTTTTTAAAACTTTTTTGAGAAACCTCTTTTTTTATTTTCAAAATAGGAAACCGATTTCCTTTTAAACTCACGTTCCATGATCAATAATCACCCACTACATTTGGTTATTTAAAAGAAAAGGTATTAATTATCTAAAATTAATATTATTATAAATATAAATGATAACCAACTTATCATATTATATTTATAACCTATAGTTTTAATATTTCATCTCATGAAACATATAAACATAGTTCTTTTTCTATTCCATGGTACTTAATGTAAATCTCATTACATCATCCTTCACTAGATGCATCTTATACATCATATCGATTATATCATATATAATCAAAATACCTCTTGTCAATTTGAACATTTCAAATCAAAGAACTGATTCTTTAACAGAATCCAAGCTACCAAGGGACTCATGGACCTGTAGATCCGAAGCTTTAACGGTACATGAATAACTAACTAAACTCTTTAGTCACGGGATCCACCATCCGTTAACTGTCAAGCACTCCACTAAAGACCGACAGTTGAACTCTCCTCACTACAAATATATTATGTATCCATCTTAACCAATCAGCAGTGCGACAACTCTTCACAGATCACTCGTAAGTACAGCTGGGCCAATAACCATTACACTCTTGTAGTTACATCTGTTTCCTTAAATACCACTGATACCTCTAATGAACATAAATCATAGTCCTACTATGATGAGTCTTCTCTTCCAAAGAGAAGCTGTGGCCACTATGTTAGGCCCCGGAATCAGCCCTTAAGGGAGCAATCTCTCTACTTATCCTGCTTCGGGAAAGGAGTGAATTCCATATTGGTGATTGAGTTCCCAGCTCCCAAATCAGACAAGTCCCCAAAAAGGTAGGCATGTTGAGTTGGCAATCTGGCCACTCTCACCTCGGTCATACTAATCAAAAGACCGCCCTCAAAGGCAGGAGTTCACAAAACACTCAGGATTGAAGTTGTGTCACCTATGGTCGTTTAGATGAGATGCAAGTCTCTAGTATCAACAGTGTTATATACAGAGTCTAGTCATCTCGTGGTCCAAGTCTTATACAAATTCTTTATATAGGACACCCTCGTACCATGTCTCCACATGAATGGTCAGGATCTACCATTTGTAGTAGTTTACAACACTTGCAAACCTCAACAAAGCGGGCCGTATCCGTAGTGTCACCATGATTAGGTATCCCACCTTAATCCTTATACTACAAATCGATTTAGGTTATCACTTAAGGCATGATCCACTTATATGTCACATATACATGCTTAAGTTCACATAAGATAACCAAAAAGCTTTGTTTATTGGATATGAGTAAATGCCAGAATTAAATAACACTTATTTTATTCATTGAACAATGTGTATCTTTACAAAACAACGAGACTCCGGGAGAATTAGGACACCAATCCTAATAGTTAGTTCTTCTTCTTCCCTGTAGTGATTTTTCACAAGTGATAGAGAGACACAGAAGGGTTCTGTGAGAAAAACTGAAACATATCTCTTCCTCTCAGTACTCTCATACCTCTTCCTCTCAACACTCTCAAACCCCTTCCAAAATAGTCAGAGCCCAAAAAAATCCTAGATTCTCATCCAAAGAATATAGAGGAATCTTTCGTGGTGGTGTCCTTGTAGAAACCTAGAGGGTTCGAGTTTGTTCGTGATAATTATTGGAGAAGGAATCTCATAAACAAGAGTTCTTCGAGGGTAAATTTCTTAAACTCGTTTCTTTTCTGTAATCTTTGTTTTAATGCATGCTGTAATTTTCTTTTAATGCATAATTTGTATGTCTTTGCTACAAAATTTATATTCTTTAAATTTTGGGTATTTAGTCCGATCCCATGCTTCTACTCAATGACCTTTATTGGTTCCTTCAGTTATATGGTGTTTGAATCAATGGTTGATTAGTTTTATATGCGATGATCCATTAAACTAAGATCCAAGATTATCTCATGTGACTTAAACAAGTATGTAGAGACATACAAATGGATCATATTTTACTGATAATCTAAATGACCTGTAGTATATGGATAAGGTTGAATGTCTTATCCTAGTAACGTTACTGATACGGCCCGCTTTGTAAATATTACAACTGTTGTAAAGTGTTACAAATTATATGATCATGATCATTTATGTGGAGACAGATGTAATTACAGAGGTAAAATGGTAATTTTGACCCACTGTACTTATGAGCAATTTGTGAAAGGTCGATACTCTATCGATTGGCTATATCCAATAGACACATAAATATATCTAGAGAGTGAAGAATGTAGTTGTCGATCTTTAATGAAGTGATCGACAATTAACGAAAGTTTATTAATTTAATTAAAGAGTTTAATTAATTAATAAGTATCATTGGAGCTTAATCTATAGGTCCATAAGGTCCCCTTGTTAGCTTAATTAGGATTAATAAGAATTAAATTAATTTTGATTTAATTTGAATCATTAAAATTAATTAAATTAATTTTGATTTAATTTGAATCATTAAAATTAATTAAATAAAATTAATTGTATAAAATACAATTAATATAATATATGTTGATACAATGTAAACTATAATGTATGTTGATACATTATATAGTATAATGAGAGATATAAGTATGTGAATATGATTCAAATATTAATTATGTGAATATGATTCATATAGAAATTATATATTAAAATTAATGTGAATATGATTCATATTAAATCAATATAGTTTTATGAGAGAAATAATTATTTGAATATAATTCTAATATTAATTATATGAATGTGATTCGTATAAAAACTATAGGTTAAAACTAATATGAATATGATTCATATTAATACCATAGGATATTTGAGAGAATAACAAACTATAAGTTATATTATATGTGACATAATATGAACTATATGTTATATGTGATATAATATATAGTTTAAATACATATTAAAGTGATTAATATATATTAAATTTATTTTTTAAAATTTTAATCTAAATTAATAACTCCCTCTTGGAGTTATTCTCTCAAATTTGACTCAAATAAGAATGGGGAGTTAACTTTGGAGGTGGTGGGTTGAACATGAAAGTGTTCCACGTATCATCTTCATCTTCTTCCTTAGATCTCTCTAGGTCACTACACTGTGTGATCCTTTAGAAAAATTCTCTAAAGCTCTCATCCTCTCCCTTTTCACCAAAGTAAAATGCAAGCCCACGAAATTCTACGTGATTCTCACCTTGAGAATAATGAGGAATATCCCAGGGTGGTGTCCCCTTTCTTATTGTTGTGTTCGTTGTGTCGGGTTTATGAGATCGGGAGAAGAAGACGTGTCGTGGAGAGAAAGTGAGAAGATGATGTTCTTGAAGGATATGTGAAATCCTATTTCTTCTTTCTTCTCTATAGTTCACAGTAGCAGCATGCTTAGGTCCTTGTTTATCCTTAGTTTTCGTCACTCTATATGTTGAATGTTTTGTAAAACGAAATTTAAAGACACATGGCGTTCGATTACTTCTGTTGTGTGTATTCAAAATCCCTCATATAATTCGACTATAACTAATTGTTCATTAGAGGAATCAATATTACTTAAGAAGTTGGATGTAACTACATGGATAAAACGACAATTTGATCCAAATGTAGTTACAAGCAATTCGTGAAGATTCGACTAACTATTGATTGGTTATATCCGTGGACACGAAAATATATCTACAGTGCGAAGAGTGTCACTATCAATCTTTAGTGAAGTGATCGACAGTTCATGAATGTTGGTTAATTAATTAAAGATTTTAACTAATTAATCTCGTATCATTGGAGCTTCTAATATATAGGCCCATTAAGTTCCCTTGCTAGCTCACTAAGAGTAAAACAAGGAATAAATGGTTTTGGTATAATTTGAAATGTTCAAATTATTTAAGGAAACTTTTATATTAATATGATGAATAAAAAGTATAATATATATCGATACATTATAGTTAATTAAGAATGTGACTTATAGTTAATACTATGTATAAGAGAACTAATATAATGTACATTGATACATTATAGTGAATCATGAATATGATGCATGATTAATAAGATAGATAAATATTTTAATAAGGCTCAAATTAATATAATGTATATTGATATATTATAATATATAGTTAATTATAAATATGATTTATAATACTATATAAGAGTAATATAGTTTAATAAGATTGAAATATTGTTTATATGAATGTGATTCATGTAAATACTATAGGTTAAAATTAATATGAATGAGATTCATATTAAAATTATAGGTTATGTGAGTGGATAATATGATTCGAATGAAATTAAATATATAATATTTAATTGTTAACTAATATATATATTAAATGAGATTTAATGTGTATATATTAAATTAATTTAAAAAATAATATTAATAATAACTCCCTTCTGGGAGTTACTAGGCGTTGAAAGAAAGGGTTATAACTCCCCTTCTCCAATCTCTCACGTAAGTAGAAAAAAAACCTGTAAAATGAGGATTATCGTTCTGTAAGAGTTACAAAGAACAAAAAGACAGAAGCTCTTAAACCCTCTCTCTTAAAAAAAGGAAACTCTCTCTCTCCCAAAATTAAAAAGGAATCCTATAATTCTATATTCCTTGTCGGAGAATAGCAAGGAAGTCCAAATGGTGGTGTCCTGTTTGTTGGACAAGAATTATTGTACGATGAGATCGTGCAAAGATATTGAAGACTGCTCGAGGCTTCGAGATGAAACAGAGAAGAGTGTCTTCAATGGTAAGTTTCCTCATGATATTATCTATTCTCCATCTCTCAGTAGTATGCTTGTGTGGATGTTTATTTGTGTTATTTTCTTCTCTATATTTCATGCTTTTCAAATTGGTTGTCGAATCACGACATTCACACCCTTCCACAAAGAATTCCATTCATTCAACTTCAACTTTTTACCAGATTCTCTCTCAACAAGGGCATGAAACCGTTTAAACACTTGTAACACATGATATTTAGTCTTCAAGGTATAAACCCACATTTCTCTTGAATGATCATTAATAAACGTCACAAAATATGATGCACTTCCCAATGTTTTATTTTCATAGGACTACAGACATCAGAATGTATCAAGACTAGTACATTTGGTTTCTTTGAATGCTGAGATGACTTCAAAATATCTCTTGTCTATCTTCCTACCAACCAATGAGGACACCTTTTTCAGGGTGCACTCTTTATATTAGAAAGATCATTTTTCTTGGTTAATATCTTCAAATCTTTCTCACTCATGTGACTGAGTCTTTTATGCCAAAGCTCAACACTTGCTTCATCATCCACTATATTTATATCCTAATCAATTATTTTAGCCTCCATAATACAGTGAGAAATATTTCTCTCCCAGTAGAAATCAAATTCATGTGAATATCATGAACGTGTTTCACATTCTTCAAAATCAGCTCAGTACCGTTCTTATTCTCCAAGTGTACATCTTTGATGCCAACTACTTTTGATGATCTGTCATTACCCATTCTAACACTACCAAAACCACCACGTATATAGGATGCAAAAAAATCCCTCTTTGATGTAGCATGAACTGAGGCACCACTGTCAATCACTCAATTGCTCTATTGTGTAACAAGATTTATAACATCACCATCGAATAAGATGTAAAAATTTTCGGTGGCTACAATAATTGTGTTTGCATCACTGTTGTTGTCATTCTTCTTTTTTTTGCCTTTACCATTTTTATTGTCCCTTTTAAATTTTTGACAATGCTTCTTTATATGCCCTTTCACGTGGCAATAATGGCATTCAACATTTGCAAACCAATCACTTTACTTTTTTTTTTTTTTTTTTGTCTTTACCCCTAAGACCATTGCTCTTACTCATCCTTCTTCCTTTAGTAACGAGAACATCGGAATGTGAAGAAAAGTCCTGTGACTTTCTTCTCATCTCCTNCCTAAGACCATTGCTCTTACTCATCCTTCTTCCTTTAGTAACGAGAACATCGGAATGTGAAGAAAAGTCCTGTGACTTTCTTCTCATCTCCTCGTTCAACACACTACTTTTTACTAAGTCCATACTTAGTACACCATTTGGGGTTGAGTTTGACAATGAAGTTCTAAATATCTCCCAAGAGTAACCATCTTAGCTGAACTAGTATCCATATTCAACACAAGGAAATCGTAGCTAATTTAACCAACGCTCTGATATCGCTTTGTTGAGATAAACACTATATCTTTTGGATTAATTATCCACTTTTGTGTGAATCTAATAGAATACTAATCAACTAGAATCAATAATAATAATCAAGTAAGGACACAAGCAATTTTAACGTGGAAAACCTCTTCAATATGAGGAGTAAAAAACTACGGAGCAAAGTCAAAATCTCCACTATAATCAACAATGGGTACAAACAAACTCTCCCTAGTCACAACTAGAGGCATACACGATATATACCTCAAGATAAACAATCTCGGCAACAAACGACAACAAATAGAGAAGAATAAAATTAGAAACGTCTCACTTGAAGTGACAACCAATTACCCACAATATCTGACTATAGGTAGCTCCAAACAAAATCTCCGCCGTCTAGATTGAAGACCTTCGTGTTAAAAACACATTGTTAAAATTTCAGCTCAATCGAACCATGGATCGATCCTGAAATGGCTGAAAACACCGCTAGTTGGATGAAGCTTTCTCAATTTTTCTCACGACCGTTTTTCACTATCCTCGATATGTGTATGATTCAATTGCTGTAAAAGGTTTAACAAAATAAAACCTAAAAGCTCATGTGGGCCTAAAAATGGGTCTTCGCTTTTTAAAGGGAAATAACCCAACAAAAAGAATACAATAAAACTTAAGAACTAAACAAATTAGAAAGTAAAACAGAATCCACCCATGAAAGATGACCTTCAAATAAGATTTTTGAAAATTTGAAACGACGAGATAGAAAGCTAAGCCATAAATAGTTGAGGTACACTTACAAATTAGATTGTTGCCCATCAAAATTTATAGACTAAAATTATTACATTTTTAGGGTAAAAGACTAAGGGGATGTTTGGCTCACCAACATGAGTTGAGTTGAGTTGGTATAATATACCAACTCATTGTTTAGCCCAACAACTTTAAATGTTGGTGGAGTTGAGTTGGTATGTTTTACCAACTTACCCCAACTCTTCCTTCTTCTCATGTTTTCAATGGCTTTACCTACGACCACTGTCACACTCCAAACTAACTCCAGGATCCGACAACTACCTCCATCGACAATTCTGACGACGAAATTTGGATTTTGACAACCATCTTTGATGACAGCTCCGGCGACCAACTTCGAGCTCCGATAACCTTCACACGATCAACTCTGACAACCAATTATGGCCTCCGACAACCACCTCCGGTGATCCAACTCTGATGACTACCTTCACGCTACCAACTCCGATGACCAATTAGCTCCGACAACAAACTTCAATGACCAACTTTGACTACAAACTCCGATAAAAATCACCTTCGATGATCACCTTTGAGCGAGTAACTCCGACGACCAACTCGGGGCTTTGACAATCACCTTCGACGAAAAACTCCGACAACTAACTCTAATACCACCTTCATGCGACTAACTTTGAGCTCCGACAGCCACCTCCGACTACAATTTTCAGTGAAAATCATCTTCAATGATCAACTTTGACAACCACTTTCGACCAACCAACACTGGGATTCGAAAATCACCTCCGATGACAAAATTCAACAACCAACTCCAATACACCTTCATGCAACCAGCTTCAGGCTCTGATAATCACCTCTGACTACAAACTCCAGTAAAAATTATCTTCGATAATCAACTTCGACAACCGCTTCCGACTACTATAAGACTGATGAATGTTAAAGTATGTTGTAGAGTTGTTAATTATATAAAAAAAAAAAAAAAAAAAAAAAAAAAATTATTTTGTCTACATTAAGTGCAATATTTATGTGTAAAAATTTGTAAAAAAAATATTTTTATTTAATTTAATTCACATATCAAATGAGTGTTAATAATATTTAAATGAAAAGTATGTATGTAGTTGAAAAATATGTAACATATAACAAAAAAAAAAACCATAAAATGAAAAAAACAAATTCTGAAATATTTTCCAGCAAAAATTAGTGAAAAATAGATATTTGTTCTATGACAATCCTCCAAATTTAGAGGAAATGAATGTGAAATTGTTGAAGAAATGTGGTGACATTCCATTAGCTGTTGTGATGATGGGAAAATTTTAATTAAAAAAATTCATGACATAGTAAAAATATAAAACAACAATAGAAAGAAGAAGATGATAATGAAATTCATGGGGTAGAATCAAAAGTTTTGATTTCGCTTTGGTTTCTCATTTTATTTAAACATATTTCTACAAGAAATGTAATGGATTAATTGTTGTTCATTACCCAAAAAAGAAAGAAAGAAAAATTTTAAAATTAAAAAAAAAAATTGCAATCCATATTTTATTCAAACAAAGATGAATAGAATTATTAAATAAAAAGATTTAAAGAAAATAGTAATCATGAAAGCATATTATTGAATAAAAAAGTTTCAAAAAACGACATCAGATACTCATATATATGAACTCTACACCCCAAATACAAACATATGAACTTAGACCAAACAACTTTGCACCCCAAACACAGACATATAGAGATGACCATGGGCGGGACGGGGATGGGGAAGGCTTCCCCATCTCCGCCCCGTCCCCCTATTTCATTCCCCGTCCCCGCGGGGAACGGGATGGGGATTCCTCGCGGGGATCGGGTTCCACGTGGGAAAAACTTTCTCGTCATCATTTTTTTTCTAACAATTTTTTATTTCAATTAAATATATTTTTTTAATAATTTCTTAAACATATCCAATACAACTTTTATTTAAATAAAATATTATCAATCTTGGTAATAAAAACAGTAATATACCTTCAATTTAAAAAGATATAATTAAAATACTAAATTCTCATAATTTTTATAAATTAAAATTTAACAATTAGAACATCATATCTTAAATATTACAACATCTAAGAAAGTAAAGTAATAAAGTTTTAAATTTAAATAATTAAAACCTCCATAATTATCTTAATAAAATCTACAATATATATATATATATATATATCGAGACGAGGTCGGGGTCGGGAATATATCCCCGTCCCCGGCCTTGAATTGCAAATGGGGAAAAAAATTTCCCACTTCCTCTCCCATTCCCTGTCTCATAGATTTTTTTGGACATCTCTACGTACATGTGAATTCAGACATCCCACCTCAATTCTCCATCCAACAGTCCTTAAATCATTATTAAAATTGATAAACTTAAGTCATTACTTTTGATAAATATAAAAACAACAAATATTTTTCTTCCTTTGACGAGACGCATTAAAATTATACAACTGCAATTAGGTCGGCATTTTTTTTTTTTTGAAAGGAAAGCTTTTCCAATTTGACTGTTTCAAACGAAGAATTATAAATAAATGTTGACACTTCATGACATTTGGAACATTCATATTTAGACAAAATTGTTCTTTTGAAAAAAAGATATATATGTGTGTGTAACAATTCCCAATTCCCATTCAGCAATTCATCTTTTTATGCAAATCAACCTACCATATTGTATTCTAAAACATTAAATTGAATAATTAACAAAAATTAAAGAACTAAAATGACTTTTTTAGATCAAAATGAAATTAAAAAATAAATAAATAAAAGCTCGATAACCCTAATGAATATTTGGAAGGTTTTTAAACTTTAAAACATATCTATCTTTTAATTTTATGTATAAGTGGTTCCTTAAATATTAAGGAAATGTTGAAGAAGAGGAAACTTTTCGTATTTTATCATATAATTTTTTAATTTTTAATTTTGTGTATAATAATTAATAAACCTATTCAAATTGTTTTTAAATTTACAGATCTAATAAGCATAAACTTGAATTGAATGTAGACACTTTAATTAGATATAAAATTCAAATTAAATGTATCTACTAGATTTGTTAATTAAAAAAATTAATATGCCAAACTTTTTTAAAAGTGTTTGGGCACAAGAAAAAGTTGGAAAAAGTGTTAAATAAAGCACGTTTCTGATTGGGTCAACAGAGTTGAAGGAACGTAGAAAAAATGGCAAAAGGAAATATTTGTTAGAATACAACACATCAAAATTTACCTGCTTCTTTGACAAATAATTCTTAAGTTATTTAGTCCTAAACTTTTACGTTAGATTAGGGCTAACAATGTATTTTTACTTAAAAAGTATTTATTACATTTTTCAATTTATATCTAATAGGAATAGGACATGAAAATTAGATAAACATTTTAAACTTTTTCCTATGTTAAAAAAAAATGTTCCAAGAATTTTCAAATTTTCCAATATTATCTTTGATTTATATAAACATGTCAAAACTAGCCTTATAGCATAAATCCTTTAGATTTTGGATGAAAATTAGACTCAAAATGGTGTGATAATAACATAGTACAAAAATTTGGATCGTTACACTATCATAAGCCACCACCATACAATTTCAGCCTCGAATTTTGTCCTAAATTCTAAAAGAGTTTATACTCCAACAATAATTTTTTAATTATTTAGAAAAGATCAAGATTAATGTTAAAACTTTTTAAAAAATAATGTTTTTTCCATTAAAAAATTTACAAACTTTAGCATTATTTTTTTATAATTTAACATAAAAACTAACTTCAAACTAATAAAAGAAGATTAATTTTTAGATTTATTTACAAATCCAGCACAATAGTAAAAAGTTTTCTAAGCTCATTAAAAAAAAAATTGTTTTTTTCTATATTTAAAAAATATTTCTAACAATTTTTGTATTTAAAACAATTTATCTTTTTGTTATATTCTCAGTCTTTTCTCTGTATTTTTCACAAAGATCCGCATTTTCATAAAAGTTAGGGCTTGAAAGTCTTTTAAGAGGGTTGTACGTCCTCATCCAATGAGGTACAATAATTTAGGGTCACAATCAACTCTACCTTAACTACTAATTGTACTTTTTAAAAAAAAAAAAAAAAAAAAATCCTCTATCAATTTTCAATATAATTCTTCATAGGAAATTAACAAAAGCCAGCTTAGGATCCCCTATCATTCCAAACTTTGTATTTTTTTTTTTTACCAAAAAAAAATAGTTACAATTTTTCTATAATTTGTCATCATATGTAATGTTAATCAATAATTGAATTCTATTCAACTATATTGTCTTAAATATGTTATCACATTTGAAATAATATCGATAAGTCAATTAGGAGGCTTGAGCCACACTTATCTTCCATCAATAATAAGATTTCAGTTGATTACGTTTGTTGTTGTTTACCTGTGATTCCTAACTGTAATGAACTTGGGGTCCACATCCAAATTTGTAATCAAAATATAAAATCTAATTGAAGAGCGGAGGTGATCAATTTGATTGTGTTTGAAAATTACATGAAGCATACTATCTTTACTTTTACCGTTACTGTTATCATTAACGTTACAAGTATTTTTTTTAGGACAACCTTATAAATATTGTTACTAACGAAGATTGTGAATCTGTCACATTTATTGTTATATTTACTGTTATCGTAGTGTCAAACAATAACATAACAGTAACAATAAATGTGATAGATTACGTTTGCGATTTACGATTGATACATTAATGAAATCTTCATTACGATTAGATTAATTTTCATTATAATTCGATAAACGTGATCTTAATTTATTGGTAAGAGAATGATTTGGTGGTCAAGGCATCTATTTTTTTTTTTAGCTCCACATCTCTATATGATTTTTTTTTTTAAAAAAAAAGAATATATGATTTAATATTATGTTTAAAGAAGTGCTGAATTATAATTTAATTAATAACGGCAAAACCCTAAAAGCCAAGAATTCATTTATTAAAAAAAAAGACCTAAGAGAAAAGGTATCAAGACCATAGTGTGTCATTCAAATGTCCCATTAATTGATTGTATTAATTAAAATCTTCCAATTCTAAAATGTATAATATTTTCAACAAGACAGCTATTTCATATCTCAAAGTTATGGTTATACCAACCATCTCTTTGTCCCCCCTTTCCATCTCTTTTATGACACTACCTTTTTATATCTTATTCAAAGTTTCTTTTTATTTTTTATTTTTTAAATTGTAATGTATTTTGATTTTTTTTTTTTTTGGGGAAAAACATTATTGATTTAATCATGACTATTTATAATTCCAATAATGTTAAGAGTTAAAAAGACTACCTTTTTTAATTTTTTGGGTTTTGTGGAAACAAATCCTGTCATTAAGGGAGTTTGGTCTCATTTAGAAGTTTCCTCTTTATTTATTATTATTTTTTAATGACATGGTTATTATTTTTCTTGCTTTTTTGCCTCATATTATAATGAATTTATTTTAACAAGGGTTTTGATATATTTTATCTTATTTTTGGTTAAGATCAATAATTTTATTTTATTTTTTGGATTTTAAGTTTACACCTAAAAAACTCTTATCTTTTTAAAGATCAAATAATTTAAAAATGTCGAGATACTCATAAAATTCTTAATTCTAGCTTTTAGATTTTTCGCTCGTCTTAAAAATTTTAAAAATTTGTAAATAAGAAATATATTGATGGTAGAAAAAAAAAGTGAATAATCATCTCAACCATAGGATTATTGAGTTGAGATCTTCCCTTGACCAACTTCTACTTTACTCCACCCTAAAGGTTCATTATGGTAAAAAATCATAACTTTTTTCCCTAACCTTTGCTTTTTCTCAACTTTTTTTCATTATTACACATCCTTCTCTCAAACTTCCATTTTCTCCTTTTTGTGGTCTAACTCTTTTTTTCCCCCTCTCATCTCCTCCTTTTTCTTTTTCTCAAAAAAAAAATAAAAAAATGAATTCTTATAATTTTACTAAAAAAATATAAATCAATTCTCAAATAGTTAAGGAGAAATTTTAGAATACTAAAATCAACGGATTCTTTTTCTTTTTCAAATCTTAAATTTCTATATCTTTTAGTTCTAACCCAAAAGTTTGAAATTTCATAATTTATTTAAATTCCTATCTTTTTACCAACTTTATTTTTACGAGTCAGAAATTTCAAATTCTCATCTTTATATTATAAAAAATACATATGAAAGAGAATTTTTAAAAATAGAAAAATAAGAAAAATTATTTATACAAAATAACAATTTTTTTTTTCCTTATAGAGATTAATAGAAGTCTATCATTGATAGATGCCAATAGAAATCTACAAAAAAAAAAAAAAAAAAAAAAAAAAAAAAAAGCGAAAATTTCGAGGGAGAAACTTTCTATGACTAAAGTGAATTATTCCATTCAAGAAGGTCTACATAGTTTGAATCACAAAGAACACAGCTAGCTAGCTTCCTCTGCAATTCACACTGAGATATAATGAAAAAAGAGATAGAGAATGGATTGGACTATGGCCTCCAAAATCAAAACTAATAATTACTAATATTCTATACGTAATTTATACCACAAAAAGAAAAATAAAAAGTGAACTTTTTTTTCCACCCGTGCACCTCCACAGTTTACTTTCTTCACTTAATAAATATAATCTATTTCAGAATTTTTTTTTTTACATATATATAAATAAAAATGTTACATTTTTTTTTAAAAAATTTCAAAAATAGAAAAATAAGGTAAACTACTTACAAAATTATACAAAATAATAAAATTTTAATATTCTAATAGAGATTGATATAAGTTTATCACTGAAAAATGTTTATCATCACTAATAGAAGCTGAGAAAAATCTATCAATATTTTTTTAAATAGTTTGATATTTTTCTATTTGTGAAAATTTTCTTTTTTTTTTTTACCATATTTTTCTTTTTAATATAAGTTTTAAATTTTTTTAAAAATGAACTGGAAATATGTCAAAAGAAGTTTGAACTTTTTGGGTGTTTTTTTTTTTTTATTATTATTAAAAAAATTTAATTTTAAGTTCAACAATGGAATCATTTAGGGTACGAAAGTACTCAACAAACCCACTAACCAAAATGGGAAAAAGGAAGAAGCTTTTATGAGTTCTATATGAAACCAAGGTTCCCATTTCCCTTGACCACTTTCTTTTCTCCTTTTTCTTTAAAACCTTGGTCAACCAATGCCTGATGTCCACGTGGCATGGCCTCACCAAATTTTGAAATTCACCCTCTAACTTATTTTAGGCAAGTTAATTAATCAACATTTTAATAAAATATTTCAATTCAATATTTATGCAAGTTTGCTAACAGATCTTTTCATTAATTGTTTTTTATACATACTTGAAAATTCTAAATTTAATTTTAAAATTTTAATATAACTAACTGATAAAGTACATAAATACAAACACATGTCACATTCAATACGATAACGACTTTTGATAATAATAATGATTGGTAAAATTTGACCTAAACTATGATACAAAGAGTTTTATATTAATATTAAAATATACGTAAAGCACTAAATTGAAAGTTTTAAACCCGTTCAACAAAATTACAACCAAATTGAAACTATAGGATGTTAGTTTGCTAAACATAATTCAAGCTCTACTCACATCTTTGTCAAATTGGAATTTACTAAACCTAGGTTTAAGATATTTGGTATAGATACTTAGACTAGTTTATCAATTTACCATTTGATTAATTAATTAATTAACCGACCGTGTTTTAGAATATAAGCATAGTATGATGATCATGTCTTTGATTAATTTTCCCTTTAATCAAGTGCGTCGGCATCAAATCTTTGACTTTATAATTCTATTATGACTAAACTACCTCCCATCCAACTTGATTCCTCACGTTAAATCAAATGGCAAGTTCTAGTAAATAAACTCCCACTTCAAGGGTATTCCCGTCTTTTTGACATAGAGACAATTCCCAACTCATGTGTGAATCAGTGAGTGTGTTTTAATCCTCTACACGTCACTTTCATAATTCAATGGTGTGACCCACCACCATCTATCTTTCAAATCAAACCCCCCATCCCATTCAACGGCTGTGATCATCCCAAAGATAAATGCTTACAGTGTGTGCATATGCACAGAAACAAACCCCCACATCTTATATATCAATAATCTGGACGGCTACAAATCCAAACTTTTTATTTACTTCATTTTCCTTTTAGAAATATGACTCATTTCCACCTCCGTCTTCTTCTTGCCATTTTTCTTCTTCTTCTAACTCCGACCATCGCCGTCTCCGCCGTCTCCGCCGTCCAGTCAAGGATTCCGATGAGAAAACAAGTGATTTTCCGGCCTTCTTCACCGTCGGTACACAAATCTACAGACTTTGAAGAACAAAAGCGAAGAGTCCCCACAGGATCAAACCCTTTACACAACAAACGGTGATTATTATTATTATTATTATTATATTTCACAAAGTTTCTAAAATTATTATTTTTAAAAATTTACCCACTTTATTTTTAATTTTTAATTTTCACACCCAAGATAAATTGGGTTTTCTTTAGGATTTTTGTGTTTAATTTTAATTTATATGGTAGTTTTGGATAATAGAGAAGTTTTATTTTAGATATAGTGAGAAGTTGATAAATGGTGAAGGGATGTTTTTTTTTCCACTTAGGAAACTCAATGTAGAAAATTTTGGTATTTGTATTTTTTTTTTTTTTTTTGTGTTGTAAATTTTGCAGGCTACTACTCTCTATTGGAGTTCTGATTATACAATATTAACCAATGTACATTAAATAAATAGAGAAATTTTTTATTAATTGTTTCTATTTTTTTTTCTTTGAGTAATTATAATTCCTCCCCATTTTGTTTGTTTGTTTGCTTTAATTTTTGAAATAATTACTCTATATGATCTCTGTAATTCATGATCGTGATTGCATGTAGAAATGTCTTTCTGAAGCTACCTCTCATCTCTCTCTCTTGGAGGTGAAAATAATAATAAAAAAGAGAAAAAAAAAAAAAAACGTAAGTAACAAGCTTCCTAAAACCCTACAAATTTTGTTGGAATTTGAAATAATTTTTCAAAAAGAGTAATACTTAGAAACATTCATTTCAGTGTATTTTCATCCAACAAAAAAATAAAACTATTTAAAAAAAATTTGCGGCTACATGATAACTTAGTTAGTGGGTGCAACTTGAAATGCACTTAAATTTTTCCTTTTTTTTAATGCTTAAAGACACCTTTTGTTTTTTACGTAAATTTTTAGTACTTGAAAAGTTATTTTAAAACAAATCAAAATATGAGTCTAAATCAGAAATCGATTTGAACTGATTTTTAAATGTTGGGAAATATTTAAAATATTTTTTAGCTCTTAAAAATCATTACAAACAAAATTCAAAATTTTCAATTATCTTTCCTACTATTTTGACTTTCATGGAGGGTTTTTTTAGTGTCTATCAAGTTCAACATTGGTAATAGGAACAAAAACACTTAACAAAATCCAAAAGTAATTTTTTTTTTTAATTAGGTTCAGAACAATTATCTTTGACTTAAAAAAATTATTTTAAATGATAAAATTTGTTAAAATATCTACAAAATAAAACAAAATTTTAGAATCCATCAACGATGGATATTAATAACTTCTATCGGTCTTTACTATTGGTTTTGACATTTTGTTATATTTTGTAAATATTTTGATTCATTTTTCTATATTTGAAAATAGCAAAATAATAATAATAATAATAATAATAAATAAATAAATATATATATATATATATATATATATATATATATATATATATATATATATATATATTATTTGAGGTTTGATCATAATCTTTTGTGGGTTTTTAGCCATTTCCCAATCCACCATTAATGTCAGAAAACCTGCAACTTTAAATGGCCAATTTTAATACACATAATTTCACACAACTACCAAACAATTAAATACCCATCATCTTCTTCTTCTTCTTCTTCCTCCTTCATCATCATCATCATCACCATTTGCAGAGGGAATAGAATATATGTTGGGTGTGTGTGAAAATCTCTAAAGATCTTAACTTTTATGGCATAAAAGTTATAAAAAAAAATAGACCAAGCTTAAAGCCTAGATGTCAAAGATCTGAACTTTATCATCAAAGTCACAAAAATAGCCTAAGTTTAATTAAAACCTACATATAAAAGATCTGAACTTTATCATTAAAAGCTACAAAACTTAGGCTAAATATGGCAATAGAAGCCATTAATGGAGGAATCTGACTTGAAACTTGGTAAATGAAATGGTGGGGTTTGATGAAAATTAATCAGAAGGAAGATTGGTACTTTTTTTCTCCTCGAGATCGAAGGTTTAAATTCTCATATTGAAGATATTAAAATAAAAATATTTTTAATAAAAATTATAAGAAGTATGGAAGTGGTGGCAATGGTCCACCATAGATCTGTAGTATATTTGAGTGCAGCCACTGTGGGGAAATTGGGTTTCCAAACACTCCCTTTCACCTCTTAGGAATTTTTTTGGGTTAAAATATAATTTTGGTTCTTATATTTTAGAATTTATTTAATTTCAGTGTAGTTTTTTTAAAATATATAATTTTAGTCTATGTATTTTTAATAAATCTTAAATTCACTTTAGAAATTAATTTTTATTGACTAAATAACTATAATTTTTCTGAACTGGAATATAGTACATGAATATATTTTGAAATAGTGAAAATGCTAATAGATAATAAAAATATTTTAAAAAATCAACAATAAATTAGCAATGAAATGAAATTTAAGATTTTACTGAAATTACGTGAACTAAAATCAGATATTTTTATTAAAAATTGAACAAATTCTGAAAGTATTGGAATTAAAATTATATTTTTATTTTTTTAAAAAATAATAAATAAATAAAATTTGGGATTGTGTGTATATGCGCGCATGTAAAATTCAACTCATTTGAATAAAATCATTGTGTAGTTGAAAATAGAAATTTTGTTTTACTATATCCCTTTTGCCACAATAAGTCAATGGGGGAATCAACATCAATATATTCTCACACATTAGTTTGAGTTGATGCCTAAAGTTCAAAGAATAAATATAATGAAAAGGTCACTCAAGTTTTAAACTTTCCGGGATCTAATGTAAAGGAATCCTTCTATTTATATAGAAGTTTTCGTGTATATTTGGGAGTGATTTTGAAATTATTAAAGTTATTTTTGTCACGTTCAAAATCACTCCATAATATAATGTAAATTTAATTTTTAATTTTTCACTTTAAATGTAATTTTTATATCATCAAAATTGATTTCGAAAGATAAAAAATATGTTTTAAAATGATTTAGAAAATGACAAAAGTGATTTTAATAATTTCATAATTACTTCCTAAAATAAAAAGTAATCATTTTAAAGTTTTTAGGCCCAATTTGCACCCATTTAATTTAATTTTAATTTAATTTAAAAAATTATATATATATATATATATAATCATTGGCAAAGAAAAAATTTACTAATTTAACTATACAATCCTGAACATTAATTCTTTTTAATAAAAAAGATATATTTTTTTTATTTTTGAAGTTTGGATTTAGTAGCATTTAAGTTTTCAAAATTTCAAACTCGACATTTAGAAAAACACAACTCTTCATGAGAGGATATATTCTTTTTCAATAGACACAATTCTAAATTAAAAAAAAAATGAAACTATTTGAATTACTACAAATAATCTATGAATATATGGTTTTTTTTCTTTCATTTAAAAACACACAAAAACATAGAAGATATTTTCCTCAAATCCTCATCTTTTTTATATATAACTACTCCCACACTACAACATTCATTGAATCCTATGATTAAACTTTAAGGGAACGTTTGGGGTAATAATTATCTAAGACTATAATAACCACCTCTTGTTATAAAAAATACTTTTAAGTAATCCCAATTATTTACTATTTGTTACTATTTTTACTATTTCACATTAATCATTTTTTTATTCTATACTAGAGTGTTTACTATTTCTTTCTCAAACTAAAATAGTTTACACCTCAAACACATACTATTATAACCAAACTAAAATAATCTGCACCAAAAACACAAACTATTGTAACCCAACTATAATAACCAACTATTTGCCCCAAACACGCCCTAAAGTGTTGCATGAATTAGGATAAAAGATTTGAAAAAATATGTAAAAATTTGATATAAGATTAAAAAAAAATAGTTAAATTTGGAGAAAACTTCACAAGATATAAGATTTGGTATAACATTTGGAAAGATTATATGATATTTGGAAAAATTAGTAACATCTCAGTATTAATACTACCGAGAGAAGACCCAAAACAATCAATAAGTTAAGAAAAAAATAATTTCTTAATTAAATCTCGATGGTCAATCTTGTCTGAGATGGACAAAGAAATACTAGTTTAACGAGTTTTCGAAAAGTGTGCTAGTTTTGAAAAGTTAAAACTTGATAATCTTATTTCTAACAATTTTCCACAATAGTACTAGATTTTTTTTTTTTCACATGTTAGTAACTCATCCTATCTTGAAAGATAATTGGTCACGATAACAGTCTTAAGGAAATAAGTTAAATTTGTTGTATTCAGATTAATTGCTTTAAGTAATTCTTAGTTCTTTTATAATTTGCTCTAAACCAAAACAAATAATTTTCTAGTATTTTGTTGATCTGCTTATTTTTTTCTGTGATAAATCAATATATTGATATCATGTTATTAATATGAAATTTTTGAAAAAGTTAAAAATAAAGATAATTATGTAAATTAGACAGAAAAATATTGTAAGTACTTTTTTATTTTATTTTCAAAAATATAAAAAATTTAGAAAGTCATTAGAACTCATTTTTATTTTTCTAAAAATAGAAAAAAAAAATTATCAAACATGTTTTTTTTTTTTATTTTTAGCTTTAAAAACAAAAAACAATTATCAAACTTGTTTTTTGATTTTTTTTTGTTTTTGAAAAACATAAACAAAAAAACAAGTAATCAAACATGTAGGTTTTAGTTTTTGAAAATTAAAAACCAAAAACCAAAAACAGATTTATCCAAAACTAAAAATAAATAATTATCAAACAAGACATTAACTACTAATATTTATAAAATTTGTTTATTTTGTCTCTGTCGTGAGTTTTCCATTATTATAACAAAGAGTAAGCTGACACGCAACAGTTTTTTTTAAAAAAAATTCAATGGAGAAAGGAGAAGGGAGTAGAAGGCTGAGAGTGACAAACGATAGCATTTGATAAAAGCAAAGAAAAAGAAGTGAGAATGGACAAATATATATTTATATTTAAAAGTTCAAAAATATTTTTTTTATTAAAAATGTCACGTTAGCTTTCTATTAGCTACAATAACAAAAAATTAATGGTAGATATCACAAACTTCAAGAACAAAAACATCCAATTTGAGAATTCAAGAAAGTAAATGCTATCAAACTCAAATCTTAAAAACCATAATTCTACCCAACTCAAACCTCTAGGCCAAAAATGTAATTTTCCCCAACTTTTATGAATATTCCAAATACCTTAGACTGTGACTTAACCTCTAGACCAAAAATGTAAATTTTCCCATTTTTTATGAATATTCCAAATGCCTTAGATTGTGACTTTTCCTTCTTGTCATCCTTGGCTTATCTTATGTGATATTGTTTTTTTTAAAAAATTGTCAATATTTTTCAACCCAATTACATAATATAATAATGTATATATTCAAACCTCCATTTTCTTTCATATATATATATATATATAAGATTAAAGGGAAGAAAAAACATTTAGTTAGGGCCTAGGGGAATCATCTTCAAGCCCAAGAAAAAAGGCTGTCCACTTTTTTGTGCTACTTGTCCTCCAAGAAAAACATATTTGGTCATTGAAGATGCTACTATTATTATTATATGTAAGAGAATTTGACCTTTCAACATGCATTAATTAAATAATTAATTGACTAAACTGTTTCTTTTTTACTTTTCATTGATATACTGTTTTTTTTGTCTTAAACATTTTTTTTTTTAAAAAAGCCCATTGATTGTTGATGATGTTGTGATTATCAAACAAATACGTCAAAAAAAAAAAAAAAACAAAAAACAAAACTTTAAAATAAATAAATATTTAAAAATAATTTTGAATTAAAAGTAAATATTAATAATACTTTGATTGCATAATGCAATGATTTAATTGATTTATAAAAAAATGATGAGTTTTAAAAGAGAATTTTTAATCAAGGGGAAGATCCCACAACCTTTGCCAAAAAAAAAGAAAAGGAGTCTCCCCTTTCCAAGTCTCTTTGAAAGATTTAAAGGGAAAAAAAAACTTTTTTGGATTTTTTTTTTTTTTTTTTTTTAAAAAAAAAACTTGATCTATATTGTTAGAGATTTGTTAGATTGGCTATGTATATTTTTCAATAAGGTAGGTTGTGATGATTGTTTGTTGTTATCACAAATGTAGTTTTAACATCGACAATATTATTTCTTGTAGTATATTTTTTTTTCTTATCTGGAAAATTTATGTATATTTATTTTGTCCAATATTTTTCTTATTTGAAGTGCTGATTATTACTTCTGATTGAGGAGTTTGCTTTCTTTCTTGGCCTTGATTTTAAAAGGAGAATAATGATATTATTTTAGGGCAACTACATTTTGTTTATCGTCTAAAAGTGTTTTTTTTTTGTGGGTTTGTGCAACATCAAAGTATTTTTTTTTAAAATCTATATTCACCGTGTTCTGTTGTGTGGTTGCATTGATTAAAAATTGCAATACCTTGATGATAATTTTTGTTTTAGAGGGAGCCTAAGGTATTATTGTTCAGAAGAGATTCTCGATCTTAGAGCGAGCCTAAGACTTCATTTTTTAGAAGGAGTTCTCTATCTTAGGAAATACCTAAGATTCATCAGTGAAGGGAGTTCACTGAGGTAACCGAAGATAGAGTTAGACTTTATGTGAGTCACTGTAGTAGTCGTTGAATTACAAATAGGTATCACATTGTAATTGTTTAACTCTTTAGTATTAGTGAACTGTCTTTCCTGGGCACGCTGTCCCCAAATGTAGGTGAATTTCATCGAACTAGGTTACCAACTTCTGTGTGCATCTACTTGTTTTTTTTTTTTTGTTATTCTTATTTTGTTTTTATAGTGCTTGTTTGTACTTTCCATTTAACATCTATATTCTTAATGACGAGTCTTCTTGCAACTTTTTCATATATAATATTCATTTTGATTAATTTTGAAGAGTAGAGAGAAAGAAACATAGTGTGACTTTTACATATGATGACACAAGTATTTATATAGAAGTTAAATGATTGTGACGATGGTCATTTGAACTTAAGAAGTAATAGTTACCGTTATTATTTTGCCAAGAAAAAAAGGTTATACTTGTATAGAAATAAAACTACGAGAAGATTGTATGCTTAAACATAGTTTAGTGAAAAATGACATTATTTCCTTTAATGTTAAAGTTTAAATCTCATGTCCTATATTTATTGTACTAAAAGGGTAAAAGATATCTAAATATTCCTTTGCATTCCACTTTTTTGATAGCAATAAACTTCCCTTTCCTTTTAATCTCTAATGTTGAAGTATTTTTCTAATTAAGCCTCTATTATTGTTTAAGAAGTTTCAATTTAGTCTTTTATATTTTAATATTTTTAAAATACATTTTTAGCTGACGATAAACCTATCTGGCATAATATATTTACAAAATTGACAAAAGAAAAAGAAAAAAAAAAAAAAGAAAACAAAGACAATCTAAGAAATAAAAACTCAAATTTTGTACAACGGTCCTAGAGATTTGGAGAAAGTATAAAGTTTTTACCTCTTAAATGATCTCTTCCCACATTATCTTTTTGCCAATTTACAAAGTATTATATCATGAGTTAATTTTAAACCAAGTAAAAAATTAGGTTTAAATACTATCTTAATCCATAACTTGGTTCTATTTCAATCCTTTTCAAACAATCAGTATTATTTCTTAGACTTTTAAATTTGTTGTAGTTTGGTCCATCGACTTTCAAAATGTCTATTTTAGTCTCTAAATTTTGAAAAACATTTATTCTCATCCTCATTATATTACTTTTCTATCCTAAATCAAATTTGTTTTGTCCTATATTAGTCTTACTTATTTGACTTGAAATCACAATAACATATTAGTACATACTTGAAGCAGCTCGTTAATTCATTAAAATAGAGTCTAAATTAAAAAAAAAAATAACAAATAGTAAATAGTATTTTTTTTAAGAAAAAAACCTTAAATATTAAAAAAATATATATAAATTTAAAGTCAAAATAGAGATCTCATGATAATTTAATAATTTTTTCTTTTTCTTGATACATTAGGAGGGAGATTCAAACTATAACTATAGACATCTTAATCATTAACATATTTATGTCTGTTCAACCATGTTTGCTTTCGCTAAGTATTATTTATTAACAAGTAAATTTCATAGTTTTGATATATTATTTAAAACTAAAAATTCATTTTTTAAATAATTATTTTAAATGGTAAAACAGTTGAAAATGTTTTCAAATATATATATGTAAAATAAGATAGGCTTTTCTTTTTGTTTTGTTTTGTTTTTTTTTTTTTGAAAAGGTTTTTTTTTTTAATTACAAAAATCCAGAAAATAATGCTCAAACTATAAAACTACAAATACAGCTTTGCTACGAAATCTTCAGCCACTCACCGGGCCAACGGAATTCTGACAAATTGGAGTAAGCAAGATCGATGAGTTTTTTGGCCGGAAGATTGGCCGCCAAAGAGGCGGCATATTTTATTCAGGAATCCAAACACGCCGTCGGCCGCCTTGCCCAGAAAAACCCCGCCCAGAAGTTTCCGGCGCAATCACCGCCTTCTTCCCATTCCCCGGTGGACGGTGAATCGCAAGCCGACATTCTTCCTGAGGTGTTAAGGCACTCTCTGCCCTCTAAAATCTTCAGGGAGGAATCTGCAGACTCCAATGGGTCCTTCTCTACTTCGAAATGGGTTCTTCCTTCTAACCCTAATTACCGCTCTGTCTCTATAGATTCTCTCAACCCTCTTAGGGCTTTCCTCTCCCTTCCTCAGGTTACATTCGGCCCCAAAAGGTTTGTTTCCTTCCCAAATTGATTCTAGTTTCCAATTGATCTGTTTTTGTGGTTTATGACAATGCAGAATTTCGAAATGGAACTTCCAATTCTGCTCGTGTTTGTGTTTCTTATCCCTGTGCCTAATTGGGTTTTCGTTCGATGAAATGGATTTTGATAGACATCCTTATTGGACGTGGTTTGATTTTCTTCTTCTTTGTTCATTTCTGTTGTGACAATATCTGTGGAGCATAGTTTGTATTTGAAGTTGGTTGTTCTGATATATTGTTTTTTGCAAATTATCTTTTTACTGGACAATGTGATTTTTTTCTCTCTTTCTGGGCCATTAATTGAAGAAACGGTAGTTGGTGTGGATTTCTGACGTGGTGTTTTTTGGAGCAATATGTCAATCACGTAATGATTCTGATGCACTTGGAAAGTAAACAGTATCCATGTAGTTGAAAATTTTCTATTTGCTGCTCAAAAAGTTGCTTGGACATGTGGTTTTGTAACTGTTTGTATCACTTGAGGTTGTTCCATCCTTCATTTATGGACTAGTGAGGAAGGCCTCCTCCTCTGTGGTTGGTGGCTTTTGTGGCTTGAGAGAAATAGGAGAATTTTTAGAGTAGAGATGTTTGGGAGCAGTGGAATACAACTTAGTACCACTCGCCCTTGTATCTAAAGAGTTCTATAATTGCCTTTTTTCTCTTATCTTCACCAGTTTGAGCCATATCTTGTAATTCTTCTTCTGTTTTTGTCTTTGGTTTTGTATTGTTCTGTTGGGTTGAACTTTTTCTGTTTGTCCTTTTTCCCGTCTTGCCATTCACATTCTTTCGTTTTCTCTAGAAAGTTTCGTTTCTCATGAAAAAGATAAAGTTGAATGCAGGTGGGAATTGCCTCAATCTGAAAACTCAGTATTGGCCTCAACTGCTAACGATTTGCGGACCGACAAGCATACTCCTGTTAATCCTGAGAAGTTGAAGGCTGCTGCTGAAGGCCTTGCTCATGGTAACCTCCTAAATGGAAGGGCTTTCTATTTCTCCCTCATCCTAATCATTAGACCTCTGTTTTTCATGTAGTTGGAAAGGCATTTGCTGTAGCTACCGCGCTCGTCTTTGGTGGTGCCACCTTGATCTTTGGATACACCATCTCTAAGCTAGATCTCAACAATGTAAACATGGATTGGATGTCATAACTTTTGGTGGTCTTTGTACATGTACATTTCCATTTGACTCAGGTCATGGCAACTTTATCTTTTGACAGGCAAGTGAGATTCAAACAAAAGGAAAAAGCATGATTGAACCAAAGATGGAAATGATTAGAGAGCAACTGATTCCCTTCAAAGTCTGGGTATGTTGTTATCATTTAAATGATTCTCACAGCATTCACCTGTTACTGGATCTTACAACTGCCCGTTCTTTATCTAACCAAGGTGTTTTTGTTTGAGTTTTAGGCTGATGATATGTCAAAAAAATGGCATGTAGAAAGAGATGAAGATATCAAAGAGAAGCCTCTCATAAAGGAGCTCTCAAAGATTTTGGGTGCTAAGACTCCCAACTAAACTGCACTATTTTTTTTTTTAACCTTTTGTTGTTTATCTTGTGTATATCTATTTGTAAATAATAGAGTATCATATTTCCATCTTCACAGATGGAGTGTAGGATGTTACTGCTTGCTAGCTAAGTTATACAAAGATCGAATGTTGATATTATGCCTGAGGCTGAAAATATATAACTTCTCAACTTCCTGTTTCTTTCTCAAACTTGTTCTTCATAGCTTGTAATCTAAACCAGCTCCATACTTCCAGGCCTCAAGTCGTCGTTTCCACTCGAATTTCATCTTTGGTGTTAGTGAACTTAGGAATGACCTTGAAAAATACGCAACATGGTAAAGGTAAGAATATAAGAGAAATATGATCGCAAATACATGAATGTTTCATGGAAAAGGGAGGGAAAAAGGTCAGCTTTGTTCGACATAAATGGTAGTGAAGACCGTTTACCTTACAATTGGATCGATAAATGTCGAGAGAAATGTGTAGTAGCCAAGCATGCCAAAATGTCCAGTCCAGTCAAGCAGCACTGAGATGCCGACCTAGAGCTCAATAAAACACAACTGATATTCAATATAACAATGTATATTTAATTCAATAACTATGAGGAAACTGAATCCACAAAGAAATAGAAAAGCTTCAATGAACACAAATTATAATGGACTTATAACTTACCTGTTTGAATATTGATGGAAGAAGTTGAGGTTTAGTTAACATAACTAGACCTAGGGTTTGGGTAAGAGGTACAAACTGCACAACATCCTGCCAAAATAGGAAGAACAATATGATTAATTGTTTAAACTATGTTTAGTTGAACTAATGAAGGTGCACAACTTCCAAAAGATTAAATACATCAAAGAACAAATATGTGACCTGAAGGAATGGTCTGAGCACTGGATCCCCCAATCTCTGTGAAGAGACAAAACAGAAAACAAAAGAGAACAGAAATTCTTTTATATCTGAATTCAAGAAATTGTGAGTATTGTTCCAGCATTGCATAAGCTTACCTGCATACTCTGGAAGTTTACATGAAGAAGCTCATTGATAAAACATGGAGAAATGTTTGATCGTTGCTTTACTGACATAGCTCTTTGAAACAACCACGAACTACTTAAATTTGGCTGCAACAAACATGTATTGTATGCTTTAGAAGCTGTGTAGTTACAATAAAGGCTCTAGCCAGAATTCAGCATGTTAACCAACCATGTAAGGATTCAGCAGTGATAAGCTATCGGAGTCGAGGAAGTTGCCGGTTACAGCTTCATATATCCCTTTTGAAATCAACAAGATATGAACTTTTGTAACTTTGTGCTTCCATATCATCTCTATTAGAAGCGTATAACCAATACTTAATATACAGTCGATTTGTTCTTTGTTTTTCCTGTCCTATTGTGGATTGTTTAGTTTAGTTGTATAAACTGTGCTTTGATACTCCAATAATTCAAATTGAATCAATATTAAGGGAGAGAAATTGACTGACATTCTTTAAGATAAGTAAGAACTTAAGAAGTATAGATACAAATACGACAAGACACAAACACAAACACGATGAAACATCATTTTTTAAAAATCTAGGATACGACGCAACAAGGATACATTTATTAAAATATATATCATTTTTATTACAGAAGAAAATTCAAAGTAAACGGATTGATGAATTTATATGCTTAAAAAATTAGTTTGATGTATTTCACAGATTTATTATTATTGTCATATACGCGTCCTTTTAGTCTACTGAACAAATGTTCTATGCATATCTAACACATTTATTGTATTAACAAATGTCCAATATGTGTCCAACAAGTGTGAGAGTGTCTTAGTGTCTGACATGTGAGCACTTGAGACGGTGGAGGGTATCTCCAAACATTCCAAGCTCCACTCTTATAGAATGTGCTAAGTTGTACAATGACTACATACCAGTTGACAGCCTTCCAAGGTGCCTAGTCAAGCTCCCAAAGCCACCAAATGAAACAGGTGACTGAATGCCACTTGCATCTCCGAACTATAGAGAAAGATAATTTAGTATTCTTTACAGTTATAGCGACAATCAGTCTCTTTTCAGGTTTTAGAATGCTAAGTCTAGATTACCTGTAGGACACGATCAAAAGCAGCTGGCAGCGGGCTGATTAAGTTGGATGTGTTAGATATTAAATATTATACTGTACAGTCCATAGGAAAAAAAGAAACAAGGACTTTACGGTAAAGGCCTCTGATTATGAGAATATCACTAAGTTTCTCATTACTGCTCAAAACTACATCTGCTATTGAATTCATATCTATCGTTAAAAGATCACTATGGCATAGTTGGTTGTAAAATCGGCACGTACCTGTCACGATAAGTTGGAAAGATGCCATATATAATTCTCATTATCTTTAAGTCATCAAGAGAGACTCCCTACCATGGAAACATGTTTACAACAATCATAAAATTCATTGAAGTCTCCAAGGGCAATGAATAAGATGTTCAAATTGAAACCAACGTGATATGCGAACTAGAAGATAACCTGATATTTTGGCATTAAATCCCAGTATTCTTCTAAAAGTTCTTCGAGTTTTGGTGACCCTGGTTGAGGATCGATGTATGTAAACATGTAAGTAGTTCGATCCACAGGACCTGACCCGGCTGGAAATGCCTGTGAAATTGTAAGAAAACTTGAATCTTCAGCAGCAAAAAATCCAACTATTGACAGAAACGAAGTTTACCTCCCAGAAAAGTTGAACTTCTGAGCTCCCAACCTTCTTTACGGATGAGCTGCTGTAAATTACATCACTTGTTGAGTTATCCTTAAATCCACGAGCACAAGATCCAACAACTAGACAAACACCATCAGGTTTCCTCCCACGTCTTATCTACAACATGACTACATGCAATATTGTGAGGCAATAAATGGGTTATGTAGCATTCATATGTTACAAACTTTGTCCAAACTAACCTAGAACTATACCTGTTTCACCACAGGTGAAAAATTCCCCATTGCATCTATAGTGAGTTGAGAAGATAAAATGTTCCCATCAGAAAGTTGCATCACCTTTGGAAATAAATGATTAATAACATAAACTCGCAGCTTTAGTAAATCCATTTCTTTGAACGAGTTGATTACTTCTCATAACTTGGATTTGTTTGATCATCAATGCAATAAATGGTAGTTTAACAATATTGTTTAGGGAACAATGACCATTTTCTAGCTAGCAATATCTCTCATTTTACTTTGATATGACAGCAGGATCAAATTGTTATTACCATAAATCAACTCACAGTCATATCATCATATATGCAAATGCTTGAAACATTGCAGCCCTCAAAAATGACTCCACCAAGAGAAATGAAACGTTTCTTCACAATCTTTATAAGCTTCTCTGGACTGCAATGGTAGAATCAGTAATTCTGATTTATAGACTGAGTTCGAAAATATATAAGTAAAAAGAAAGAAAACACTCACGAGACACCAAGATGGAGGATGTCTTCAACCCAGATTTCGCCTTTCCCTTCAAATGCACATCTGTTCTGCAATTTATGATTGATGAGCAAGTGTACGAAGCATTAAAAGGTAGGGTGGAATACCATCTCATAGTTCATACATCATTAGTAATGGAAATGTGCAAACATTTTAGCTAGAGAAGTGTTTACATACAGACATTGTTAACTAAAGTTAACTTTAATTACACTAATAAATTTCCTTAGGGGCTGTTAACTAAACTTTCTAACTTTAATTACACGAAGCACTAGAAAGTCATTCCAAATAGGTTTTAAATCTTAATACTTACAGGATTAAACTTCATAGCCGTAGCTTGTTCAATTTCATCTTCTGTTAAAACTCCAACGTCAACGAGTTCCAACAGCTCTTTTCTTGAAATGTTCCATTCTTGTTCCCTCTGATCCATGACAACCAACAAAAGATTTATCATAAGAAAGATCCATTCTCATTGATATATATAACTGATTTATTGTTCTTTCACAAGATCTTGGACAAACTCCATTGTCAAGAATATTTACCCCTTTCAGAACATTTCTTTCGACTATACCGACACGAAGACCCTTCAAACTCAAAGCTGTTGCTATGAAGACTCCCAAAGTACCTCCACACACCAACACATCAAATGTGTCAATGGCCTTCTCTCCCAAATCAGAATGGCTAAATGCACCAGAAACACGACGAACGACTTCTTGTGTGGCTTCAGGTACTGCAAAACAATGAGCAAGTCGATAAGATCGACTTGCCTTACCTCTGACCCAACAGCTTAACAGGGCTTGTAAAAAGACCATATCAAATATTTCTCACCTTCTTGGCCAGAGCAAATTGTGGACCAAATTTGATCCAACCGCTTCAATGCATTGTATGAATAAGCTCCACCAGCACCACCAACTTCCCCTGAAACTGATATGCCCTCCATTATCCTCTGAAATAACACATTGCAGCCAGCACTCGATCAAATCAGATGTTGAACAAACGTTTGCAGCCAGGAGTGCAGCTAAAAAACTTTCAATACATTCCGACTTTTTATATAACTAGTCCATCAAGCGTGCAATGCACATAAAATTTATGGCTTAAATAGTTGTTTTACATTGTTTGACCCGAATAGTTGTACCTATTAAAAAAAAGATCCCAATTGTTGTAACTATTTGAAAAGAAATAACAAAATAGAAATTTTTGAAATTTTAAAAAGCAAAAAAACGTGATTGTCCGTTCAAATATATCTTCACGGTTAGATCGTAGTTTTTATACCTATGGCCTATATCACACTCATATACGAAAAAATATACCATTTCAACCTGTATAGTTGTAAGGAGAAAAAGACGATTTATGGTTTAGATCACACCCATTATAAAAAAAATACATGACTTCGCATGTAACCACCACAATCTGAATAGTTACAACAAAAGACAAAATAGGGATTATGAAAGTTTGTAAAGGCAAAATGGATGTAAAGCAAGATTCATGCCATAGACCCTTTTATATATAGAGCATAGATAGTTAGTCTTTCCATTATGAAAATCATACAATCTTTCTGTATCATCCTTTTCAATCTAAAAGTAAATGAGGGGTAATTGCCCTTTTCTCCTTCTACCACAACAGAAGGGTTACCTTGAAATCCATAAATAATGCGATTGTGCAAAAGGGTTACCTGGGTTCTGGAAGAGGCGACTTGGGTTTCTATATCAGCTTGAATTCTGAATTTCTTCAGGGGTTTGGCCGTCGTTCGTCTATGAAAAAATGATCTTCCATTTGGGTTCACAGGCAAAAGATTGTGAGATCTAAGATGAACAGAGGCCATGGCTGAAATATCCATAGATACACCGCCTATCTTCCGACCTTTCTCTACAATTACTTCATTTCTACTCACTCAGTGAGAGAGCTGAAATGGGTTATTGGTATTGAACCATTTGCGAACCACAAATGTACACGTTAACGACTAAACCCGTCATCGTCGTATTTGGTTATTTCTTTAAACCGGATAAGGAAACCGTGAGTCCCGGTTTCCAGTCAAAAATTCCCGCCAGTGACGTGGAAAGGGGAAATTTTGGATAAACCTTCCTCGAGGGTTTTAGGGATTGCTATTGTTTCGACACTGCAACTCGCTTTCTCTTCATTTCCTCAAGTCTGTGGGCAATTCTAGAGGTAAAGATCTGATTCTCTCTATCTATTGAAGACTAAAGAACCATTTCTTGCAAATATCTTCTAAATATTAGTTTGTGTTTGTAATCTTTTATGCATTTTCGAACTTTCTGCGATTTTAATGAGGAATTCTAGGGAAACGAGGAGGGTTTTCATTGAATGGAAAGACCCATTTCTGCTTTCTTGAGCTCGACCTTGTGTCGTCAGTTTTAGCTGCTAGGACAAGTTTTCATTACTGGGTCTTGTAGATTGTGACTTCCAGATTTGCCATGCTGAAACTTACGAGTCTATTAGTAGAATTCCCATAGCTTTCCAAAACCTGCTTGTTGGAGATTTTGTGTCTTTATCTATCAATAAATGAAGTTTTGATGGTATGGAATGCCACCATAAATGTACAATGAGAAGTTGGAAACTCTGTATTTATAAACCCATTCACAAAGATTGAGAGATCCCAACAACAAAATGAACAGGCAAATTCTATCAGTAAAGGTTCAAGAGCAATAGAACTTTTAGGAACTTGTGGGGAGTTTTTGACCCTTTCTCTGGGTTTAGGATCATTTAGATCTTATTTTGCTTGAATAGAGTTCTTTCTTTCACTAGTTGGACTCTTTCTTTTTGTATTTCTTGTGTATTCGTTCATTTTTTTTTTCTCAATGAAGGCTCTGCATGTTTGCGAAAAAGAAAATTTTTTAAACAGCTCAAAAGTTTCATTGATCCTTTGCAGACAGTTTTATCCATCTTCTGTAGTACTTTGGGCTTCAACATTCTCTGAGGTAGCATTTATATATTGTTAAGCATGGCGAGTATGCTTGCTGCTCCTACAATGGCCTCATTCCATGTGAATATAGGGAGCAAAGACCATACAAAGTTGAAATATACCATCAAGAGATCTCACATTATAAGGGCTATGCGGATAGAGAAACCTCTTGAGGAATTGTACAATATTAGAGTTGAACGGAAAGTATCGGAGGACCGGCTTTTCCAGCTTGGAGTTTCGAGATGGTCGATATGGAAGACGGGAAAGTGCAAATTGCCATGGGACTGGCAAGCAGATCAACTGGTTTACATTGAGGAAGGTGAAGTGAGAGTAGTTCCTGAAGGGAGCAAGCAATACATGAGTTTCGTAGCCGGAGACCTTGTTCGGTATCCGAAGTGGTTTGAAGCTGACCTTTTTTTCAATGGACCGTATCAAGAGCGTTACAGTTTCAAAGCCTATGGTGACGACCACTAGTCGTTGCATCGTTTGCCAGTGAAGAACATTCATTTTCTTGTTTCTAGAATGCCATCAGTTCACTTTAAGTTACAAAATATATTACATTAATATGTAAAGTCTTGAAATCCTTTGGAAAATGATGTTTGGGAGAACGCAGATTGCAATGAACAACAATGTAGCAATGCTGCTGAATTGGCATTTAACTGAATATTCGATGGCAAACTCCATTGTTGCAATTTCAAGATTTACTGTTTCGGGATTCTTGATTCAAATAAGATTGGGGAAGTAAGTCTTTCCACTATTGTCTCAACCCCCATGTGGGACTTCGCAGATGTATAAGTAGATGAACATTCTGTTTTCATCACCTTTGAAGTATGGCCAGTTAAATTAGTTTTTAAAAAGGATTGTTTTAAAATATAGTATAATGAATCAACTTATTTACAATAAAATGTCCCTATCTATAAGTGATAGAAGTGATAGATAGCCACGGTCATAGATTGATAGGCAGTGATGGACATTGATGGACATTGATAAGCATCTATCATAATCGACATTTTACTACATCTAAAAATATTTCAACAATTTTATCATTTAAAACAATTACCATTTAAAAAAAGAAAAGAGCCCTTTTGAAAAAGAAAAGAGAAAAACATAGTTCTTATTTTAAATTTAAGTTTCAAGGTTTTTTTTTATGTATTTTTATTTTTTACAATTATGTGGAGATTTAAACCTCCAACCTAACCATTAGATATAAATTATTGCTCACAAAAAATAATTGTAAATTAGAATGGAATTTTTCATATTCTGAATATATTTACAATTCACCTAATATATTGGACTTTAAATATATATATATATATATATATAATATGTGGAATGGAAGCTGATTTAGAGGTTGATGAGATAAACATTATGCAGTTGAGTTATGCTCATAGTAACAATGAGATTAAGTTTGAAACTAAGATTAATGAATTTAAAATAAAGAAAAATATTTTAAATGACAAAACTACTAAAAATATTTACAAATAATAGTAAAATATCATAGTTTATTTGTGATAGACCGTAATAGACAACAATAGAGTACTATTTGTGTTTATTTATAAACAACAATAAAAGTTGAAAAGTTTGAGGACCAAAATAGCATTTACAAAAACCAAAATGAACCCAAATTAAAAGTATAGAAATAAAAATAAGATTTAAACCAATTTATTTTGGTAATAGAAATAATTTTCTTAGTTGAATGAAAACATGGACTATTTGTACTTTGGATCTCTACGAAATAATTGAATACATATGTAAATAAATAAATATATATATTGGGCAAAACATAGATGAATTTTTGTTTCATACCATCTCTATAAATCTCTTCAGTCGTCTTCCTCAAAGTTGAATGCCGGACTCTGCAAATTGGGGATCTTTCAGAGAAACATGAGCGGCCACGACTCCAAGTATTTCTCTACCACCAAAAAGGGTGAAATTCCCGAGCTCAAAGAGGAGCTTAATTCCCAGTACAAGGCATTTCTCTTTTTCTTTCTCTTCCTAATTGTTTGTTTGGTCCGTCATCAATATCGATTTACCTGCTCCATCCCTTAGGTCCCTGTAACTTGCAGATCTATTGCTTTTGCTATGACCTTGTAATTCAATTTTAGTGTCCGAATTCCTTGAATTGTATCACCATGTTATTCTTTGTAATTTGGGATTCTGCGGAAAGTTGTATATGAATTGAAAGCGGATAAAACGTTGTAATTGGTTTACTGAGAAGAGAAAAAACAAGTTGAAATTTGCGACTGGTATTGCAATTGAGATGGGTTATCCATGTGCAGCCACCCATCTTGATTGATTTACTGTGTATGCATGAACTTGCTGAGTGCCTTAAATTTCCGTACGAGAACCTTCCGTACAAAGAATTAACCTCAAAGTTTAGTTTGAGGGGTTGCTTGGAGCATATAACCGGCTAAAATATTTTTACTTGACATGAAGTTTTATACCTTAGAAGTAGTCTTGATGGCTGAAAAATGAGGTTTGTTTTCAGTTTAAATTATGTATCTCTTAAGGAGCAGCTTTTAAAAATATTTTGCAGGATAAGAGAAAAGATGCTGTTAAAAAGGTCATTGCCGCAATGACCGTTGGGAAGGATGTATCATCACTGTTCACAGATGTGGTGAATTGTATGCAGACCGAAAATTTGGAACTGAAAAAGCTTGTTTATTTGTATCTAATTAATTATGCCAAAAGCCAGCCTGATCTAGCAATTCTTGCTGTGAACACATTTGTGAAAGTAAGTACTTGATTTCTTAATTCTTTGTAGTTAGGAATTCTAGAAGTAATTTTTCTAATGCATATTTGTGCAGGATTCACAAGATCCAAATCCTTTAATCCGTGCTTTGGCTGTAAGGACAATGGGATGCATTCGTGTGGATAAAATTACAGAGTATTTGTGTGATCCTCTTCAGAGGTGCCTCAAGGTTTGTATTGTGGTCTATTATCAAACACACATGTTTGGTTGTAAATATTTAGTATTTGCATCTAATTGTTGATGCAATGTCACTGTATGATTTCTGGATAGATTCTCGTTTTCCTTCCTTACTTCCATGGAATACCTATGGTTAGGAGGAGAGGAGTTCTATACTGTTTTTTTCTGAAGAATAGACATAGCTATCTGATCTCTTGGTTTTCTAAATTTTTTGATAGGACGATGACCCTTATGTCCGCAAGACAGCTGCCATATGTGTTGCCAAACTTTTTGATATAAATGCTGAGTTAGTTGAGGACAGAGGTTTTTTGGATTCTCTCAAAGATTTAATATCAGATAATAACCCAATGGTTGTTGCAAATGCTGTGGCAGCTCTTGCTGAAATTCAGGAGAATAGTTGTAGACCCATCTTTGAGATCACAAGTCACACACTGTCAAAGCTTCTTACGGCTTTAAATGAATGTACAGAGTAAGTGCTGGATTTTCTTTGTTCAAAGATGAAAACTTTGTGAATTTTATACATTATGTGACTGAGATCGAATGAGAAATAATTGTCCAAGATTAGTTTTCATTTTCTTTTTCTCCCTATTACAGCTAATTGTGAATCAATGGTATGTAAGAAAATTGATCTCTTTGAAAACATTCTCCAACTTTCACTAGACTGGAAGCAAACAATATTTTGGTTTTAAAATGTCAAGTAGCCATGTCATATGATTTACACAATTCTCGGCAATTGATAAATCAAAAATAGAAATACAGGGTTAAAGTAGTCTAGGTACATATGTGCACAAGAAGCAGGATTTTAGCTCAACATATTGTTATAGAAGTTATGTTGGGGGTGTAATGTTGTTTTCATTCTGGCTCCTGCATTTGTGCAGGGAGGGCATGTTGACGCTTCGTATTAATTGGTTGGAGTTTTGTCTCCATGTTAGTTTCTTACGTTTCTGCTGCATTCGACTTCGGTTGTACATTTTTGTTTGTTGACAAAAATACTGTACTCTGATTTTCTTCAGATGGGGACAAGTTTTTATACTCGATGCACTATCTAGATACAAAGCAGAGGATGCTCGTGAAGCAGAAAATATAGTGGAGAGAGTTACTCCCCGGCTCCAGCATGCTAATTGTGCAGTTGTTTTATCAGCTGTGAAGGTAAATATTCTACTAAGTGATTGATTTTCTCAACCTTATATATGTTAGATGATTTTGAGAATGTCCAAGTGTATTTCAACTAACTAATTTTTTTTATCTTTCTTTCCCTATTTTTCCATTATTAATAGATGATTCTCCTACAAATGGAACTTATCACTAGCACTGATATAGTTCGAAACCTTTGCAAGAAGATGGCTCCTCCTCTTGTTACGTTGCTCTCATCAGAACCTGAGATACAATATGTTGCACTGCGAAATATTAACCTTATAGTACAGAAGCGACCTACAATTCTCGCTCATGAAATTAAGGTGAGTTGGTGATAAGTTTTCCAATATGATGGTAGCTTGTAGTTTGCAATAGAGGGATGTAAATGATTAGGAAAATTTGTACCACTTGTTTTCTTGAAGCTTACTAACCTTTTGTTTTCTTTTTCCTTTTTTCTGATTTCTTATCATTGACGTAGGTTTTCTTCTGTAAGTACAATGATCCAATCTATGTTAAGATGGAGAAGTTAGAAATTATGATAAAGCTTGCATCTGACCGAAACATAGACCAGGTACCAACAGTGTTATCTATTCATTTTTGCGTCGATTAATTAATCTTTTGGAACATATGATGAACTGATACCCTTCTGATTAATCTTTTCTTTTTCAGGTTCTGCTGGAATTCAAAGAGTATGCTACTGAAGTAGATGTAGATTTTGTTAGAAAGGCTGTTCGTGCCATTGGTAGGTGTGCAATCAAGCTAGAGAGAGCAGCTGAACGGTGCATAAGTGTGTTGCTTGAGCTGATCAAAATTAAAGTGAACTACGTGGTCCAAGAGGCTATTATAGTCATAAAGGATATTTTCAGAAGATATCCTAACACGTAAGCAATTGTTTTCGTTCCTGCTCACTTTAGTATTCATTGGCTGATTGATAGTTTCATAATTCCAACTTAATTGTGAATTTCTTTTCGGTTTACAGTTATGAATCCATCATTGCTACACTCTGTGAAAGTTTAGACACGTTGGATGAGCCAGAAGCCAAGGTAATGGTTGTGCGGTTCATTTTCAACAGCACAACTGGTTAATGCTTTTTTACTTTTTGTCTCTCATTTTTTAAAATCAATTTGTTGATGTCACACTTATATTCTGTTCACCTCTTTTCCTCAAGGCATCAATGATCTGGATTATTGGAGAATATGCAGAGAGAATTGACAATGCAGATGAACTTCTTGAAAGCTTCTTGGAGAGTTTCCCGGAGGAACCTGCACAAGTCCAATTACAATTGCTTACCGCAACTGTCAAACTTTTTCTTAAGAAGCCAACTGAGGGACCACAGCAGATGATTCAGGTCATTTCTTGACAAGCATAATTTTCAATTGCCAAATCTTTTGGAGTAACAGAGGTTGTGCTTCTCTAGTAGTGTCACAAATGAATTTAGTTCTCATGTGTGTAGGAATAATTGCCACCAGCAATCTTCTTTTAAAAACACCCATTGACATAAAAGTATCTGTTTGAAATCAGTGCAATCAGAGATTTACTGGTGTAAATTATTATGACAACATTTTTATGCAAGAACAATTGCTACCAAACACAAATTGTCTCTCTAAGATGGGCCTTGTCTGTTCATTGTCTCTGTCATCAAATATTTTTCTTCTTGAAACTGTCAATATCTGATGGTTCTTTGGTATCTCTGTGTTGTGTTGCCATTACTTTATTGTCAGTTTGAGCAAGATGAATATGGGCACTTTTCGCAGATACAAGAGAAATATGGGCAAACTTTGAAATTATAGTACACTGTATTTATGGTCCCCAGAGACGATTACAAATTGACTTCATGTCTATTTACAGGCTGTTTTAAACAATGCTACTGTGGAGACGGACAATCCTGATTTGCGGGACCGTGCATATATCTATTGGCGTCTCCTATCAACCGATCCAGAGGTTTATTTTGCTAATGAAACCTTTTTAGCTTCATTGTCATTATAAACATCCAATGTTTAGGATAGAAAAATGGGTAACTTAATTAGTTTTGTAGATCAATCCTCTAGCTTATGTAACAAGCTTATGTAATTAGAGGAAACCAAGTTTATATCATGATTATTAGGAAAAAGAATATATACACACTACCAACCCCATCTCACTCTTGATGGCTGGGCACATGAATCTCAGTTTTCTGGTATTTCCTATTTTGCAGGCAGCGAAGGATGTGGTTCTTGCTGAGAAACCTGTGATCGGTGATGATTCAAATTTGCTTGATTCTGCACTTTTAGATGAGCTTCTTGCCAATATTGCCACTTTATCCTCTGTATATCACAAGCCCCCTGAAGCATTCGTGACCCGTGTGAAGACTGTGTCCCAAAGAACTGACGATGAAGATTATCCAGAAGGAAGTGATGCAGGGCATTCAGAAACTCCTGCCAATGGTACTAGTGGTGGCGGTGCATCACCTCCTACTTCAGATGCAACTTATTCGGTATCAAAAAAATCAGCCCCAGCCCCTGCCTCATCTTCTCCAGCTCCAGCTTCAGTTCCAGATTTACTTGGTGACCTGATTGGACTTGATAACAGTGCCATTGTCCCTGTTGATCAGCCTGTGGCTCCTGCTGGGTAAGTTTGTACTTGTACAGATTTTCATATCTTCTGGCTAAGCAGTCTGCAATAATTTTTCTGTCTCAAGACACTAATGCCTGAAGTACTGCAAGTGAATAAATATTGCTAGATTATAAAATCGTGCCCTTCAAAGTTTTCTGATCAACATTTTCATGGGGATCACTTAATGTGTTTTCTGGCCTTGCAGCCCTCCACTGCCTATTCTGCTACCAGCATCAGCTGGTCAAGGTTTACAAATCAGTGCACAGCTCATACGCCATGATGGTCAAATATTCTACAGTTTAACCTTTGATAACAATACGCAAATGATACTTGACGGTTTCATGATTCAGTTTAACAAAAATACCTTTGGTTTGGCAGCTGCAGGACCCTTACAGGTAGATTTTACATAATGAGTCTGAACTAGATTTATCTATAGATAAAACTAACTTCTTGTCTTTTACCATCGATAGGTTCCACAGTTGCAACCCGGGTCAATTGCAAATACTCTCCTGCCCATGGTTGTGTTCCAAAATATGTCTCAAGGTCCCCCGAGCTCACTTTTGCAGGTAGCTGTCAAGAACAACCAGCAGCCTGTGTGGTACTTTAATGATAAAATCTCGATGCACATTTTCTTCACTGAGGATGGGAGGATGGAGCGTGCAAGCTTTCTTGAGGTGAAAATATAGTTCTAGTTTTCTTCTCGTTTCATTTATTGGGAACATTAGGAGTTAAGGAGTTGGGGGGAGTTCTTGGACCCACAACTAGAAAACATTAATTTTATGTCTTGTGGGCCTTAGAGTTCAAAACTCTCCACGACTTCACAATTTCTCTAAACGCCCCTTTATTAATGTTACGCTGATTTCCTGATTTGCTTCCTCAAGGCAGTCTTAAACTATTCAGTCTTGTTTGTGGCATTAACTATCTTTTTCATTTCAGACTTGGAGGTCCCTTCCAGACTCGAATGAAGTTACCAGAGATTTCCCCGCCCTTCTTATAAACAATGTTGAGGCCATTCCCGAACGACTAGCTGCAACGAATATGTTCTTCATTGCTAAAAGGAAGCACGCAAACCAGAATGTTTTCTACTTCTCTACGAAAATCCCGAGAGGAATCCCATTCTTGATTGAACTCAGCACAGTTGTTGGAAGCCCTGGATTGAAATGCGCCGTCAAAACTCCAAACATTGACATGGCACCACTATTCTTCGAAGCCTTGGAGACGCTTCTCAAGGAATGATTCCAAGTTTGTGTTCTTCATATTCTTCTTTTCCTATCCTTGGTTTTTCTTTTTTCTCAGTATATGTAAATCCTTGCTGGGTATTTATGCCTGGTCTTTTCTGTATCCTCTCAGGTAATAGTTATATATCATTCTTTGTTATTCGGGTAGATTATTTTCCCTCTTTTTAATGCATTAAAACCAACTATATAAATGAATATAAAGATAAATTGCATTAATATCGACTTTATATATTCCAAACTAAGAATAATGGTAAATACCAAATTATAACCAAACAATCGAGATAATGTATGAAATACTGAACCAAATCAGAATGTTCCAATCGAATGTGGTTTTTTGAGCGAGATTACCAAAACGATCGAAAAGTTTATCACTCTTTTTTCTCTATCTCGTCCTTTCCTCCTCACAAATTGCTCCTCTCATTGTCTCTCTCTTTCCCTTGCCCTAGTAGTCTTGTTCTTTCTCGCTCTCTCGTCCTTTCACATTTTTGTTTCACTGAAGTTGGTCGGAGTTGCTCTCCTTTCTCGTTGCCGGAGTTGTTCTTGTGAACTCACTAGAGTTGGTTCGCGGTTTCACCGAAATTGATCATCAGAGGTAAGAGAAAAAAAGAAGAGAAGGGCAAATTGCAAAAACTATCTTTAAAGCATGGTGCTAGTTGCAATTAACCCTTAAACTTTCTATTTCAAAAATTGAATCCTCAAAATTATATAAGTGTTAAAATTGAGTCAAATTGAACTTTTAAATTTGCGTAATTGTATAAATAATAACATTGATACAAATTTAAGAGTTAACTTTACTATTTGTGGTTTCAATTTTTACAATCATTTTAAGTTTGAGCATCCAATTTTAACACTTATAAAAATTTAAGAGTCCATTTTTTATAATTAAAAGTTTGGAGGTGTATTTGCACAATTTGCCTAAAAAAAGAATGAACGAAATCTGAAGTTGGCAAATCCATAACTTCACTTGGATATCAACCAAAGATCAGTTAACATTGTTTTTTTAAAAAAGACCATTCTTCATTATGAGCCTCCAAAATAGGTCAGCTGGGCAATTCTCCCAATGAAGACTGAAATTATAATAATTCATCTCCTAGCAACTATCTGTTGAACTTGAAAATTTAGAACTACAGTTTTTTAAAAAGTTCAATAAAGTCCATTTGTAGGTATATTTGATTATTAATTATAGGTATTGTTTGATTATTTTAATCACCTTCCATTATTTTCAATTACAACATTCATTCACCCTGAATAATAGGAACTCAAACTACACACTATTAAGTGAAGAATGAAGAAGCTGAACAAAAAGAGTGTGATTCTCTGGTCGTCAAAAATAAAGGCTATAAAATCAGCCGTATTTAAAATGTGCAGGTTTGTGTTGGTTCGACCATTTTTCTTAGATTCATATATGGTGAAAAGGGTTGTGTAGAGATTACCAATAGATCAATAATACAAAGAGTAGGTGGGCACAAGATACAAGGCACATGAGTAATAATAATATATTGGCCCATAGAGATCACCAAATAAACTCATCATATGCTTACCCAAATATTCGCCAGGTTCCTTAGATGGTAAGAATTGAGATAAGAGATCATAAGATAGAAAATAAGGAAGTTCTATAAGTTTATCCCCTTGTTTGCTTTCAAAGTTGGTGAGGAATTTCAGAGCTCAATGGCTATATAATGGCTGTTCATTGCCTGGAAGTGGAAGTCAACAAAATCAATTCTGTCCAATGCATCATTTTACCTAGAAAATACTTCATGTGAGCAGAAGAGTATCTATTTAGAGGAATATGGTGTGTTAAAAAGGAAGAAGCTTTGGTGCAGTGTTTAAACTCAAGTCACAAAGTTGGCAAAATTTTATAGCTGCCATGAATGAACCAACCTCCATACTCTTCTGCTTCAAGATCCAAGCACAAGAGCATTGCATCCACAGTACAAAATCCACCTGCAATAAGAAGCATAGCAGCAATCTAACATTCTTTCTTGAGTTGATGCGGCTGTAAAAGATGCCACCACTAGACCAGCTCACTCCAAACAACCCATCATTGTCCTCTCTTCCCCGAAAAAGAGAAACTAGAAAAAGTAATAATAAAAAGGGGGTCTTGGAACAGTTCAATACAATCTTTTTTTAAAAAAAGCCAGAACTAAGCAAATTACAACAATTCCACACTTCTGCCCTACGTCTTTCTATTTCCATGCATATGTTTCTTAAGTTAAGCGCTTAAAAAAAATAACTGCAGTTTTTGCATCGTGTACCCACGACTACAAACACAGATCTGAGATCACAATATTGCCCCCACAGGTTTAGCACAAGTAAATGTATTTGAACATTGTAGTTTCTTGAAGGAAAAAAAACCTCTGGTTTGTGCGAGCACAATATCTTATCTTCACTGTACATTTCCACAACATCGACATTAACAGAAACAAAAGGCCCAGGAAATCGCACCTCCTTGTCACTTCCATGAATCTTGATCAGCTCATCATCTCTTCCTGCGCTTTGGCTCCACCTAGCATGAGATTTCAACATGAGAATCCTTATTTCTGTTTCATTGATTAAAATCCTTTCACAATAAATAAAAACAAGAAAGCACGATACAGAAATTTATTGTCAGTGTTACAGCGCCTTTGACCATTTTGCAGCCAGACGTCGGGGATTATCCAAAAATCAGTTATCCACTAATACTATGCTATACCCTTCAGTGTTGAATTACCATATCAAGGGCAACAAGAAATATTAAGAGGGGACCTGACTATTGGGAGATTAGAAGGACGATCCATGCTGGACAACTTTAAAGACATGGGCAATCATATGCCCATGTCAAGGGCAACAAGAAATATTAAGAGGGAACCTCATTGGGAGATTAGAAGGACGATCCATGCTGGACAACTTTAAAGACATGGGCAATCATATGCATCTAAACAGATGTAGTTCAGATCCCTAGAGAGAAGAGATTGATGGCAGAATCATTTGTCATGAGTAGGAGATGTGATTTTTATCTATTTCATGATTATGTACCATTCTGATCTTTTCTTTTGGTACATGATTCTAACAATTATCTGACCACTCAAATGATTTTGCAAAACCTGACATGGGATCACCCACATAATCAATTTGGAGAAACTTAAGAGGGCATAGTAACTTTAGAGGTCAGATACAACCAAGTGAAGGAGAAAATGTAGTACCAAATGTTAATTACTTGTGCATAAGAGGCAGTCTTAGAGTGAAGTAATCCCAAGCAAACTAAAGAGTTCAGATGCACCTTCTAGTACATATCAATTCTGCAACATCAATTTTGGGTCATTTCAAATTCTATTGATAACAACCTAACCATATAACATAAATGAAGTTCCATTATCCAACTAGTGACGAAGGAATACCAAAATGAAGTTATAAGTCACCTAAACCAAATTGTGTTCAAGACCACTAATACTATACAATGAGTTTTCACAGAAGAGTTTCATAGAATACGTTTCAAGAAACTACCCTAGTAGACTTTGACTCTCGAGCTTCTGCCCTGCACATAATTAGAATTCAGTTGCCTAATGTTAGATTTCATTTAGTGGCATTTCTTCCCAATATCATCATTTTGCAAATATACAAAACCAGTTACAAACTTACAAGTAATCATTTTAGAATTTTTAATGTTTACATGGTTTGACCACAAACGGGCAAATAATGTTCTCATGTAATTCTACCATAAATCCAAATGATGTACAGCTCCTCTATATTTGATTCTATATAATACCATTTTTGCAGTATAGCTCATATATAAAGGTGAACAACATCCCTATATATAAAGGTGAACAACATCCCTTACCTTAACCTCAGCAGAAGGTGATACTGGAAATGCATTCGAGGACCTCTTAGCTTCATTTTCTGAGGAACAATCTGAACATAAAAAGTGATCCAACTTCTTTGCTTCTTCAATGGTCATTCCCATGCATGATGGATGAAACCTGCAAAACATAGATGTGAGTCTGGAGAATAAAAAAACAAGTCTTTTCATCTCCAAATTGTTGGTACATTCCCTGATAATGCCACAACAATGAATAGAGTGCCTATTATTAAATTTCCTAGAAAAACCATCTGCCCCCAAAAGTAGCCTATGTACATAGAAGAACAATGTACAGAAATATAATATCCTGCAAAGGGAGGACGCCACTGTCTCCAAACAAAAGCTACATAAATGCAATAATAGCACAAGCAAGCATCAGATTATCCTCCCTAAAGTTGCACACGATGAAACAAAGCAGTAAGCACATGCTTAATCAATCTACAGCGGGCGATTAAGAAATCAAAGAACTTACCAATCTTTGCATCCCTCACACTGAACCATAAGGTCATCGGGGTTGTATGGCATCTCACATTTACAGTACCTGCAATTCAAAGAAGCCCCAAAACAAAGATAAAACACAAATATTCTAATACAATTAAAAACTTAAGGTTTTTTTAGTAGAAACATGAAAGGAACTAGGGGTACACCATAGAACTCACACAGCTACACGGTCTGGTGTGAATCCGCCAGTGGCAGCCTTGTACTCGAATCTGCAAAAGTAGTCCTCTGCACCAACATTCTCAAGTTTGGTATAATTTTTAAAAGAGTGCACGGTGCATTTGCCCTCTATAGTGTGAGCACTCTGAACATCAAAATGGTCCGAGAGAAAAAGCTCCTTTGCCCCATGGAACTGCCTCCGTCCCCCAATCGATTCTTCCGGCCGATAATACCACCGAACCCGAACCTTCACATTATTCCGATGATCAGCTTCAATTTTTTCAACGCGAGCAACGTATGGAGGCTTATCGGAGTCCGACGGTCGCATTAATACACAATCACCAGCTGCAACAACAACCACCACAAAAAACCCAATTCCAAAAATCAATGACACACACTAGAAGCAACGAAAAGCAATTACAGAAAATGCGAACCAAACTTTGAATGACAAAAGTCATATTGCGAAGAAAATGACCAATTAAGTGTCGCTTTGAACACAAACAAGCAACAAAAACGGGAAGGAGTTTTGGGTAGGGAAATGTAAACCCAAAAACAGAAGAAGAAGAAGAAGAACAACAAAAAGAATCTTTGTTCCCAGAGAGACAATACGTCGAACAATTTTGTTGGTGCCTTTGATGGTGTATGAATCAAGATCTTTCTTCCCGGGTTTAGTCTTGGCCATGAATTAATCCTGCTAATAATCTATGATACTGTTTGAGTTAGAGCGCTACAGAAGAAGACAGAAGACAGAAGACTAAGCAAAGCAAACTCTGAAGGAGAATGCGAGTTGAAAAGGAGTTTAGATTGGCCTCATGGATTGCGATTATTGAGCGCAAATCGAGAAATTAAGAAGGTTGTGAGACTGAAAGTGTATCACTCCCAGAAACCCTAAAGGAAGAAGGTGAAGACTGAGAAGAAGGAGAAGAAGGAGAAGAAGAAGAAAAAGAGAGAAAATGGGAAATGGGGATTTTGTTGGGATGCGGCATGAACAAGATGATTCATCATCATCACATGCATATGCATCACAATCCACTTTCATGACTCATCCATGCATCCTAATTACCATCCATTTCATCAAATTACTTTTTTTTTTTTTTTCTTCTTTTAAGTACCTTCTAACTAGGGATGACAACGTTGCACTACGGTACGGGACGGGATGGGATGGGGTGGGATAAAACTTACTATAAAAACATTTTATGTTTAGTAACAAAAGAATATTTTAGCTTTTATTGATGATAAAAAAAATTGATTAAATTTTAGTTTAGAAAAAATAGTCCAAGTGCCCTACAAACAAAAGAAATTGAAAATTGATGTGGTGTCAAGCCACATACTCTAAGGCTCAAGTTATTCTCAAATTCTGCAAGTAACTTGTGTTAATGGACTTTTATTTAGGAAACAACAACAAGGCCTAGAAGATTAAGCTGATCCAAGATGAATGTTTGGTTGTTGTCGTGTGAGCTAAGAATAGCTATGTCGCCCAGACTTCAACATGTGAAAAGAATTCCCTTCTCTATCTCTTTTCATTTCATTTTGACAGAAAAGCTATTGAAAATAGAAAGAAACTCTCTAACCTTTTTCTCCTCTTCTTCTTGCCATTTGAGATGTTTGAATGAAAAATTGTTGATTCAAATGTGAGAAATTCCAACATGCAAGATAAGAATCATAAGGAGAAGAGAAAGATGAACACGAGGGTGTATAGTGGTTCGGTGATATCACCTACATTCACTTCTTCAAAGATCTTCAAGCTTCATTTGATTCCAATAGTACAATCACAAGAAAATTGTTAAGATAATTCCTCTCGTACAGCTCCCTCTCAAGAGTTCTTTTACACTATGTCAATATACACTTTTTCATATGCAGAAAAGAGATATTTCTGAATACATGTTTTTTATTTCCTTTTATTATAGATGAATCATAAAAAAACACAGTAAAGTGCAGTTGTTGTAACCTTTTAACAGATATTAACTAATTTTTGTTTTATTTATTTGATAGGTAGCTAGAGATTTTAGATTCAGCTCCATAACAAATCTCCCTTTCAAAGCAAAATCTCCTTGAAGATCTTCAATATCAAGTTACTATTTCTCTTCAATTAAATCTACTACTCTTAGTAGATTTACGCAATGATCAAACTTGGGTCTCGGTAGAGGTTTAGTTAGGAAATCAACTGCATTCTCTTCTGTTTTAACCTTCTGTATATTGACTATGCCTTTTCGATGATGTCTCTTACGAAGAATAGTGTTTTGTTCTGTCATGATGTTACTGATTCTTGTAAGATGTATTGCATTTTGATTGTCACAAAGTAGCTATACTGATTCTTGTTTGTAGCCAAGCTCACTTATTAAGCCTTGTAAGTATATTGCTTCTTTGACTGCCACTAACAGTGCTATAAATTTTGCTTTAATAATTGACAAGGTAACCACTGATTGAAGATTGGACTTCCAGCTTATTAGATTTCCCCTAGCATAAAGAAGAAACTGGTTAGTAATCTTCTCTTATCACTGTCCTCTACAAAATCAGTATCAACATACCCCTTTAGGAGTAGTTTAGGTATATTAGAAGTTGTGTAGAGAAAACCTCTGTTCACTGTCACTACTGTTGGAGTTGATGCCCTAAATCTTGTAGGGTCTTATAATTTATAAATGTTTTGAACAAACTAATTGTTTATTTAATAAAATATATGATATTTATTCCATATTTTAGTTGCATTAACCACAAACCAATAAACTAACATCCAAGGTTATCTTGTAGCTTAATCATGTATGTAAAGATATACGGGTGAATCATGTTTAAGTGATAACCTAAATGGTCTGTAGTAGATGGATAAGGTTGAGTACCTTATCCTGATAACACTACGAGTATGACCCTCTTTGTAGGTATTACAATTGTTGTAAAGTGCTACAAATGATCTGATCTGATCATTCATGTATAGACATGTGAGCGGGGATATTCTATACAAAGGAGTTTGTATAAGATCGGACCACGAAATGTTTTGTCTCATTATATAGCGCCTTTCATAATAGATACTTATATTTTACTATGAGGGCGGTCCTTTGATTTGTATGGGTGAGAGTGGCCAGATCTCTGACTCAATAAGCCTACCATTTTGGAGATTCGTTTGATTGAGGAGTTGGGAACACAACTACATAAGAAGGAATTCACTCTTTCCCCAAAGTCGGGGTAAGAGATAAATTGCTCTCTTAAGGGCTGATTCCGGGGCCTGAACAATGTGGCGCCACACTCTCTCTTGGCCCGAGAGGGGTTTAGTCATAGTTGGACTATGATCTATTGTTCATTAGAGGGATCAATGGTACTTAAAGAGTTAGATGTAACTACAGGGGCAAAATGGTAATTTTGACCCAACTGTACTTACAGGCAATTTGTGAAGGGTCATCGTACTGTTGATTGGTTATATCCAATGGACACAGAAATATATCTATAGTGCGAAGAGTGCAGCTGTCAATTTTTAGTGGAGTGCCCGACAGTTAACAGATGGTGAATAATTTAATTTAAGAGTTTGATTAATTATTAATGTACGATTGGAGCTTTAAGCTACAGGTCCATGAGGTCCCCTTGTGTAAGACCTTAACACTAAAACTAAAGTTAAATAGAGAAGAAAAATATTAAGTGGGGATATTGGAATAAAGGGAGGAAAACATCAAAATTTTCCAAAAAGGTGACCAAGGGTCCAAACGCTTAGGAAGGGCTTAAGATATATTGGACGCAAGAAGAAATGAAGGATGGAAGCAAGAAAACTTAGAAAAATGGCTAGGGGTTGCATACAACCAAGAAAAGGCATACAAGAGCCATACGGATAGGGCAGCAAGCATGCGTTGAGTGAACATGCTAGGCGCGCCAGCCATGCATCGAGGCCCAACGCACAGGCCATGCGGCAAGGACAAGTGCAGCCTATACGTCGATGGTGTATGCCGAGCGCGCAACCCATGCGTCGATGAGTGCCTGCCTATGCGTCGAACGAA
>NC_052353.1:47572634-47665823 GCF_009727055.1 Benincasa hispida
ATAAGTTAGTTATCATGTTTATATATATTAAATATTTATTTTATATAAATTAGTTTTATTATTTATATATTAAAATCAATATATTTGAATTAAGGAGGGAGTTACAACTCCCTTCCCTCTTTTCTTTCCACCCAAGTAAGCAGGTGGTTGAAGTTTTATGGGGCAAGAAAGGAAATGAAAAAGATATACGTTATTGAACAGAGAAAAGAGTTCTCTCTGTAAGTTTTTGAAAAATTCCTTTCCCTCATCTCTTCTCTTAAATCATTCCCTCACTATTCCAAAATAGTTAGAGACCACCACTCCTGGGTTCTCTACCTGAGAATACTAAGGTCGCCATTGTGCTTGTGCCCGTTGTCAGTTCGAGGGAATCTTGAAGAAGGTCTTCAAAGGTAATGGTTTTTGAAACCTCTAAGTTTTTTTTTAAGCATGCTGTAATTTAAATAAATGCATAAATTTGTTTTCTCTTTTCTGTAAAAAATTACATTCTATGAAAAATGAAAATTAGGATGATCGCGCTTTCGCTCAAGTTTTTCTTCAATGAGATCCTTCAATTGGCATCAGAGTCAGGTTTTTTGGTTTACTGATCCAAAATTCCATTTTTCTTATTGAATCAATTTTTACAGTAATGGTGGGTTTTAATATTCTGCATTCTGTTGATGATTCATGCGATGAATGGTTTTATGACGAATGTGGTTTGTTGATGGATGTTTTAGGATAGGATACTTAGTTCTAAGGCTTTATTCTTTTACAAATTTGGTTTGTAAAGACCCTTGTTTTGGGCATATTGATGTAATAGAGTATGTATTTAAAGTTTTGAGTCACTCGTGCTATTCCTAGTGAGCTTCAAAGAGGAATTTCAAAGCACTGCATCAACGAGGAAGAAAGCATCTCTAAACGATCGTATAACTTTTGCTACTCGATCGTGTAGCTTTTATTAAACGATCATGTAGGTTTTGCTAAACTATCTTGTAGGTTTTGCTAAACTATCTTGTAGGTTTTGCTTCAAGATCGTGTGGTTTTTTGCTACACGATTGTGTAGCTTTTGCTACAAGACCGTGCAATGAGTTAGTATAGTTATTACAACAATGTTTGCTACACGATCACTGCAGAGAGTTCCATGATGGGTGGTTTGGTTTGAGTAGTTCAAGGCATGGCTCACTTGTTTCGAACCAGATGGTTTTTATTCTTGTAATAATTAGCTTTTAAATTCCTTTTAGGTGTCTTATCTCGGTCCATTGACTATTAGTTTTTTAAATATACATACGATATATGTTTGTTCTCTTATATGTCATATAGTTTTAAAACCCACCATAGGTTATGCATTTATATTCATGCATCATTTTATATTATAAGTATTATAATTTATATATATGCATGCTTTAAATTATATAGCATGCTCATGCATCATATAATATAAATGTTATAGTATATGTATGCATGCATTTATAGCATATCCATGCATCATTAATATTATAATTGTTATAGTATATGGTTGAATGAATGTATGGAAAATATGCTATAAAATGATTCATTACCTTGTTATATAATTGTTATATATGTTAGTAATGAATTAAGATTGCATGAAGCATGACATTACCTTAGGTTAATTTATAAATGTTATGATTAACTTAAGTATGTCAAGCATGCAATGAATGTTTTAATTGTTTCATTTATTTATAATCGTTATAAGTAAATGAAATTAGAATTAAAATCAATAATATCTAAATGAACTATATGCATGCAAACCTTACGTTATAATCATTTTTAAAATTGTTTTAAAACATGATTAAGATAGACCTAAGATCACATTTCTAATGAGATTAGAAATCTTAGTTTAATCTTTAATCGGTTTAATAAGATTAAATTGATTCTTAATATAAGATTAAATATGTAACAAATGTATCTATATGAAGAAAATCGAACATGAGGATTTCCATAAGCAGCGGAAGGATCGTTCCAAATTTCAATCGTATATGAATATACACAATTACAGTCACAAACGGAAACAACAGGCGATGCGCAAAACAGAAATTACAGCATGCTTTACTACACAATCAAAGGAAGAATTCACATACCTTTGAAGACTCATCTTTAACTCCCTTGATCACGAACACTCGTTCACAGCAAGACGACAACCACGAACACTCTCTCACTTCGACCGCTACATTGCACGATCCACAAAAATCTCGAACACAACGATCACCTGGATCACGAACACAGCGAACGCAATGAACGAACTCCACAGAACCTCGACTAGTGTCGAGTTGAGTATGACACCACCACAAAGGTTACCTTGGTATTCTTGGTGTGATTTTCAAGAATGGAATTCTCTTTCAACAACTTCTAAATTTAGGAAAACATTTTTCTTTTTATCTCACGGTTACCATGAAATCACCAATAACCTCCCACTCAATTGGTAATTAGAGAAAATGAGATAATTATCCAATAATTAATATTCTTATAAATATATATGATAACCAACTCACCATACTATACTTATAACCAATAGTTTTAATATTTCATGATAAACCATAGCTCTTTTTCTATTCCATGGCACTTAATGTATCTCATACACCACACCAATCATATCATATATAATCAAATTACCTCTTGTCAATTTGAACATTTTAAATCAACACCAAGTACTGATCCTCAATTTGAATCCATCGAGCTATCAAAAGGACCTTATGGACCTGTAGCTTGAAGCTCCAACGGTACGTGAATAACTGACTAAACTTTTTAGTCACGGGATCCACCATTCGTTAATTGCCAAGTACTCCACTAAAGACCGACAGTTGAACTCTTCTTACCACAGATATATTATGTGTCCATCTTAACCAATCAATAGTGCGATAGCCCTTCACAGATCGCTCGTAAGTATAGCTCGGCCAATAACTGTTATGCCCCTATAGTTACATCTAACTCCTTAAGTACCATTGATCCCTCTAATGAAAATAAGTCATAGTCCTTCTATAACTGAGTCCTCTCTTCCAAAGAGAAGCTGTGGCCACTATGTTCAAGCCTCAGAATCAGCCCTTAAGGGAACAATCTATCTACTTACCCTTACTTCGGAGAAGGAATGAATTCCATCTCGTGTAACTGAGTTCCCAGCTCCCAAATCATACAAGTCCCCAAAAAGGTAGGCATGTTGAGTTGACAATCTGGCCACTCTCACCTATACTAATCAAAGGACTACCCTCAAAGTTAGGAGTTCCTAAAACACTCAGGATTGAGGTCATGTCACCTATGGTCATTTAGGTGAGATGTAAGTCTCCAGTATTAATAGCGTTATATACAGAGACGAATCATCTCGTGGTTCGGTCTTATACAAACTCTTTGTATAGGACACCCCCGCTTGCATGTCTCGGATCTACCATTTGTAGTAGTTCACAACACTTGCAAACCTCTACAAAACGGCCTGTATCCGTAGTGTCACCAAGATCAGGTATCCCACCTTAATTCTATACTACAGACCTATTTAGGTTATCATTTAAGGCATGATCCACTTGTATATCTCATATACATGCTTAAGTTTACATACGATAACCATGGAGCTTTGTTCATTGGATATGAGTAAATGCCAGAATGAAATAACTCTTATCTTATTCATAACAATGTGTATATATTACAAACAATGAGATTCTGGGAGAATTAAGACACCAATCCCAATAATCTCCCACTTGTCCTAATGCCTCGGGAGACTAATGTATAATACAAGATAAAACATGTACAATAAACAATAAACTAGGGCATACCCCAGTATCATCTCCCACTTGCCCTAGACAAGATGCCGCATGTCCCGTAGACCCAGACTCTCTAGGTGATCCCTCGAACACTTTAGCTGTGAGAGCCTTTGTAAAGGGATCAGCAACGTTGTGCTTCGACGTGATCTTCGTGACTATCACATCATCGGGATGCACAATCTCCTTGATCAAGTGGTATTTCTACTTTATATGCTTGCCCCAACGTTGATTCCTAGGCTCTTTTGAATTTGCCACAACTCTGCTGTTATCACTATAGAGAGTGATCCCATATTTGGAACAACTTTCAAATTTGAAAGGAACTTCCTCAGCCAAACAACCTCCTTAACTGCTTCACAAGTGGCTACGTATTCGGCTTCCATAGTGGAGTTCGCGATGCATCCTTGTTTGATGCTTTGCCACACTACAACCCCTCCATTCAGAGTGAACACTAACCCCAATGTTGATTTACGAGAATCTCGATCAGTCTGAAAGTCAGAGTCTGTGTATCCTATAAGGATCAGATCCTTATCTCAATACACGAGCATGTAGTCCCTCGTTCTTTGAAGATACTTGAGGATCCTCTTGACCATCGTCCAGTGATCAAATCTGGGATTGGACTGATACCGACTGACTATCCCTACTGCATAGCAAATGTCGGGTCTGGTACACAACATTGCATACATCAAGCTTCCTACAGCAGAAGCATAGGGAATCCGTCTCATCTCCTCAACCTCTTGAGGTGTCTTAGGACATTGATCCTTAGACAGAACGATTCCATGCCTGAAAGGTAACAAACCCCTATTGGAATCCTGCATCCTGTACTTGATCAACATTTGATCGATGTACGATGCCTGAGATAAGGCTAACCTCTTGTTCTTACGATCCCGAATAATCTAGATCCCTAGAACATACTGTGCCTCACCAAAATCTTTTATTTGGAGCTGGGCAGCTAGCCACTTCTTAATGTCAGTCAGATACCCTACATCATTCCGAATAAGTAGGATATCATCCACATACAGTACCAGGAAAGCTATGTTGATGATCTTCTTATAAACACAAGGCTCATCAACATTCTGATCAAAGCCAAACGACTTGACCACAGTGTTAAATCCAATGTTCCATGATCTAAACGCTTATTTCAGCCCATAAATGGACCTATTAAGCTTGCAAACCTTTTGCTTTTGATCTGAAATGATGAACCCATCTAGTTGTGTCATATAGAAGGTCTCCTCAAGATTATCATTAAGAAAGGTAGTCATGATGTTCATTTGCCATATCTCATAATCATAAAATGTGGCTATGGACAGGAGTATCCTGATAGACTTGAGCATGACAACAGGTGAGAAAGTTTCCTCATAGTCTACTCCCTCAACCTGGGTATAACCCTTTGCCACGAGTATAGCCTTAAAGGTTTGTACCTTTCCATCTACATATCTCTTTCGCTTATAAGTCCACTTACAACTAATAGGTCTTACCTCATCAGGCGAATCCATAAGCTCCCAGATGTTATTGAAGTACATAGACTCCATCTTCTGGTTCATGGCTTTAATCCATTCATCCTTGTCAACATCCTCCATTGCTTTCTTAAAAGACTTTGGATCCTCGAGCCCATCATTAGAAATGATGTTCTGGGCTTCATCAAACCCATGTAGTGATCCGGTGGGTTCATAACTCTCTCACTACGTTGAGGCAGTCTCAACTTTTGAGCTAGTTGACTAGATGTACCGACCTCAACAACTCTTATTAATCTGTTGGCCTGTTCAACAACCCTTGTTGAACCCTCAGTAGTCTCAGTCTCACTAGAAATCTCATACAAAAGAGCTTACTTTGTGGCTTATGATCCTGGATGTGGTCTTCTTTCAAGAAGATAGCATTTGTAGAAACAAACACTTTGTTCTCACTTGGATCATAGAAGTATCCACCCTTCGTTTCCCTGGGGTAGACTACAAAGAGGCCAACTTTTGAACACGATTCCAACTTCTTCGGGTTAGTCACAAGCACATGTGTCAGACACCCCCAAATCCTGAAGTGGCGTAAACTACCTTTACGACCTCTCCACAACTCAAAAGATGTTTCAGAAACACTTTTTGAGGGAACGTTGTTAAAAATATAGCATGCAGTCTCCACTGCAAAACCCTAAAACGAGTCTGGAAGATGAGCATAACCCATCATAGACCGAACCATGTCCAACAAGGTTCTATTTCTCCTTTCTGATACACCATTCTACTGAGGTGTATCTGGGGCCGAGAGTTGGGATGCTATCCCATGTTCTACCATATAGTTCTGGAATTGGAGGTCCATATACTTTCCACCACAATCAGATCATAGTGTTTTTATCTTCTTACTTAACAAGTTTTCAATTTCAGCCTTACATTCCTTGAACTTGTCAAGGGCTTCAGACTTACATTGCATTAGGTAGAGATACCCGTACCTTGAATAATCATCTATGAAAGAGATGAAATATTCATGCCCACCTCGAGCCCTTACACTCAACGGACCACAGAGGTCAGAATATACAAGCTCTAAAGTTTCCTTGGCTCTACAAACTTTTCCAGTAAAAGGTTGTTTGGTCATCTTGCCTTCAAGGCATGATTCACACACCGATAATGAGTTTTCTTCTAAACTCTTTAGAAGTCCACTTTTTACCAACTGCTCAAGCCTATTGAGGTTGATGTGACCTAACCTCAGATGCCAAAGATGGGCGTTTTCCTTAGGAGAAACCTTTGGTCTTTTAGCTGTTGTTGCTGTACTGAACATTTTAGTATTAAACAAGGCTTTTATAACTAATGACCTTAATACACACAAGTTACTTTCCATTGAACCAAAACCAATCTCCATCTTATTCTTGAAAATAAACACTTTATTCTCAGAAAAGAAGACGGTATACCCTTGTTCAATGAGACAAGAAACTGAGATTAAGTTCCTCTTGATATGATAAACTACAAAAACATTATCCAATAACAGATAACATTTCTTGTCCAAAAATAACTTCATCCTGCCTATAGCAATGCCGAAACAACCTCACCAGTGTCGACTCGAAGAGTCATCTTTCCCTATGGCAACGTTTATCAGGAATTAAATCCTTGGTAAGAGGAACTGACATGGTTGGTAGCACTCGAATCTAGGATCTAGGCAGAATCATCATTCTCTACCAAACATGTCTCTAAGACCAATAAATCAAATTTACTATCTTTAGACATCCTTCTCTTTTGGAGAGTAGTGAGATCTGTATCAGAACCTAAATAAGCTCTAAGTTGCATTTCAGAGAACATTTCTCTTCCATGAACCTCAACAGAGTTAGCAAAAAATACTTCCTCTTCCTGGAGTTTAACTTGGGAACTGACACTACTGGTTTTATCATCCATCCTTTTATGCTCGAAAAGTAAGAACTGACGTTCAAATAAATCTTGCAACGAGTCCATGATCTCACGTGCAATGATCATGTTCTCAACCCTTTTGGCCAAAGCATTAGGTATGTTAGCCAAAATGTGAAGTCGAGCCAATGAATTAGCCTTTATCCACACCTTATATGCATTGTGAACACTTCGCGATGCATGAAGGGTCGGGACTTGAGGACATTCCTCAACCATGACAAATTCGAGGTCGTTTACCACGAAATATGTTTTACAAGACCCTTTCCATTGTATGTAATTGGTCAAATTTGAGGCATTAAACGAAAATACTAACAAGTTGCTGAAAACAAAAAACACATTGACCTACGTTAGGTTTTAAGCAAATACCCATTGAAAAAACATACAATATCCAATAAGGTTTAGCAAAACTAACATCAACCCCGTGTCACATATAGTTTCGCAATGATGTTTCAAAGGTTTAGGACAAAAGCCGCCGAAGGGAGGTCAATTATCCCTCATCTGAATTGAGAAATTCTCAACCAGTCATTAATACCAGAATAACTCTTGTTCCTATAATGACTAGCCATCATTGTTCCTATAAATATATTCTATAGTCAATAAACTTATTATTGATTGTATAAATTGCATACATAAAAGTCTAAATCTAATAAACTAAGATCCATGGTTATTATATGAATACTTGAACTTTATGTAAAGACATAAAGATGGATCAAGTTCAAGTAAATAGCAAAAACGATCTATAGTACATGATTAAGGTTGGGTACCTTATTCTGGTAACACTATTGGATGCGGCCTACTCTGTAGTTGTTACAAGTTGTTGTAAAGTTACTACAAATGAAGTGATCCAGATTCGTTCATGTATTTAACATGAGAAGTGGGGGTATTCTATGCAATGAGTTTGCATAAGATCGGACCAAGAAATAAGTCACTCTTACTTTATAACGCTGTTTACTGTATAAGACTGACTATTTCACTTAGATGACCTAAGTAACTCGATCTTAATCATGAGCTAACTATAAACTCTTGTTTATTCGAGATTATCCTTAGATTTTCATAGGTGAGGGTTGGCTCAACAACGCCAGCTCAATAAGCCTCCCATTTCAGGGGTAAGACTGAATAGATAGCTGAGGACATATGGTGCAAGACGGAATTCACGCCTACCCGATTTAGGGATAGGAGAAAGGTTGTTCTCTCAGGTACTGAATCCATGTCTTAAACAAGGGGCCTCGCCCTCTCACTAGGCTGAAAGAGGTTTGGTTTAGTGACTAGATCACAAACCGATTGTTCATTAGAGGATCAGTAGGAGCTTAAGGAACAAGAGGTAATCTTGGGGGTAAAACAACCATTTGACCCAGACGTTATTACGAACAACCTATGAAAGGTCGACTTACTAATTATGGTTAAATCATGTGGACATAATATATCTACAGTGAAGGGAGTTCAACTATGGACTTTAGTGGAGTGACCCATTAGTTAATGAATGGGGGTTAATCCGGTGTAATGTGTTTAGCCAATTAATCTCAGATCATTGGAGCCCATGATCTGTAGGTCCGCGAGGTCCCCCTACTAGCTCGTAAATGGATTAGCTTTAGAGTAGCATGATAAGTTAATTTGAAACGTTCAAAATTAGAATTAAGGAAATTAGTAATTATATGAGATATAATTACATGTTTAATTTTAAGAATTAAACAGAATAGGAGAATTAATATTTAAATATGATTTAAATATATGAAGGTGAATTTGTGTAAAATTAATTTAATATTTGATATTAAATTAATTAGAATTAATTAAATTGTTTAATTAATTATTATTAATTTTATTAGAAAAATTAATTATTGAATTAATTTTGTAAAATTAATAAAGATTTCATTTTTTGAAAAGAAAATTAATTTTGGAAATTAATTTTGAAAATCAAATTTGAAATAGAATAGAAAATGGAAAATCCCAAAAAGTAGGAGTTTTCCACTTTCTATTCAAGTAGCATGTTCATAGTTCCACCATGAATTGGAGTCTATCTTCCAAGCATGAGCTGCAATACATGCATCAATGATATTTGCACGATAGTCATGCAATAAATTAAGAAGATTGGGCTGAGAATCAGTGATGCCATTGATAGTTTTTTGCTGAAAAAGCTTGAGGTTGAAGAAGGTCTTTAACAATGGGGATGCAGTAACCTAATCTCCAAATTCCCTTAATCCAAGCTTACTTTGAGTTCCACAACTCAATCTAAAACTCCAAGAGAATAGTGGGGAAGATCTTGAGGTGGTCTACAGCAAGATTTGGAGAAGTTTGCAGTTGAGAATCAAGATTTCAAGAAGTTCTACAAAGGTATGACTTGAAACCCTCTTATTATAGTATGAGCATGCTTTAGTTACTGCCAAAATTAATGAATTAGAGTGCTTATTGATCTTTATTACTTCCGCTGCTTGCTGATTACTCCAATAAAGTGGGTCGTATCCATAGTGTCACCAGGATCAGGTATCCCACCTTAATCCTTACACGACAGACCTATTTAGGTTATCACTTACGGCATGATTCACTTTATATCTCATATACATGCTTAAGTTTACATACGATAACCATGGAGCTTTGTTTATTGGATATGAGTAAATGCCAGAATGAGATAACTCTTATTTTATTCATAATAATGTGTATATATTACAAACAATGAAACTCCGGGAGAATTAGGATACCAATCCCAACACTATAAGGGACCTTTTGTCTAAGGCGGGTTCTATCTAGGCTGGGGTACTTAAGTTGATGGAAACGTCGCACCCCTACTTGGGAACCTACCTGGAAAGGTGAACAAGATAGATTTGTTACATGCGTGTAAGTTTGATTAAAGTCAATTAACGAGTTTAATGAAACTTCAATCAAAATTGTTTAATCATTGAAGAAAAGAGTTTTTTTTTTAGCAAATTAAACTTTCACTTAATTAAAATCATTAGCCAGGTTTTTCCAAAGTTAATTAACCTTAGGTAAAACACTCGCCTTCCTCTAAGCTCGAGGAAAATGGGGTATATGATTCTTCATTTTATCCTCTACATGTTTCTCTTTGTAAATTCACACTGTGAGATCTACACTCGGCCTCGAGGTACCATGGGTGTCCCCTTACGGGTGGCATTTGAGTAGGTCAATAATAAGGTGAATGGAGAGAGTGTTTATAGTAAGTGGGAGCGGGACATGTGACAGCACATCCCTCGTCTCTCTCATCAGGTTAAATAAAGTTTCATGCATTGCCTCGTGGCATTGTGGGTGTCCCCCTAAAGGATGACAGTATTGCATAACACTTTATTCAATCTCTAAAATGGATAGGGTTGCTTTAGGTTCATGTCCTAATTGGTTTTTCCCTACATTTGGCTCATTGGGCGGAACTCTAAAACCTAAAATGAGGGGTTACACATATAAAAATTGTTAAGCAAGTTAACAGATTCTGGACCGAACAATGGTGACTGTTAGTCACAGTAACAAGGTGTTGTTTCTGTCTAATGGTTGAGAATGTCTCATTTCAGTGAAGGGACACTAGATTATCTACGGTGACTTTTGTCCTGCCTCACTGAAACATCATTGCAAAATTAGATGTCACTTAGGATACATTAAATTTTGCTAAAACTAATTGGTTGTATGAGTGGTTTAATGCAAAGTAAACTAATAGCAAATAGTTTATTCATTTTCAGCAATAATTTTATTATGGCTACCGCTACATTAAACTTGCTCGCCGCAGATAAATTAATGGGAGAAAATTACGCTAGTTGGAAAAACACAATCAACACAATACTGATCATCGATGAACTTTGTTTTGTCCTTATGGAGGATTGTCCTCCTATTCCAACTCCCAATGCTCCTCGAAACGTTTGGGAAGCTTACGAGCGTTAGACACGGGCAAATGATAAGGCCCGAGCATATATCTTAACAAGTCTTAACAAAGTCTTGGCCAAGAAGCATGAGCTCATGCTCATAGCTCGTGAGATCATGGAGTCCCTGAGGGGAATGTTCGGACAACTGTCCCCACAGCTCAGGCATGGCGCTCTGAAACACATCTTCAATGCCCAGATGCAAGAAGGGGCATTTGTTCGAGAACATGTTCTCAATATGATGGTCCACTTCAACATGGCAGAGATGAATGGTCAAGCATCGATGAAGCTAGTCAGGTTAGCTTCATTTTGGAATCTTTGCCTGAAAGTTTCCTTCATTTTTATAGCAATACTATTTTGAACAGGATTAACTACAACCTAACCACTCTACTCAATGAGTTACAGACCTTCCAATCCTTGATGAAAAGCAAGGAATATAAGGGTGAAGCAAATGTTGCTTAATCTTTTAAGAAATTCCATAGAGGTTCGACCTTTGGGACTAAGTCTGTACCTTCTTCCTCTGACACCAAAAAGTGGAAGAAGAAGAAGGGTGGAAAGGGGAAAGCTAACCCTCTAGTTGCTGCTCAAGGGGGCAGAAGACTAATCAAGGCTGCAAAGGGAATCTGTTTCCATTGCAACCAAAATGGGCATTGGAAGAGGAACTGCTCCAAATACTTGGCAGAAAAGAAGAAGGCCAAACAAGGTAAATATGATTTACTTGTATTGGGAACCTGCTTCGTGGAGAATAATGATTCTGCTTCTATTGGATAATGTTTGTTCTTCATTTTAGGAAATTAGTTCTTGGCGGCAACTAAATGCTGGTGAGATGACGATGTGGGTTGGAGAACTGGGCACGTCGTCTCGACTGTGGTAGTGGGAGGTCTCCAGTTGACTTTACAGAACAAATTTCTTATTTTAGAAAATGTATATGTAGTTCCTGATTTAAAAAGAAACCTAATTTCTGTAAAGTGTTTGCTTAAACAATCGTACTGTATCAACTTTCTTTTAAATAAAGTGTTTATTTCCAAGAATGGTGTTGATATTTGTTCTGCAAAACTGGAAAACAATCTTTATGTGCTAAGATCGTTAGCAACTAACGCCCTCTAACACAGAAATGTTTAAGACTGCAGTAACTCAACATAAAAAGCTTAAAATTTCTCATAAAGAAAATGCCTAACTTTGGCTTCTAAGACTAGGACACACTAATCTCAATGATATTGAGAGGTTGGTGAAGAATGAAATTCTAAGTGAGTTAGAAGAAAATTCTTTACCTGTGTGTGAGTCTTACCTTAAAGGCAAAATGACTAAAAGACTTTTTACTGGAAAGGGTCACAGGGCCAAAGAACCTCTAGAGCTCATACATTCAGACATCTGTGGTGCGATGAATGTCAAAGCAAGAGGAGGTTATGAATATTTCATCACCTTTACTGATGATTATTCAAGATATGGGTATGTTTATTTAATGTAACATGTCTGAATCCTTTGAAAGTTAAAAAAATTCAAGGCTGAAGTTGAAAATGCATTAAACAAAACGATTAAAACATTTTGATCTAATCGAGGTGGAGAGTTTATGGATTTAACATTCTAGGACTATTTGATAGAACACAGAATAGTATCCCAACTCTCAAAACCTGGTACACTTCAATAGAATGGTGTATCAGAAAGGAAAAATCGACTCCTGTTGGACATGGTTTGGTCAATGATGAGTTACGCTTTCTTATGTGGCTCATTTTGGGGTTATGCAGTAGAGACTGCACTGTACATACTAAACTGCGTTCCATCCAAGAGTGTTGGTAGAACACCTTTGGAATTGTAGAATGGTCGTTAAGCTAGTTTACATCATTTCAGAATTTGGGGTTGCCTAGTGATGCGTTATTTTATGAGGTGAAATTATGAAATGACTTGCAGTGATGGGAATGCGTTGAGCAACAAGTTTTCTCAGCAGAATCCAAGTATAAATTCCGCTGAGTTTCCTGGTAAGTCCAAGGTCGAAATCAGGGACTTGGGAAAACGGTATGTGGTGATAATTTTTAAGAAGACTTTGGGTAACCAATAAATCAAGAGTTGTTTTTGGGTTGTTATTTGCTGTATAAAAAGTATGCGGCAGATTTGAGAAAAGCTTGATTATGCGATAGATACTTTGAGTATGCGGAGGAACAGGTTGAGAAGGTCTTTAGTTAGCGTTCCCGGAATGCATTCAAACTATGCGATCATGCTACACTCATGCGACAGCAAATTATTTTCCAATGCAAATGTGGTGCTCTTAGATCTAGGACGCATGTGATGAATGAATGTCCATAGAGCTTATTCCTAAGTCTCTAATTTTTGCCTATGCGATGATGCAAGATGCACACAACAACAAGGTGACCGCATATAATCTTAACCTATCTCTAGGATTCATGCGATGCATTGATAGAAAACAGTGCTTATTCCTAAGCTCCTATCTCTTGATTATGCGTTCTAATCTGACTCTCCTGAGCCTAGACTCTAACCTGACTTTTCCAAGCCTAGATTCTGTCCTTAGACTACCCTCCCGAGTATCTCTAATAGACGAATGACGCATACATAATACAAGATAATCACATAGAATGAAGATTCCCAGTTATGCTCGCTAAGTGCTTCTTAATCCATTCGACAGATTTAGCTACTCAAGCGTAATAAACAAAGAGTGAATAGATATGAAGAAGTAATTTCCATTTCTATAGATAAGTTTAAGTACAAAATGACAATGGAAGATAAGGATAGAGAGCTTGGTAGCAATCCCTTGCTTCCCAAGGTTTTACACTGTTAACTCTATTATGTTCAAAAGATATTCCTGCTTCCACAAGAGTTGGCACTCTCTCTGATCTTGATGCTTCCGACACTCTTCCAATTCAGCGGAATGATCTCTCAGCACAATCTCGCTTCTCTCGCTTCCACCTTAAGTAAAAGAAAAGCTAAGAACAAGGCTACTTCTAACTATGAAGAAAATTATCTAACTGTCGAATTAAACGAACCGAACCCCTTCTCTGAAGGTTGCCTTTGGTATTTATAGAGCTTCGGGGTGAAAGGCTTCTTCTCTCTTATGATTGCACTGATGGGATGGTATTAATTCTCTGTCTGATGCACTGAATATTTGTCATGGAAAAGTTGAGTGTACTTGCTAAAGTAGTTCGTTAGCGGCTTATCAACTTAATTCGAACTCGACCATCATCAGCTTTCTGTCCCATCGTGATTTATTATGCTTTTCACCTCGATGCGCCCACCAAGTTGCACCGGTTCTATGTGGCAATCCTTCTTGGGCAGATGTTTGCGAGCACAAATCACCGTAAAGCCTTGCGGTAACACTGCGTTTGACCGTTGATTTCTTGTGATCGCATTTTTCGCCTTGTGTCAACGCATATTCTGCATAAAAATACAAAAGTTAATTGTTTCCATGCGATGAACGCATGCGACCGTAATGTCATGAACTTAATGCTTTTTGGACGCAATCTTATATATTTTATCAATGCAAACCTGTATTGTTTAATAACTTAGTACTGTAATAACGTGCATTTCTGCCCGTTATCACCCGGCACATGTGCTTAGGGCTAATCCTAAGAAATTGGAACACGTTCAAAATTGTGTCTATTTGTAGGCTACCCCAAAGGAATAAGAGGTGGTTACTTCTTCGATCCTAAAGAAAACCAAGTGTTTGTATCGACAAATGCTACTTTTCTTGAAGAAGACCACATAAGGGAGCACAAGCCTCGAAGTAAGATTGTGTTGAATGAAATTTCCAAAGAAACTCTTGAATCGTCAACAAGAGTTGTTGAAGAACCTAGTACCTCAACAAGAGTTGTTGAAGTAGGATCATCCAGTAGGTCAAATCCACCTCAAGTGTTAAGGGAACCACGACGTAGTGGGAGGGTTGTGAACCCACCTGTTCGCTATATGGGTTTAACAGAAATCCTGGCTATGGTAGCTGATGGTGAAGTTAAGGATCCATTGTCTTACAAGAAGTCAATGAAGGATATTGACAAAGATGAATGGATCAAAGTGAGGGATCTTAAAATGGAGTCTATGTACTTCAATTCCGTATGGGATCTTGTAGATCAACTTGATGAGGTTAAACCTATAGGTTGTAAATGGATCTACAAGAGGAAATGAGGTGCTAATGTAATTGTTGTGATTGGTGTCCTAATTCTCCTAGAGTCTCATTGTTTGTAATTATACACATTGTTTTATGAATAAAATAACAGTTATTTCATTCTGGAATTTACTCATATCCAATAAACAAAGCTCCATGGTTATCTTATGTAAACTTAGGCATGTATATGTGATATACAAGTGGATCATGCCTTAAGTGATAACTTAAATAGGTCTGTAGTATAAGGATCAAGGTGGGATACTTGATCCTGGTGACACTACGGATACGACCCACTTTGTAGAGGTTTGCAAGTGTTGTAAACTACTACAGATGGTAGATCCTGACCATTCATGTGGAGACATGCGAGCGAGGGTGTCCTATACAAAGAGTTTGTATAAGATCGGACCATAAGATGAATATACTTTATATATAACGCCATTGATATTGGAGACTTACATCTCACCTAAACGACCATAGGTGACACGACCTCAATCTTGAGTGTTTTAGGAACTCCTGCCTTTGAGGGCAGTTCTTTGATTAGTATAGGTGAGAGTGGCCATATTGCCAAGTCAACATGCTTACCTTTTTGGGGATTTGTCTGATTTGGGATCTGGGAACTCAATTACACAAGATGGAATTCACTCTTTCCTTGAAGTAGGGGTAAGTAGATAGATTGCTCCCTTGAGGGCTGATTTCGGGGCTTGAACATAGTGGCCACAACTTCTCTTTGGAAGAGAGGACTCAGTCATAATAGGACTATGAATTATGTTCATTAGAGGGATCGGTGGTACTTAAGGAGTTAGATGTAACTATAGGTGCATAACGGTTATTGGTCGAGCTGTACTTACGAGCAATCTATGAAGGGTTGTCACACTGTTGATTGGTTAAGATGGACACATAATATATCTGTGGTAAGGAGAGTTTAGTTGTCGATCTTTAGTGGAGTGCCTGGTAGTTAACGGATAGTGGATCCCGTGATTAAAGAGTTTAGTCAGTTATTCACGTACCATTGGAGCTTCGAGCTACAGGTCCATAAGGTCCCCTTGGTAGCACAATGGATTCAAGTTGAGGATCAGTTCTTGGTGTTGATTTGAAATGTTGAAATTGACAAGAGGTTTCGATCATATATGATATGATCGGTATGGTGTATAGATGCATCAAGTGAAGGATTAATATAAATGAGATTTACATTAATTGTCATGGAATAGAAAAGAGCTATAGTTTATATGTTTTATGAGATGAAATATTAAAACTATAGGTTATAAATATATTATGGTAAGTTAGTTATCATTTATATTTCTAACAATATTAATTATTGGATAATTATCTGTTTTTCTCTAATAACCCATTGAGTGGGAGGTTATTGGTGGTTTCATGATAACCGTGAGATAAAAGAAAAAAATGTTTTCCTAATTTTAGTAAGAAATAAGATTTGCAAAATTGTGATTTTAAGATTTCCATTCTCGGAAAATTCTCACAGAGAAGTTGTCAAGTAAATCAGATTTACTAAGCGACAACTTGGAGTTAGCTAAACGATCGTGGAGTGTTCTTATACGATAGACACTCAGCTAGACGATGAGCTAAACGATCGCATAGCTTTTGCTAGACGATCACATAGCTTTTCCTAAACAATTGGACATCGACCTATGTGATAGGCTATTTCATCTCCCACTTGCTCAATCGTTTACACGATTGTGGTTCCTCCTATTTTCTGCCTCAAACCATGTCCACACAGAGCCCACCTTCTGAATTCTTACATCGAGAATACCAAAGTAACCTTCTTAGTGGTGTCATACTCAACTCGACACTGTTGAGGTGTTGCGGAGGCCGTTCACGGTGTTCGTGACCTCGGTGATCGCTTTGTTCGAGTGCGCGGTGTTCGTGCAGTGTAGCAGTCATGTTGATCGACCGTTCGTGATCAAGGAACTTCAAGATGAATATATAAAGGTTAGTTGATTCTTGTTCTTGATCTATGTAAAGTATGCTGTAATTTCTATTTTATGTATACTTGTTCGTTTCCATTTGTGATTGTAATTGTAAGGTTCATATATGATTGAAATTTGGAAAGATCCTTCCGCTGCTCATGGAAATCCTTGTGTTCGATTTCCTTCAAGAAAGGTGCAAACCTTCAAGGCTAGATTAATGGCAAAGGATTATACCCAGGTTGAGGGAGTTGACTATGAAGAGACTTTCGCACATGTTGCCATGCTTAAATCTATCAGAATACTCCTGTCCATTGCCTCATATTATGACTATGAGATTTTGCAGATGGACGTCAAGACTTGCCCTTCGAATGAGACAATCTTGAGGAGACCATTTACATGGAGCAGCCCGAGGGATTCATAACCCAAGGTCAAGTGCAAAAGGTTTGCAAGCTTAATCGGTCCATTTATGGACTGAAGCAAGCTTCTCAATCTTGGAACACAAGGTTTAATACTGCGATCAAATCTTGTGGCTTTGATCAAAATGTTGATGAGCTCTGTGTATACAAGAAGATCATCAACAATTCAGTAGTTTTTCTAGTATTATATGTAGATGATATCCTACTAATTGGGAATGATGTAGGTTAACTGACTGAGGTTAAGAACTGGCTAGTGACCTAATTCCAAATGAAAGATTTGGGAGAGGCTCAGTTTGTTCTGGGTATTCAGATCTTTAGAGATCGAAGGAACAAAATGCTAGCTCTATCTCAAACATCGTATATTGACAAGATGCTTGTCAAGTATTCGATGCAGAACTCTAAGAAGGGTTTATTGCCTTTCAGACACAGTAGTTACATTGAAACAGTGTCCTAAGACACCTCAAGAGGTTGAGGAAATGAGACAGATCCCAATGTATCGGCTGTGGGCAACCTAATGTGTGTAATGTTATGTACTAGACCTGACATCTACTATGCAGTAGGGATAGTTAGTAGATATCAATCTAATCCAGGATTAGATCACTGGACCACCATTAAAAACATCCTCAAGTATCTATGGAGAACGAGGGACTATATGCTTGTGTATGGTTCTAAGGATTTGATCCTTATGGGATACACAGACTCTGATTTTTAGACTGATAAGATACTAGGAAATCCACATCAGGATTAATGTTCACTCTTAACAGAAGGGCAATAGTCTGGAGAAGCACCGAGCAAGGGTCCATCGCTGACTCCACCATGGAGGCTGAGTATGTAGCGGCTTATGAAGTTACTAAGGAAGATGTTTGGCTTAAAATTTTTTTGACAGATCTGGATGTCGTTCCAAACATGTCAAAGACCATCACACTTTATTGTGATAATAGTGTTGTTGTGGCTAATTCTTGAGAGCCTAGGAGTCATACGGTAAGCAAATTGAGTGAAAGTATCATCTCATTTGAGAGATTGTGCATCGAGGTGACGTGGTCGTCACACAGATACCTTCGGAGCACAACGTTGCTGATTCATTTACAAAGGCCCTCACGGCTAAGGTTTTTGAGGGTCACCTGCAGAGTATGGGTCTATGGGACATGCCACGTTTAGACTAGGGCAACTGGGATATTTGTACAGGGGCAACTGGGATATTTGTACAGGGTACGTGTTATACCCTAGTTTATTATTTGTATACTTTGTATTTTGACTATATTGTACACCCCACTAGCTTTAGGTCAAGTGGGAGATTATTAGGGTTGATGCTCTAAATCTCGTGGGATCCTATAGTTTGTAAATGTTTTGAACAAACTCATTGTTTATGTAATAAAATATATGATATTTTATTCCATATTTTAGTTGCATTAACCACAAACTAATAAACTAACATCCAAGGTTATCTTGTAGCTTAAACATGTATGTAGAAAAATGCGAGTGGATTATGTTTAAGTGATAACCTAAATGGTTTGTAGTAGATGGATAAGGTTGGGTACCATATCCTGGTGACACTACGAGTATGACCCGTTTTGTAGGTGTTACAATTGTTGTAAAGTGCTACAAATGATCTAATCCTGATCATTCATGTATAGACATGTGAAACCCGAATCCTAATTTCTCTATTTGAGTATGTTCCCTACTAAGACTAGTGTGATGAGTAGGTTGATGTGGAAACTAGTGTGGAATGGTAGAGGAAAAAGTGGAGATTTGAAGAAAAGAGGAAATTTGGAAGTTTAACTTTTGGGGAAAATTTTGGAAATTTGGCTAAGTATAGAATTTTGTGTGTTGATACGTTGGAAGGGTGGTGTTGATGCGTTGGAAGAGTTGTTGGTGAAGGAATGCGACTAAAGAAGGAAAAAGGAGATGATGCGTTGGAAGGCTCACGGGTAGGCGAGGCATGCATGGAAAAGCACGCCCATGCGGCCGAGCGAGCGAGCGATGGCCAGCATACGTCGCACGGCCATGCGTCGAAGCAACACGCCTATGCACCGAAGCACCTGGCCAAGCATCAAGGTTTCGCACGCAGCCCATGCGGCCAAGCGCGCCCATGCGTCGAACGACTAGCCTATGCAGTGCACCTATGCGTGGTGGTCAGCACCAAGCACCCATGGCAAGCAAGCCGTGCAATGCTATTTAGTGAGCCATGCGTCGAGGATGGACAGTCACCCTATGCGTTGGTGATGGTTAGTTTCTTGCGATGGCTAAGTTGAATTGTAATAAGAGTGAATTGGCTTGCTATGCATTGAGTATGGATTATGTGTTGAACATCCAAGAGTTGGACGCATACAAAGGATGAGATCAGTAGGAGAACACCATCAAAACCATGTGTCTTCTTGGGAGGAAAGCTTTAAGCCTTAAGAATTTGAGGTGGTGGCATTAGATTGGAGGCTCATGCTTTGGCAACGTGGGAGGAAGACACTTAGCTTGCGATGATCACAACATTGTGTTGATGGGGTGAGAAGGAGACACTTGGCCATGCATCCAAGTAGGTGGTGTCAACTCTGGAGAAGGTTTGGACACCTATAAATAGGGCCAAAAGACTTCATTTTTAGATCACAATTCAGAAATACCATAAAAAGAGTGGGAGATTGAGCAAACCTACCGGAAGAAAATCTCAAATGGATCGGGCTGGAAATTGAGAAGAAGACAGAAGGATCAGGCTGTCAGATAAGCTTGGGCCAGTCTTGAAGATTCTGTGATTCCGGCCAAACCACTAGCAGTTTTGAGCTCATATTTTATGGTAAGCTTTCTGAGACATTTTAAAACATGTTTGTAGAAGGAAGTATCTCAAAATAAGGGTTAAAACTATGAGTAATCTAAGCTGAAAGTTGAATCTGGATTCTAGGGGTGAAAAGGGACCCCGAGGTAGAAAAGGGAGCTACTAGAGTAAAAAGCTCCTAAGAAATCAAGGTGAGTGACTAAAACGTTTTGACTAAAACATTTGCTTAAAATGTTTGATTACAACGTGTTATAGAAAGCATATTTTAAAGAAGATTATTCTTATGCCAGCTAATTTTACAAAGTAATTTCCAAGCAAACCATGAGTTATGTTTTAAACGCATGCATGTGTGAGAAATTGTTGAAAAGCGATTTATATGTGTTAAATATACTCAGCATGTGTTAGTACCTTTAAAGCCATGTTTTTATATGTGTTATACTTTACATGCCTTAAAGAGAAAGTCATTTATGACTAGTTTTACTTAAAATGCGATTTCGAAGGACATTTGAGAAGGTATCTATTGGTACTAAAGGACGTTTGAGAAGGTAACAAACCGACTAGATACTGAAGGACGTTTGAGAAGGTATTTGAACAGAAGTACCTAAGGTATGACAGTACTTAGTATGGCCACGTGCACATAGGTAGTTAGAGTCAGAGATTGAGCAAAAGGGTTCTCTCTTGACTAGCAGTTGGTGTTGGGATTGTTTTATCCACAGTAAGGGTTATTCTCAACTGAGAAACAATTTTACTATTTTATGATTAAAATAGCTTTATATGTTTCATGCTTGGAAAATGTTTATACTGCAGTACAAGTACTGTAGAAGCTTATATTTTAGTTAAACTCTTTATTGAGATTTTGCATGAGAATCAATTATCTTTCTTAAGTCACTCAATGGGCGTAAGCTCACCTCGNCCCCCCCCACAGGTAGCGGTTAAATCCTCTGAAGATAGCTCTGCAACTGCTCTGCCACTAAAGGACAAAGAGATTTGTAACCCGTCTGTTTAGGTGGTTACTACTAATATTGTACACATGTTGCTATTGTTCATATAGGGACTAGGGTTTATGGGTTTTGGGACTTGTGAATCTAGTGTTGTAATATGTTATGTTTCTAAATTAATAAATTTTGGCCTAAAGATGTTCCGCTGTATAAGAGTTTTATATTGGTATCAGAGTTATTCCGCAACAGTTAGTAGGCAGTAAGTGTCAGCCACAGGGTTGATAACTGCTGCAGTCACGCCTTTTCCTAGGCTAAGAGGGTGGTCTGACATATGAGCAGAAATATTCTATATAAAAGAGTTTGTATAAGACCGAACCACGAAATGCTTAGTCTCATTATATAATGCTGTTCATAATAGAGACTTACATTTCACTAGGATGACCATAGGTAACATGACCTGAATCCTGAATAAGTTGTGAACTCCTGCCTATGAGGGCAGTCCATTGATTTGTATGGATGAGAGTGGCTAGATCACCGACTCAATAAGCCTACCATTTGGGGATTCGTCTGATTGGGGAGCTGGGAACACAACTACACAATACGGAATTCACTCATTCCCCAAAGTCGGTGTAAGTAGATAAATTGCTCTCTTAAGAGCTGATTCCGGGGCCTGAACAATGTGGCGCCATACCCTCTCCTGGCCCCAGAGGGTTTAGTCATAATTGGACTATGATCTATTGTTCATTAAAGGGATCAGTGGTACTTAAGGAGTTAAATGTAACTACATGGGCAAAACTGTAATTTTGGCCCAGCTGTACTTACGGGCAATTTGTGAAGGGTCATTGTACTATTGATTGGTTATATCCAATGGACACAGAAATATATCTGTAGTGCGAAGAGTGTAGTTGTCGGATTTTAGTGGAGTATCCGACAGTTAACGGATGATGAATAATTTAATTAAAGAGTTTGATTAATTATTCATGTACGATTAGAGCTTCAAGCTACAGGTTCATAAGGTCCTCTTGGTAGCTCAATAGGATTAAATGAGAATTAGTTTTTGGATTAATTTTAATTATTCAAATTAATAGAGGGATTTAATTATATATGATATAATTAAGTTATTTAAATTATATATGATATAATTATTATAATGTATTTGATATATTATGAGAGGAAATGAATATTTGAATAAGATTCAAATATTACTTATATGAATTGGATTTGTAATTGTTAAATTTAATATAAATATAATTTATATTAAATGCCATATGAGAGAGAAAAGAAACTATAAGTTATATTGTATATGATATAATATTAAAACTATAGGTTATAAGTTATATTTGGTATAACATGTAGTTTAATATATATATATTATGATAAGTTAGTTATCATGTTTATATATATTAAATATTTATTTTATATAAATTAATTTTATTATTTATATATTAAAATTATATATTTGAATTAAGGAGGGAGTTACAACTCCCTCCCTTCTTTTCTCTCCACTCAAGTAAGTGGGTGGTTGAAGTTTCATGGTGTAAGAAAGGAAGTGAAAAAGATATACGTTATTGAACAGAGCAAAGAGTTTTCTCTATAAGTTTCTGAAAAATTCCTTTCCCTCCTCTCTCATCTCAAATCCCTCACTATTCCAAAATAGTCAGAGCCCACTACTCTTGGGTTCTCTACTTGAGAATACCAAGGTCACCATTATGGTAGTGCCCATTGTCAGTTCGAGGGAATCTTGAAGAAGGTCTTCAAAGGTAAGGGTTTCTGAAACCCTCTAGTTTTTTTTAAGCATGTTGTAATTTAAATAAATGAAAACATTTGTTCTTTCTTTTCTGTAAAAAATTACATTCTATGAAAAATGAAAATTGGGACGATCCTGCTTCCACTCAAGTTTCTCTTATATGAGATCCTTCACCTACTAGGTATAGAAATACCCATTTAATAGCCGTCCAATGATTTTTTTTCCAGATTGCCCATATATCAACTGACCAAAGTTGGGTTATAATATTACATCCCCTCTCAGATTACCTTTTCAACCTAAGAGGATGTGTGAGACAGCAGATGCCAATCCTCTTATGACATCTTCTGCCAATTGAACTTGTAAAACATCATAATTGTCACAGAACTCAACATAACCTATCATCACATTATATTATTACCACATCATCGCTCAAGAGATATATGATTTCAGGCCAAACCCTGACTCTAACTCTGTAGGGACTATCCAATTATCGACTACTTTCATGTCAACACCTGACTAATGAACACTTTACGACGGTGGCAAACTGACACAAAATTTTTTAGGTCTTTATCATCATACAAGCTCATCATAAACTTGTAACGCATGTATGAATATGAATGAATAAAATTAATCTTCTTATGTCATACAACACATGGATGATTGCGATGATATGCGATACTACTTCTAGATATGCATTATTAATGAATGTTCTTGTAGTATGCTATGCGTTGTCACAAGTTTCCTTGTGTTGAAACCAAGTATAATTTTACCGCAAGTTTCTCGGTGTGATCCGAGGTCGAACACAGGGATTGTTTTAGGTTGATTGCGTTATATTTGTGATATATGCGATTGGGGTTTTTTTTTCAATTTAATAAAAGCGTGGTTTGTACATGCAGTAAAGTAAATTGTGCAGTAAAGTAAAGATAAGCGATAAAAATGCGATAATAAAGTAAATTGCCGTAAAAGTAAAGTGCAATAAAATAAACCTAAGCTATGATGATACAAGATATAGGTTACACGATACAAGATACCGAGGTTGAGACTGACTGTGAAGAATATACAAAGATCGTGTTATGCAGTGGCAAGGCTTATGTGCGAAACAGAAAGAGAAAGGATAATTAATAAGAACAGCGCAAGTTTCTTAATTGCGTTAAAGATATAAGTACGGTTCCGCTTTCCCTTAGCATACACCTCTTGGTGATCGGCCCCGTGTCCCACATCTCTGTGGTAAAACAGGCACGAACGTAGTGAATGCAAGGTTTCTTCCATCTCTGAAAGTACTTCTTGCTTTAGTTAACGCATTCTTCTAACCTTCTCTCGACAGATCAGAATGGCATCTTCACTTCTGCTCTCACAGGTGAAGATGCCGTCTAGCATGCTTTAGCTAAACATCTTTATTTCTTTAGCACAAATTAAGTTACTTGTTTAATTCATATTAATCACCAAGGAATTAAGAAAACATCGTGGAGAAAGCGATTAATGGAGGAACGGAAATAGATAGAAATGTGGAAATGAAAGTGATCATGACATTTAATTATAAATCAAGCGTCTGATACATGGTTGTGAATGATTTAGACTAAGAAGATGAAATACAATGTATGAATAAGAGTTAGAAACAGATACAGAAGAGTGCTAATGTCTTGACACCGATCTAGATGGAGAGATTGCTTGCCGGCGTAGATGGAGTGAATGGAAGGATGAGCTTCCCTCTCAGGCTTGCTCAACCGGTAGAGTTGATCTAGGTACAGAGCTTCATGGCGGGGATTTGGAATGATTTGCCCTGAGACTCACCTCTCGACCTTGTCTCTTTTCTTCTTGGATCTTCTCGGATCTTCTCTGATCAGCACTCAGATCAGCCTCTCTCTCAATAGCCTCGTATCAATTATCTCGTATCAAGTATATCTTTCAGTGAATTCTTTGAGGGTATTTATAGGTGAAAGCTTTGACTCTCTGACTTGTGGTCCCCACTTTATTGTTATGGAAATTTCGAGAATGGTGGATATAATATTCCTTCTATTATGCAATCAGCCTGTTGAAAATGCACAACTGTTAGTTGTACACGTGTCAAAATCCTCCGTGATTGCGCTGCTCATTTGCATCTTCGATCGTGTGCCCACATGCGGTGTTGTTTTTATTACCACATGCGGTTGAGTTCAGCTCTGGATGATTGTCGCATGCACCGTCATTGCTTGATCGTCCATTCATTCCTGAATGTAGGGCGCAATGCGATGTAGATGCATTAATCTCTCTCTTGAGCCATGAGTGCATACGGTGACTTGATTTCCTGCAAAACAGACTTGAATATATTCTTTCCTACCATCGCAATGGTATAGTGGGTGATTGACGACAATTTATAATTATTGTATTTCTTAGCTAATTTCCATACAATTGACGCAACTTTACTCTCTTTTGGCCGCAATATCTAAATAAAGCAGTATAAATAACTTATATTTCTACAAGTTATCACAAACCAGACATTCTTTGTCAAGTAACCGAAATATGGAATCCTAGAACTCTTCTACTACTTGGCGCGCTGTCGGTTGGGGCGGGGCGGAGGGGGGGGGCACACTCTCGTGAAAGCGTGAGTTGGAGAGCCCAGTGAGTGGCATATTTAAGAACATAAGCTTTTACTGTAGAAATCCATTTTTCAAGCAACTCTCTAAATCACTAGCATGTTCTTACAACTTAAACTCTAACTCTTTGAAATGTATAACAAATAAAATATCTTACTTTCCAATAATTTCGTGAAAACCAGAGTCCACTTAAATCATAGACTTCCAAACTTAGAACATAATAAGCTAAACTGGAAGAGTCATAACACAAATATCAACTAAAAACATCCTCATAGTTTCAAGGTTTAAAATAAACTTTTCACTAAGCTCGTTAAATAATAAAATATCAACTTATAACAATAATAACTCTGAAACCCTAAAAGCATATTATGAGACCATCATATAAAATATTTGTACCCTTTTAAACCTTAGTTGGGTGAAGCCCCTTTTTCTCAACATCCCCGGAAACCTTAGCTGAGGTGGAATTTTACGTCACTAACAGTGACAATAATAATCTTACGTGCACGTAGAAATTTCCCCTGATTGCCTTCGTCTCCTTCAACATTAAAGTGAAATCAACCCTACATGCCTTCGTCTCCTTTGGTAACATGGACCCTGATACCTTCACAACCTTTAGAACCAGGTTTCATAACTTATAATAATAATCTTATGTGCACGTAGAGATTTTCTCCGATTACCTTTGTCTTCTTCTAAAGAAAATCGATCACGAGGATTTCCATGAGCAGTGGAATATATTATTCCAAATTATAATCATGTATGAACATTACAAATTACAGTCATAAATAGAGACAAATGGTTATGCAATCATTATAGAAATTACAACATGAAAAAACAAATGATCAAGGATAAACGCTACGAACATTTGTAGACTCGTCTTCACACTCCTTGCTCACGAACGCTCGAACTCAGCAACCTCGAATGCTTGAACAACACGACCATTACACAACATGACATCGCGTGCTTATCCTCTGCGATTGCCTTGATCACAAACACCCCAACAGCATGAACGACCTCCATAGAACCTCGACGGTGTCGAGTTGAGTATGACACCACCAAGATGGCTACCTTGGTATTCTCGGTGTGAGAATCTAGAGGGTGGGCTCTGTGTGGACTTGGTATGAGGCAGACGAAGGAGAAATGAACAATTATCTACACGATTGGGCAAGTGGGAGAATAGAAACCTATCGTATAGGTTGATGCCCAATCGTTTAGCAAAATCTAAGCGATCGTCTAGCAAAAGCTAAGCGATCGTTTAGCTTATTGTTTAGATATGTGTCTGTCACTTACAAAACACTACACGATCGTTTACCAAAAAAAGTTGTCGCTTAGTAAATCTGTATTTATTTGACAAGCTCCGTGAGATTCTTTTCCGAGAGAGAAATCTCAAAACAAAATTTTCAAAAACTTTCTAAAATTAGAAAACAATTTTCCTTTTATCTCACAGTTACCATGAACCACCAATAACCTCCCACTTAATTGAGAAAAAGATTTAATTATCAAATAATTAATATTATTATAAATATAAATGATAACCAACTTATCATACTATATTTATAACCATTAGTTTTAATATTTCATCTCATGAAACATATAAACCATAGTTCTTTTTCTATTCCATGGTACTTAAGTAAATCTCATTTACGTTAATCCTCCACTAGATGTATCTCATACACCAAACCAATTATATCATATGTAATCAAATAACCTCTTGTCAATTTGAACATTTTAAATCAACACCAAGAACTAATCCTCAACTGAATTCATTGAGCTATCAAGGGGACCTTATGGACCTATAGCTCAAAGCTCCAACGGTACGTGAATAACTGACTAAACTCTTTAGTCACGGGATCCACCATCTGTTAACTGCCAGACACTCCACTAAAGACCGATAGTTGAACTCTTCTTATCATAGATATATTATGTGTCCATCTTAACCAATCAGAAGTGCGACAACCCTTTACAGATCGCTCGTAAGTGCAGCTAGGTCAATAACCGTTATGCCCCTGTAGTTACATCTAACTCCTTAAGTACCACTGATCCCTCTAATGAACATAAGTCATAGTCCTACTATGATTGAGTCTTCTCTTCCAAAGAGAAGTTGTGGCCACTATCTTCAAGCCTTAGAATCAGCCCTTAAGGGAGCAATCTCTCTACTTATCCCTTCTTCGAGAAAGGAGTGAATTCCATTTTGTGGATTGAGTTCCCAGCTCCCAGATCAGATAAGTCCCAAAAAAGGTAGGCAAGTTGAGTTGGCAATCTAGGCACTCTCACCCATACTAATTGAAAGATTGCCCTCAAAAGTAGGAGTTTCAAAAAATTCAGGATTGAGGTCGTGTCATCTATGGTCATTTAGGTGAGATGTAAGTCTCTAGTATCAACGACGTTATATATCGAGTCTAGTCATCTCGTGGTCCAGGTCTTATACAAACTCTTTGTATAGGACACCTCTGCTTGCACGTTTCCACATGAATTGTCAGGATCTACCATCTGTAGTAGTTTACAACACTTGTAAACCTCTAGAAAGCGAGCCATATCCATAGTGTCACCAAGATCAGGTATTCCACCTTAATCCTTATACTACAAACCTATTTAGGTTATCACTTAAGGCATGATCCACTTGTATATCACATATACATGCTTAAGTTCACATAAGATAACCAAGGAACTTTGTTTATTGGATATGAGTAAATGCCAGAATTAAATAACACTTATTTTATTCATTAAACAATGTGTATCTTTACAAAACAACGAGACTCCAGAAGAATTAGGACACCAATCCCAATAATCTCCCACTTGTCCTAAAATAGTTGTTATTTAATTCAAGAGCCAAAGTTATGCAATGTTTATGGACCTATAGCAAGAGCCAAAGTTTGCTTCACTTTTGGGCATCCTTCTGGCCAAATCTTCTTATGGCTGAAGGAGCTCTTATACAAGAGTACCTATGAGCGAAAGCGGATCTTTCCAATTCATTGTGATAGAATTTCCACATATACATTCAGACATTCAGATATGCATTAATAACATTAAATTACTGGCATGCTTTCAGATAAAATACAAGAGAACGAGTAAACATACCAGTTGAAGACTTTCTTCTTAGCAAGACTCACTCTCTTTGCGAACGAACTCCTCTGGCTCTTGCTAAACCAACAAGCAATCATTCAGCACCTCTAGTCATCTACCACGAACGACTTCACACGAACACACCAGGAAACGGAGAAGACACCACCACTCGGAGCCCTCAGTATTCTCGGAGTGAGAATCCAAAGGGTGGGCTTTGTTCGGATTTCGTAGAGGTGAGGAGGAAAGGCTATCGTGTACAAAAGATCAAGTAAGTGTGAGAAGTGAACGACTATCGTATAGTCGGGTGCTTGATCGTTTAGGCGAGGTACATGATCGTGTAAGGAAAGCTAGGCGATCGTCTATACGATCATTTAGTTAAGCTCAGTGATCGTCTAGGAAAAGGTAAGCGATCGTTTAGAGAATGTGTGCGTGGGTGTGAAGTCGTTTAGTAAACGCGATGCACTATCGTATAGGCTCTCAAGTACTATGCGATCGACTGCTAATCACATCGTGAGCAATTATGCATCTCTCTAGCAAAATGAAAAACATTTTCATTTTAATCTTCAGTTACGAAAACCGAATTGAACTTCCCACTAATGCATGATTTTGGAGAAAACGGTGGGCAATTATCTCATAACTGTCCATTAATAAAATAATAAATATAATCATATTATATTCATAACCTATAGTTTGATATCATATATCAACCATAGTGTTTTCTCCTCTACTTGATATAAATCATAATTATATCCAATTTCCTCCAAATTAATGTATCTCATACATTTAGTCAATCTCATATATAATTGACCAGTTCAATTATATCATATATAATCGAACTCCCTCTTGTCAATTTGAACATTTCAAACTGACACAAAAGCTGATTCTCAACTTGTATCCAAGCTACCAAGGGGACCTTATGGACCTATGGCTCGAAGCTCCAACGGTATGTAAACAGCTGACTAAAATCTTTAGCCACGAGATCCACCATCCGTTAATTGCCAGACATTCCACTAAAGACCGACAGCTAAACTCTTCTTACCACAGATATTTTTTTGTGTCCATCGGATATAAGTAATCATGAGTGTGATAACCCTTCACAAATGCTCGTAAGTACAACTGGTCCAATTTATTGTTTTGCCCCTATAGTTACATCTCAATCCTTAAGTACCATTGATCCCTTTAATGAACAATATAACATAGTCCTACTATTTGTGAACACCTCCCGGGCCATGAAAAGGTGTATGGCACCACATTGTTCAAGCCCTGGGATCAACCTTAAGAGAGCTATCTATCTACTTATTCCTGCTTCCGGGAAGGAGCGAATTCCATCTTGTGTAGCTGAGTTCCCAACTCCCAAATCAGACGAATCCCCAAAGTGGTAGGTTTTAGTCGGCGGCCTAGCCACTCGCACCCATGCAAATTAAAGGACCGCCCTCAATGGCAGGAGTTCCCAACTCATTCAGGATTGAGGTCATATTACCTATGGTCATCCTAGTGAAGTGAAGTCTCTGTCATGAATGATGTTATATAATGAGACGTTAACACTTCGTGGTCAGGTCTTATACAAACTCTTTATATAAGACACCCCTGCTCGCATGTCCCCTACACGAATGCTTAAGATCAGACCACCTGTGACAAGTCACAACACTTGTAACCATTCCACAAAGTAGGCCACATCCGTAGCGTTACCAGTATAAGGTTTCCCCCCTATATTCATATACTAGACACCATTTTCGTTATCAGTTAAGACATGATCCACTTGTATGTCAACACATACATGCTTAAGTTACATAAAGACAACCAGGGATTTTAGTTTATTGGTTTGTGGTAAAGCAAATAAAACATCCAAATGTGCAAAGTCAAGAAGTGAAGTAAATATCATATATTATACATCACAAGCGTTCATACAAACTGTTTACAAACTATAGGACACGAGACTTTAGGGCATCATCCCCAATAATCTCCCACTTGTCTTAAAGCGAAGTGGGGTGTACAAAAACTAGTACAAAACAATAAACTAGGGCACTAAGGCCCAGTACAATAAAATCTCCCACTTGCCCTAGTCCAGCCGCGGGCGGTCCCGTAGACCCATGCTCTGAAAGTGATCCTCAAATACTGTAGCCGTGAGAGCCTTCATAAACGGGTAAACAACGTTGTGCTCCAAAGCGATCTTCATGATGCTGCTATGCGGTATCTCATGGATCAGGTGATACTTCCGCTCTATGTGTTTGTCACGCCTGTGACTCCTAGGCTCCTTGGAGTTCGCCACAGCCCCACTATTGTCACAATAGAGGGTGATTGGCCTAGATATATCTAGAATAATTTCCAGCTCTATCAGGAACATCCTGAGCCAGATGGCCTCGTTAGCAGCTTCACAAGCCGCTACGTAGTTTGCCTCCACAGTGGAGTCGGTGATGCACCCTTGCTTAGTGCTTCATGATGTGTTATTCTATGATGTGAAATGATGGATGAATTGTGATCATGGAATGCGTTGAGCACTCAAGTTTTCTCAGTGGAATCCAAGTGTAAACCCCACTGAGTTTCCTGGTTAGTCCAGGGTCGAACTTAGGGACTTGGGAAAACAGGTTGCGGTGGTAATTTTTAGGAAAACTTTGTGGTAACCGGTAACTCAAATAGTTGTTGGTTTTGTTTGTTGCGGTAATGAAAATAAACAAATGCGACGAATTTCAAAAAGAGTTGACAAACGAAAGATGCAATGAGTATGCGGTGAACGGGTTGAGAAGGGTTTCGGCTAACACTTCCTAGGATGCGTTCATGCTTTGTGATCATGTAACACACATATAATAGTAAACCATCTCTCGATGCAAATGCTACGACTTCTAATGTTAGAACGCATGCAATATATGCGATAAGTCTATAGAACCTACACATAAGCCTCTATTCTTATTTATGCGATGACGAAATGACACACACACAAATAAGGCGACCACATAATATCATACCATCTCTAGGGTGCATGTGATGAAGGTTGGCAAACGGAGCTTATCTCTAAGTCCCTATCTCTTGTTTATGCAGTTCTAATCTTGCTCTCTCGAGTCTAGATTCTAACCTAGCTCTCTCAAGTCTTAGGTTCTTTCTTTAGACTCTCTCTCGAGTAGCTCTAAAGGGATGTTTGGCACAACATAAATCAAGATAATCGCAAGCAATGAACATCCTAGGTCATGTTAGCTTAGTTCTTCTCAATCCATTCGACAAGTTTAGCTACTCATGCATGCTAAGAGAGTGAACAAATGTAGAATAAGAACTTCCATTGTATAAATATAAAGATGAAGTACAAAATAACAATGCAAGAATAGAATAAAGAGCCTGGTAGCAATCTCTTGCTTCCCAGGCTTTTATACTGTCTTTCTACTCGTGTTCAAAAGATAATCTCGCTTTCGCGAGAGTCGGCCCATTCTCTACTTCTATGCCTTCGGGTTCTCTCTCAAGTTGCCCTGAGTGATCTTCCGGCATCTCTACTCTTCTCTTGCTTCGCCTTAAAATAAAAAGGAAACTATGGACAAAGACATGCTGAGCTAACTAATCCGAACCCTTTTTCTGAAGGATGCCTTTAGTATTTATAGATCTTCGGGGTGAAAGGCGACTTCTCTCTTATGATTGAACAGATGGGATGGCTTTAATTCCTTGACTGATGCACTGAATATTTGTCACCGAAAAGCTGAATGTACTTGTTATCGTTAGCGGTTGTCAACTTAATTCGGATTTGACCGTCATTAACTTTCTGTCCCATCGTGATTAATTATGCCTTTCACCCAGATGCGCCCACCAAGTTCTACGGTCTCTTATGCGGCAATCCTTTTTAAGCAAATATTTGCGAACACAATCACCACAAAGCCTTGCGGTAATGCTGCGCTCGACCAATGATTTCCTATGATCGCTCTTTCCGCCTTGCGTCAATGCATATTCTGCATAAAAATACAAACATCAACTGTTCCTATGCGATGAACGCATTCGACTGCAATATTATAAACTTAATGCTTTTTGGACGCAATCTAACATATCTTGTCAACGCAAACCCTCATTTTTTTAATAACTTAGTAATGTAATAACGTGCATTTTTTCCTATTATCACACCCCCAAATTTAAACAATGCTTGTCCTCAAGCATAAGCTAAAGATTTCCTTTAGCAAGTCGACCACAATGTTCTTTTCCTAGATTTCTCAAGGATACTTCATTCAACTCCTATACATCAAAATTTCCTTAAGTCTTATTCAAGTCTCTTCTTAAAATATTTCTAAGACCTAGGGACCGCAAGCTTAACCTTCAAAAGGACTTTACTCAATTTCGGGACATCGCATGATTTATTTCAAAAAGAAAACTTTTCCACCGGGTGTCAAATGATTTTATCCTTGCATATTTTTTGACATTATTATTTTTCTGACCTTGTGCTAATCCAAGTGCCTTGCCTTCGTTTTGGCTTGCCCCCACGTGTGTCATGCGGACATCCAACTACGAGCAATGCGCTCTTTCTCTGACTAAACTCATACCTACTTCGCAACGGAGTTGCAGTCATTATATTTATGCGCTGATCTTGATGACTTACTTTCGTTTTGGCTTGCCCCCATGTGTGTCATCCTGATGACTTACTTCTAGGAATATTTCATGAGGTGACTATCTTAAAATTAAGTTAACTCTAGTATATACGAAAGGAATAGAAGTATGTTTTTCATCATTGAAATCATAATTGGCAAAGAAACAGCATGAGGCGACTTACTAAATTTATCAATATCAAATGATTGCGGTAGTCAAAGAGGAGGCGGTGATAAAACTTTTAAAATCAAAATGCAAGGCGATAGAGCAAAATTTGAAATAAAGTTAAGGAAGAATACAACCCCCAAATTTGCGCTGTCGTCTGCATTGTGTGTTGATGCATCCTTCTTTGTGGTGATCTATCTTCTGTGGATTGCAGTGATGGAATAAGATAAGTTGCTTTTTCGTGTAACACCTTCGCAATCCTACGCCTCGATCGTTTGCAAGAAAACCAGTGAGAGGGTCAAATGATTTTAAACAAAACAAAATCTTTTACTGTTCAGCATGATCAATTTTTTTTCCAGAGGAAGTAAGTAAAAAAAAAGTAAATATGCGATAATAGATGATAATAAGATGATAAAATTTCATGAAATATTGAGGTAGGAAAAAGGATATTAAAAAAGATTGTGTCCCTGATGAGGTTGAGTTATATAGAAATTCAGGGACTGCTTATTCCAAGCTGGTCTTTTCACATCCACGGTGTTTTTCCCTCTTTTCTTTGTCCTCTGGGATATTGACTGCCTTAATCCGAAGCCTTTCCCCATGAATGTTCATTACAATCTCCCCCTTGCGCAGATCAATTTGAGTGTGACCGGTCGAAAGGAATGGTCGTCCCAATATGATGGGCGCATCTTCGTCCGCTTTATAATCCAAAATGAGGTAGTCTGCCGACAAGATGAATTTATCGATTGAGATTGCGACATTTTTCAACTCTCCTTCAGGATGTATTCGGGAACTGTCCGCAAGCAAGAGAGTCTCTGTCATGGGCGTGAGTGTGCCAATATTCAATCGTTTGAAGATTGATAGTAGCATGATGTTTATACTCGCCCCAAGATCACATAGTGCTTGGCCACTGTAGATCCCTCCAATGAAGCATGGTATCGTGAAGATTCCTGGGTCACACATTTTTGGTGGAATCATAGCATTTTGCGTTGCGGCCACTATTGCGATCTTTTCCTCATTGTTTTGTTTTTCTTTCAATCTTTGCAGAGCTGGTGGTAGCTGGACTTCTTCTGTCTCATGTTCTGAAGGCTTGAGGGTGGACGCAACTTTGGGGTTCATTTTCTTGGGATTTTCCAAATTATAAGTCAACGGGTCCTCGGATGTCAACGCACCCAAGTTGGTCGCAATGGGCTCCTCCTCTACTTCCATAGTCATTTTGTTGCTTTACAAGGAGACTGCTAAGCATTGTTCCTTCTCGATAACCCCAACATTGCGAGGGAGCTCACTTGAGCTCAGCAACACCCCTTGCAGTCTATTTTTCATCTCGCCTGCAATTTGTCCTAGTTGAATTTCTAGATTTCTAATGGATGTTGCTTGATTCTGAAGGACCAATTTGTTTTTCTCAATGTATTGCTTCAACAAGCTCTTTAAGGATGAAGATTGTAGTGTTTGCAAGCTGCTAGCTTGACTATGTGTTGGACCATCATTTTGCAGGAAAAATCCGGGTGGCCCTCCTTTTTGCGCCACTGGTTGGAAGCTTTGTCATTGATTTTTCCACGCAAAATTTGGGTGTTTTCTCCACCCGGGGAGGGATTATTCTTTATGAAGCATACTGAATGCGGGTTTGCTGGGCATTCGTCCATCGAATGAACATCTCTGCAAATGACACAACTTGTGGTTGTTTGAGCAATTGTGTTGACCTACCCTTTCTTCACTCCCGTGTTATTAATTGCGATGCCTTGTATCAAACTCATCATCGCCGTAATTTGATTTTGCAGGGATGCGATGGCCCCGTTGTTTGCATCATTATCTTTTATTCTTAATCTCTGGTCGCTTTCCCGCCAATCCTCATGATTTTTGGAAATGTGATCAAGTATACTCTTTGCCTCCTTATATGTTTTGTCTAGCAGACCACCAGCGGCTACCGCATTGGCAGCGGTCTGCGAAGAGGGATTCAGTCCTTGGTAAAAAATCTCCATTTGCAGGCAGTCTGGTAAGCCATTATGTGGACAATTTCTTACTAGCCGCTTGAACCTTGCCCAGGCATCGCTGAGCGATTCATCATGTTCTTGTTCAAAATTTGTTATTAATTTCCTTCTCCTAACATTCTCGGTTGGTGGGAAGTATTTCTTCATAAAATTTTTGACGACTTGTTCCTACGAGGTTATCTCCCCTGGTTCGAGAGAATATGCCCATTTTCTTGCTTGATCACATAAGGAAAATGAGAACAGAGTGAGTCGAAGTTCCTCGGTGGAGATATACGGGAACACAAAAGTGTTGTAGATTTCTATGAAGCTCCGGAGGTGGGCGTGTGGGTCTTTACCACGCCTCCTTCCAAACTGCCCAGCAGTCTGGGTCATCTGAAACATTACCGACTTCATTTCAAACCTCGATCTGTTTAATGCTTGTCTCATGATTCCTGGAGAGAAATCATAGAGGTTGGGTGACGCATAGTCTCGAATGGGTCTATTGCGGTCATTCTCCAGAAGGATGGGGTTGGCCATTATATTGTTCGCATTTGCGACTCTTGCTTCCGGTTGTTCCGCCATTCTTGGTGTTCTCTCTTGTTGTTGGCGGTTTTCTCTTAGTCTGCGTCGAAATGTTCTCTCAATCTCCGGGTCGTAATTCGCCAGAGATTGAGAGTCTGCAAAGAAATTAGAAAAATTACCGTTAGCACACTATTATGCCGAAGTCCCCGGCAACGACGCCAAAAACTTGATGTGTTATTTTATGATGTGGAATGATGGATGAATTGCGATGATGGAATGCATTGAACACTCAAGTTTTCTCCGTGGAATCCAAGTGTAAACCCCACTGAGTTTCTTGATAAGTCCAGGGTCGAACTCAAGGACTTGGGAAATCTGGTTGCGGTGGTAATTTTTAGAAAAACTTTGCGGTAACCGGTAACTCAAATAGTTGTTGGTTTTGTTTGTTGCGGTAATGAAAATAAACAAATGCGGCAGATTTCAAAAAGAGTTGACAAACGAAAGATGCGATGAGTATGCGGTGAAGGGGTTGAGAAGGGTTTCGGCTAACACTTCCTAGGATGTGTTCATGCTTTGCGATCATGCAACACACATACAATAGTAAACCATCTCCCGATGCAAATGCTACAACTTCTAATGTTAGAACACATGCGATATATGCGATAAGTCTATAGGACCTACACATAAGCCTTTATTCTTATTTATCCGATGATGAAATGACACACACACAAATAAGGCGACCACATAATATCATACCTATCTCTAGGGTGCATGCGATGCAGGTTGGCAAACAGAGCTTATCTCTATGTCCCTATCTCTTGTTTATGCAGTTCTAATCTTGCTCTCTCGAGTCTAGATTCTAACCAAGCTCTCTCAAGTCTTAGATTCTTTCTTTAGACTCTCTCTCTCGAGTAGCTTTAAAGAGATATTTGGCACAACGTAAAACAAGATAATCGCAAGCAATGAACATCCTAGGTCATGTTAGCTTAGTTCTTCTCAACCCATTCGACAAGTTTAGCTACTCATGCATGCTAAGAGAGTGAACAGATGTAGAATAAGAACTTCCATTGTATAAATATAAAGATGAAGTACAAAATAACAATGCAAGAATAGAATAAGAGCTTGGTAGCAATCTCTTGCTTCCTAGGCTTTTACACTGTCTTTCTACTCGTTTCAAAAGATAATCTCGCTCTCACGAGAGTCGGCCCGCTCTCTACTTCTATGCCTTTGGGTTCTCTCTCGAGTTGCCCTGAGCGATCTTCCGGCGTCTTTATTTTTCTCTTGCTCTGCCTTAAAATAAAAAGGAAACTATGGACAAAGACATTCTGAGCTAACTGATCCGAACCCTTTTTCTGAAGGATGCCTTTAGTATTTATAGAGCTTCGGGGTGAAGGGCGACTTCTCTCTTATGATTGCACAGATGGGATGGCTTTAATTCCTTGACTGATGCGCTGAATATTTGTCACTGAAAAGCTGAATGTACTTGTTATCGTTAGCAGCTGTCAACTTAATTCGGATTCGACCGTCATCAACTTTCTATCCCATCGTGATTAATTATGCCTTTCACCTAGATGCGCTCACCAAGTTCTGCCGTCTCTTATGCGGCAATCCTTCTTGAGCAAATATTTACAAAAACAATCATCACAAAGCCTTATGGTAATGCTGCGCTCGACCAATGATTTCCTGTGATCACTCTTTCCGCATTGCATCAACGCATATTCTACATAAAAATACAAAAATAAACTTTTCCAATGCGATGAATGCATACGACTGCAATGTAATAAACTTAATGCTTTTTGGACGCAATCTAACATATCTTGTCAATGCAAACCCTCATTGTTTAATAACTTAGCAATGTAATAATGTGCATTTCTGCTTGTTATCACTTCCCCACGCTACAACTCCTCCGTTAAGAGTAAAAACTGACCCTGAAGTGGACTTATGAGAGTTCTTATCAGTTTGAAAGTCAGAATCCGTGTATCCAGTAAGGATCAAATCCCTAGATCCATATACGAGCATGTAGTCCCTCATTCTCCGAAGATACTTGAGGATATTCTTCACTGCGGTCCAGTGACCCTAGCCTGGATTAGACTGATACCTACTGACTATGCCCACAATGTACAGATGTCTGGTCTAGTATAGAGCATCGCGTACATTAAAATGCCAATGACAGATGCATATGGGACCCGTCTCATCTCCTCTACCTCTTGAGGCATCTTAGGACACATGTCCTTAGACAAAGTGACTCCATGCCTGAACGGCAGTAGGCCCCTCTTAGAGTCCTGCATCGAGTACTTGAGCAACATCGTGTCAATGTATGATACCTGAGACAGTGCTAGCACTTTATTCTTACGATCCTAAAAGATATGTATACCCAGAACAAACTGAGCCTCTCCTAAATCTTTCATTTGAAATTGTGTCGCTAGCCAGTTCTTAACTGCAGTTAGTAGACCTACATCATTCCCAATGAGTAGGATATTGTCTAAATACAACACTAAAAAGATTACTGAAGCATTGATGATTTCTTGTAGACACAAGGTTCATCAACATTCTTGTCAAAGCCATATGACTTGATCACAGTATCAAACCATATGTACCAAGATCGAGATGCCTTTTTTAGCCCATAAATGGACCGATTCAGCTTGAAAACCTTTTGCTCTTGACCTTGGGCTATGAATCCCTCGAGTTGCATCATATAAATGGTCTCCTCAAGATTGCCATTCAGAAAGGTCGTCTTGACGTCCATTTGCCAGATCTCATAATTATAATAAGCTGCAATGGATAGGAAGATGCGAATCAAATTTAACATAGCAACAGGCAAGAAAGTCTCCTCATAGTTGATTCCCTCTACCTGGTATAACCCTTTGCCACAAGCCGAGCCTTGAAGGTTTGCACCTTCTCATCAGCACCCCGATTTCGCTTGTAGATCCATTTACAACCTATAGGTTTTACCCCATCAGTCTGATCTACAAGATCCCATACTGAGTTGAAGTACATCAACTCCATCTCGAGATCCATGGCCTTGACCCATTCATCCTAGTCAACACCCTCCATTGCCTTCTGATAAGACAACGAATCCTCAACGTCGCCATCTGCTACCATAGCAAGGATTTTCGTGAAACCCAGGTAACGAACGGGTGGGTTCGCAACTCTCCCACTGCGTTGAGGTTCCCTCAACTCTTGAGGTGGAACCGACCTACTAGATGAACTACCATCAACAACTATTGCTGATGAAGCAGGCTCTTCAACAACTCTTGTTGAAGTTTCAGTAGTTTCATTGGAAAGCTCACGTAACATAATTTTACTTCATGGACTGTGCTCCCTTATATGATCCTCCTCCAGGAAAGTAGCATTCGTGGTAAGAAACACCCTATTTTCTAACGAATCATAAAAACAACCCCCTCGTGTACCTTTGGGGTAGCCTACAAAGAGGCATAACCTCGACTGTGGTTCCAACTTATTGGGATTTGCCTCAAGCACATGTGTAGGGAAACCCCAACTGTAGAAGTGACGTAAACTAGCTTTACACCCGTTCCACAACTCCAAAGGTGTTCTCGCAACACTTTTGGAGGGAACACAGTTGAGTATGTATACTGCAGTCTCCATTGAAAAACCCCAAAACGAGTCCCGTAAGGAAGTGTAACTTATCTACATCATCGCTTAGCTCTGCGACCAAACAATCGCTTAGTGCTATCGCGTAGCACTTCATCGCATCGCTTAGCTGCATCATTGCTAAACGATTGTATAACACCATCGTTTAGCAAAATCAATGTATCGTCTAATTCCCACGACTACAACTAAACGATCGCGTAATGCTATCGTATAGCAAATGAACACATCGCTTAACTCCCGTAGGTACACGATCATTTAGCGTTCAACATCACAATGACTAGTGCATATTACAAAACAATCGTCTAGCTTTTCTTCTCATTGTGTAATGTTTGGAGCTAAACGATCGTTTAGCAACTGGACCTCAACAATAGATTTAAGCAGAAGCTGAAAACTCTGGAACAACAGCTCGACCTCCTTCGCTTATTTCTTCAATTACATCTTAATTTCAACTCTAATGACTCCAAATAAATTATAGACTCTTGTTAACACATAAATGCTCATCAAACAAGAGCTAATTACAAATTTAATTGAGAAATTAAAGAGAATTAAAATGCCAAAACAGAGAAAACCATAGAAGTGCATCAGTTTCATATATCTCATGAAAAAACACCCACCTCGCCAAAATTAGACCGAATTGAAAGCTTAAAACATGCTCTGATACCAATTGTAAGAGTTAAACAACATGCAGAGAAAGTATCAAGGGTCCATAAGCATTCTAATTCACTAATTTTGGCAAAAACTAAAGCATGCTCTTCTTAAAAAATGGGTTTTCTAAACATACCTTTGATGAACTCTACAAAAAAAGTCTGTTCAACTGCTGTCTTCACTTGGTATCAACGTGAACCACCTCAAAGCCTTCCTTACTATGCCCTTGGAGCTTTAGGCAGAGTTGTGGGACTCAAGAACAACTTAAAGATGTGAAGAAACAAGAAGATCTCATAGCAACCCAACTGAAGAAGATAGTTTCTTCTTCAGAAATTTTCTTTGAAAATTCTGTATTCTTCTTTTTTCTTCTCCAACAATTCCAATCTTCTTTATATATTTAGATGAACATGCAAAGTGATGGAGTGCATGGCTTGCAAGTTATGCTTAGAGAATCAAAGTAGAGAAGATAATGGTTTTTTTTTTTTTGTGAGCATAAATATGATGGTAATGGAGAAAATCCATTTTCCATTTTGTGCAACCATGCAAATTATTTTTCCATTTTCTTTTTAAAACAAAAAATGATTTAAAACCATTTTAATTCAAAATTTGTTTTCTTAAATTAATTTTTGCACAATAATCATCTTCATATATTTAAATCATATTCAAATATTTATTCTCTTGTTCCATTTAATTTGAACGTTTCAAATTAATTTCTCAAGCTACCCTAAAGCTTACCCATTTACGAGCTAGTAAGGGGACCTCACAGACCTACAGATCATGGGCTCCAATGATCCGAGATTAATCGGCCAAACTCATTAGACCGATCTAACCCCCATTCGTTAACTCATGGGTGATTCCACTAAAGCCCATAGCTGAACTCCCTTCACTGTAGATATATTATGTCCAATCGATATAATTATGATTCGTAAGTTAACCCTTCACAGGTTGCTCGTAATAACGCCTGGGTCGAATCTCTATTTTACCCCCGAAATTACCTCTTGTTTCTTAAGTTCCACTGATCCCCTAATGAACAATTGATTTTAGATCCAATCAATAAATCGAATCCCTCTTAGGCCAATGAGAGGGTGAGGCCTCTTGTTCAAAACCCAGAATCAGCACTTGAAGGAAACAACCTCTCTATTAACCCTAATCGGGTAGGAGTGAATTCCCTCTTGCACCCTATGTTCCTAGCTATTCATCCGGTCTTATACCTAAAATGGTAAGCTTATAGAGCAAAGGCAATTGGTCTACTCTCACCGTTTGCAGATCAAAGGATAATCCCGAACAAACAAAAGTTCATAGTTAGCTCAGGATTAAGGTTAAGTTACCTAGGTCATTGCTTTGAAATAGTCAGTCTTAAACAGTAAACAACGTTATAAAGTAAGAGTGACAAGTTTTGTGGTTCGATCTAGCACAAAACTCATTTGCACAGGACACCCCCACTCATCATGTCTCAACATGCACGAACTAGGATAACTTCGTATGTAGCACTTTACAACTCTTTGTAACAACTATAGAGTAGGCCGCATCCAATAGTGTTACTAGAATAAGGTACCCAACTTTATTCATATACTATAGATCATTTTGACTATTTACTCGAACCTGATCCACTTGTAGAGAGATCGCTCCCTTAAGGGCTGATTCCGGGGCTTAAACATAGTGGCCACAACTTCTCTTTGGAAGAGAAGACTCAGTCATAGTAGTACTATGACTTATGTTCATTAGAGAGATCGGTGGTACTTAAGAAGTTAGATGTAACTACAGGGGCATAACGGTTATTGGCCCAACTGTACTTACGAGCGATCTGTGAAGGGTTGTCGCACTTCTGATTGGTTAAGATGGACACATAATATATTTGTGGTAAGGAGAGTTCGGCTGTCGATTTTTAGTGGAGTGTCTGGTAGTTAACGAATGGTGGATCCCGTGACTAAAGAGTTTAGTCAATTATTCACGTACGGTTCGAGCTTTGAGCTACAGGTCCATAAGGTCCCCTTGGTAGCTCAATGGATTCAGTTGAGGATCAGTTCTTGTGTTTATTTGAAATGTTCAAATTGACAAGAGGTATTTTGATTATATATGATATAATCGGTTATGATGTATGAGATGCATCTAGTAGAGGATTTATGTAAATGAGATTTACATTAAATACCATGGAATAGAAAAAGAACTATGGTTTATATGTTTCATGAGATGAAATATTAAAACTATAGGTTATAAATATAGTATGATAAGTTGGTTATCATTTATATTATAATAATATATAATAATTGTTTTCCTAATTTTAGTAAGTTTTTGCAAATGTTAAAAAATTGTTTTGAGATTCTCTCTCGGAAAAACATTCATGTAAGCTTGTCAAGTAATTATAGATTTATTAAGCGACAGCTTGGGTGAGTTAAACGATCGTTTAGTATTTACTAAGTGACACCTACCAAAGTAAACGATCGTATAGTGTTTGTAGGTGACAAACACTGAGCTAACGATCGCTTATCTTTTGCTAGATGATCACTTAGATTTAGCTAAACAATTGGGCATCGACAAATGCGATAGGTTTCTGTCTTCTCTCACTTGCCCAATCGTGTACATGATTGTTCTTTCCTCCTTCGTTTGCCTCATTCTAAGTCCAAAACAGAACCCACCCTCTGGATTCTCACACCGAGAATACCAAGGTAACCTTCTTGGTGGTTTCATACTCAACTCGACACCATCGAGGTTTATAGGACTATTTGTGACCGAGGCGATAATTGGAGGACGAGCGCGAAGTGTTCGTGCAGTGTTGCGGTCGTGTTGTTTGAGCGTTCGAGGTTGTGTTCGAGCGTTCGTGAGCAAGGAGCATGGAGACGAGTCTACAAATGTTCGTAGAGATTTCTCCTTGTTCATTTGTAGTTGTTCATGCTGTAATTTTTGTATTGATTACATAACTATATGTTTTGTATATGACTGTAATTGTAATGTTCATTCATGATTGTAATTTGAAATGATTCTTATTTCCACTGTTCATGTAAATCTCGAGTTGATTTTTTCAACAAGGACAATTCCTCTTCCAGTGCCCGTTCTAATTGTAGTGGAAACATTTTCCATTTTCAACCGAAGGCAGACGCCTCCTTGAGGTGACAGGTGGCAGGTTAACAAGCGCTTTCCCTTTCCCCTTACCACCCTTGTTCTTATTCTCTTTTGCAAAGTTAGAAGTATAAGGTGCATACTTCATTCATGAGGTCGAACCTCGATAGAACGTCCTAAAAGATGAAGCAACATTTGCCTCACCCATTTTCCTCTCCTTACTTTTCAGTAAAGATTGGTATGTTTTCAACTCGTTGAGGAGAGTTGTAAGGGTGTATTCCACTTTGTTAAGATTCGCATTGCTAACAAAGTAGAGGAAACTCTCCGGCAATGAATGCAGGATGATGCTAGCTTGACTGCCCTCATTGATTCTAGACCCATTCATCTCCGCCACATTGAAGTGGACCATTATATTAAGCATATGCTCACGAACAGAGACGCCTTCCTCCATTTTGGAGTTGAAGATGTATTTCAGAGCCTCGTGCTTGAGTTGTCTAGACGGTTGTCTGAACATCCTCCGCAGGGACTCCATGATCTCACGTGGTGATACCATGGGCTCATGCTTCTTCGCCAACATGTCACTAAGACTGGCTAAGATATAGGCTCGGGCCTTCTCGTTTGCCCGTGTCCATCGCTCATACGCCTCTCGAACATTTCGAGCGGAGTTTGGAGCTGGAATAGGAGGAAAAACCTCTGTAAGGGAAAACATTAGATCCTCGATGATGAGTATCATCGTGATCATATGTTTCCAACTGGAATAGTTGTCGCCAATAAGTCTTTCGGCGCTAAGTAAAGCGATTGTGGCTGTAGCCATTTTAAACCGTTGTTGAAAAACAAGCAAACTTTTATAAGACTTCGCTAAACCACATTTTAACCAATTAGTTTTAGCAAAATAGTTTCCAAGTACCTTAAGTGTTTAAGACTTATATTTTGCAATGATGCCCCAACGAGGCAGGACAAATGTAACCGGTGTGGTGATCAAATGCCTCTTCATTGGGATGAGACATTCTCAATCATCAGGCAGAACCAGCTCTTGGAACTGAACCTAACAGCCACCATTTATTTGGTCCAAAACTGTTAACTCTTAACAATTCCGCGTAAGTGTGACCCCTCGTTTTCGACACCAGTGTCCTGTCCTAATGAGCCCACCATAGGGAAGAAGCAGAATAGGACAAGAGACTAAGTAACCTTATCCTCTTACAGAAGATCAAATAAAGCAACGCGCAAAACTGCCATCCTATAGGGGGACACTCCCAGGGTGCCTCGAGGTGATACACAGAAACTTTATTCAATCCAATGAGGGAGACCATAGGATATGTTGTCACGCTTCCCGCTCCCACTTACTATAAACATTCTCTCCATCCACCTTGATATTGACCTACCCAAACACCATTCTTTAGGGGGACACTCCTAGGGTGCCATGAGGCTGAGGGTAGATCTCACGGTGTGGACTATAAGGGAGAAACATGAAAGGTTAAATGAAGCATCATATACCCCAAGTACCTTCTACAGAATGTTCTACCTAGGGGTTCATTAACCTAGACAATACGACTACTGATTTTAAAGTCATCTTTTAAGTCCGCTCATAAACAAATTTTGTCTATGAAATAAAACAAGTTCAAGTAGTCACACTAAACTCTTTAATGGGCTGTCCTTAACTTGCATGCATGCATCAAATCTATCTAATTCACCTTTCTAGGTAGGTTCCCAGATAGGGGTGTTACGTTTCCGTCAACTTAAATACCCCAGCCTAGACAGAACCCGCCTTAGACAGAAGGTCCCTTATAGATAGATTTGCTACACTTTAACCTTTTATTAGTCAATTTAATCCTATTAAACTAATTAAAAGATTAAAACCTAAGGTTGCTAATCATATTAAAACCGTGATCTTAGGTCTATGTCATCCAAGTTTTAAACATTTTGAAACCATGAATTAAACCTAAGTGAGCATGCTTGTCTTTCTTATAGCTTTTAGTTCTAATTTCTTTTTAACCTTTAAAAAGAAACAACTAAAACACATTGCCACACAACAAGGTATTTATAACGCTTATAAATTAACTTATGTGTCATGCTTCATGCAATGTCCGGTCATTACTATACATAACTTTTATATCAAAGTAACAACCAAGCAAACATGCTTTTCATACACCCTTATAATATAACAATTATAATATAAAGTTGATGCATGTTAATGCTTTTTATGCATGCATAAATATAACACTATATTATATGATGCATGAGCATGCTCTTACGTAATTTAAATCATGCTTCTCTAAATCATAACATTTATAATAAAGAGATGATGCATGACCAATGAAATATAAAATAAACCATACATCTCATGTATTAAAACCATACATTAATAGATCGGGATGAACCAACTCAAAATCGGAATGAAAAATTCTATCTATTACATTTTTCCATCGAGCAAACTGGTTCAAAGGCAAATTGGGTTTTGAACCACCAAGCGAAACTCCCATCGTGTAGTAAACGCCTCCAGGTAAACGATCGCTTAGTGCACACTAGACGATAGCATGAATGCTACATTATCGCTTAGACGACAACAGGGTTGTGAAGCCTGATCGTCTAGACGATCGCTTAACACGTTAAAGGTAAACGATTTACCACGCAACTTACTCCACGATCGTATAGTCACTAACTAAGCGATAAAGCTTGCTGAACTATACGATCGTCTAGTGCATGGGCGCGTTAAACGATACCTGAATATCTGATACTCAGCGATCGTCTACCCCATCATCTACACGACCCGACCAACGCTTGGTCATATTCTTCCTTGAAGAACAACAACCTTGGCTCTGAACTTCTTCACGAATGACTCAAAACTCAAACTAACTTTGAAAATACAAACTTGATAGCAATTAATTATGCCCAAAAACGCAGGGGCCTTTACAATTATCTGGAAATGTAAAAGAATTTAACAAACCAAGGTTTCATCCCAGAAAACTCCATTAATCCACACATCCACAAACAAATTAACAATTAAAACAGAGAATAGACATGCTTTTTACCCACCAAGAATGTAAATGAAATTCTTTGCAGCAATGAATTTGGAATATCAGGAACCTGGCTCTGATACTAATTGAAGGAACTCTTATACAAGAGTACCTATGAGCAGAAGCAGATCTTTCCAATTCATTGTGACAGAATTTCCACATATACATTCAGACATTCAGCATGCTTTCAGATAAAATACAAGAGAAAAGTAAACATACCAGTTGAAGACTTTCTTCTCGGCAAGACTCACTCTATCCGCAAACGAACTTCTCTGGCTCTTGCTAGACCAGCAAGCAATCGTTCAGCACCTCCAGTATTCTATCATGAATGGCTTCGCACGAACACCATGAAACGGGGACGACACCACCACTTAGAGCCCTCAGTATTCTCAGAGTAAGAATCCAAAGTGTGGGCTTTGTTCGGATTTGGTAGAGGTGAGGAGGAAAGGTTATCGTGTACAAAAGATCAAACAAGTGTGAGAAGTGAACGACTATCATAAAGTCGGGTGCTTGATTGTTTAGGTGAGGTACATGATCGTGTAAGGAAAGATAGGCGATCGTCTATACGATCATTTAGTTAAGCTCAAGAGCTAAGCGATCGTCTAGGAAAAGGTAAGCGATCGTTTAGAGAATGTGCGCGTGGGTGTGAAATCGTTTAGTAAACGTGATGTGCTATTGATGCGTTGTAAATGTGATGCGATTATGGTGTATGTTTGGGGTGATGAGTTATGCATTGCACATGCAAGTTTTCCTAGTAAAACCCAAGTATAAATCTCACTAGGTTTCCTGGTAAGTCTAGGGTTGAACACAGAGACTACTGAGTTACTATGCGACAGTGAATTTGATTCCTTTACGGTGACAAAAAAAATAAGTTGGTTGGTATTTTGTTTAAGTATAAATCCTATGCGACGGGTTCGAGTAAAGAGTTGATGAAATAGAGAATTACAATGAGTATGCGATGAAAGGGTTGAGAAGGGATTTAGCTAACACTTCCTAAGATTGCATTCAAGTTATGCAATCATGCTATAAACACAACAACAACATGTCATCTCTCAATGCAAATGCCATAGTTCTTATTTCTAGGATGCATGCAATGTATACGATAATGTCGATAGGACTTATGTCTAAGCCTTTATTCTTGTCTATGCGATGATGAATGATGCACACATACACAAGGTGACCGTATACTATCATATCCTATTTCTAGGGTGCATGTGATGCATAATAGCAAACAGAACTTATGTCTAAGTTTCTATCTCTTGCTTATGTGGTTCTAATCTAACTCTCTCAAGCCTAGATTCTAATCTGACTCTCTTAAATCTAGATTCTTTCTTTAGACTACTCTCTTAAGTATCTCTGAAGGGTGAATGACGCATACATAAGACAAGATGATCGCATAAAGTGAAGATCTTAGTTCATGCTAGCTAAGTACTTCTCAACCCATTCAAAAATTTAGATACTCATGCGAATTGTGGAGAGATTGAACAAATATTGAAATGAGAATTCCATTTTCTATAAATAAGAAGCAGAATACAAAATAACAATGGAAAGTAGGGATAAGAAGCCCGGTAGCAATGTCTTGCTTATCGTGGTTTTTACACCGTCTTTAACTCCAACTCTACCCAGAAGAATATCCTTGCTTTGACAAATGTCGGCCCTCTCTCCTTTTAGAGTGCTTCCTGACAGTCTTTTGAGCTGTCCAGGAATGTCCTCTCGGCGTCTTCTTCTCTTCGCTCTCCTTCGCCTTCTAAGTATATGAGTAACTACAGACTAATGGTTATTTATTTTGTATATGATCTATCTTCTATATGGTGAACTCCTCTAGCGATGGCGGCCTTCGGTATTTATAGAGCTCAAGGTGAAAAAGCTTTTCTCTCTAATGATTGCAATGATGGGCGGTCATTAAGTCTTCTGCTCTGATGCGCCGATTAATGGTCACCGAAAAGTTGAGTGTACTTGCTACAGTGTGTCGTTAACGACTTGTCAACTAAATTCGGATTCGACCGTCTTCAGCTTTCCGTCTCATCATGATTTATTAAGCTTTCACCTTGATGCGTCGTCTTTATGCGACCACCTTCTTGAGCAACTTCTCGCGATCACATACGATCGTATGACTTTGCGATCACAATCTTGCAATGCGCGCGAGCACCGAATTCCTTGGATCGCAATTTTACTTACGCCAATGCATTTTTCCTGCACAAAATAAGTAAATTAGCTGCTTTTATTCGATGGGTGCATGCGATAGCAATATTCTCAGTTTAACGCTTTTGAACATGATTTTGTATATTTTTACCGTCGCATTCCCTCATTGTTTTACTTATTTGCACTGTAATAATGTGCATTTCTACCTGTGATCAGTTATCGTATAGGCTCTCAAGTACTATGCGATCGATTGCCAATCACACCGTGAGCAATTATGCGTTCTCTTGCAAAATGAAAACCATTTTCATTTTATTCTTCAGTTACAAAAATCGAATTGAACTTCCCACTAACGCATGATTTCGGAGAAAATGATGGGCAATTATCTCATAACTGTCCATTAATAAAATAATAAATATAATCATATTATATTCTTAACCTGTAGTTTGATATCATATATCAACCATAACGTTTTCTCCTCTACTTGATATAAATCATATTTATATCTAATTTCCTCCAAATTAATGTATCTCATACATTTAGTCAATCATATCATATATAATTGACCAGTTCAATTATATCATATATAATCAAACTCCCTCTTGTCAATTTGAACATTTCAAACTGACCCAAAAACTGATTTTCAACTTGTATCCAAGTTACCAAGGGGACCTTATGGACCTATGGCTCGAAGCTCCAACGGTATGTGAACAACTGACTAAATTCTTTAGCCACGAGATCCACCATCCGTTAACTGCCAGGCATTCCCCTAAAGACCGATAGCTGAACTCTTCTTACCACAGATATATTTCTGTGTCCATCGGATATAACCAATCATGAGTATGATAACCCTTCACAGATGCTCGTAAGTACAGCTGGGCCCTGTAGTACATCTCACTCCTTAAGTACCATTGATCTCTCTAATGAACAATACAACATAGTTCTACTATGTGTGAACACCTCTCAGTGCATGAGAAGGTGTGTGGCGCCACATCGTTCAAGCCCTGGGATCAGCCCTTAAGGAAGCTATCTATCTACTTACCTCTGCTTCGAGGAAGAAGTGAATTCCATCTTGTGTAGCTGAGTTCCCAGCTCCCAAATCAGACAAATCCCCAAAGTGGCAGGTTTGAGTCGGTGGCCTGGCCACTCGCATCCATGCAAATCAAAGGACCGCTCTCAATGACAGGAGTTCCCAACTTACTCAAGATTGAGGTCATGTTACCTATGGTCATCCTAGTGAATTGAAGTCTCTGTCATGAACGGTGTTAATAATGAGAAGTTAACACTTCGTGGTCAGATCTTATACAAACTCTTTGTATAGGATGCCCCCGCTCGCATGTCTCCTACACGAATGATCAAGATTAGACCATCTGTGACAAGTAACAGCATTTGTAACCATTCCACAAAGCAGGCCGCATTCGTAGCATTACCAGGATAAGGTTTCCCTCATATATCTATATACTATAGACCATTTTAGTTATCACTTAAGACATGATCCATTTGTATGTCACCACATACATGCTTAAGTTACATAAAGACAACCAGGGTATTTAGTTTATTGGTTTGTGGTAAAGCAAATAAAACATTCAAATGTGCAAAGTCAAGAAGTGAAGTAAATATCATATATTACACATCACAAGCGTTCGTACAAACTGTTTACAAACTATTGGACACGAGACTTTAGGGCATCATCCTCAACAATGGCAACCCATGGTTATATTCTAAACTCAAAGAGCTTCAAATTACTTGAAAATATCATTTTTAGCACAAGCCAAATGCTCTCAGCTCTTACTTCTTTCAACCCTTAGTCAGTTACTTACTTCTTCATCACCTAAATCCCAGGTTTAGAGTTCACAATATATAACTTGAAATCTATTCATTAAAATCTGAAACTTCCTTCTACCTAAAAATTGGAGCTCTTAATTCTTCTTGAAATGCTCGAAATTCATCAAACATCACGAACTACCTAATTGAACTTAGAATCTGCACTATCTTGATTCTTCTTTGATTTTCAGCATCAATTTGTTGGAGTTTTCTTTCAACAGCTCTATATTTTCTTCCTCACTCATCCAGATTCTAGATGGCTCTAAGATCACCTCTTTTGGCTGAGCAAAAAGGGCCAAATTAATGCTCTTTCCACTGCCCATATCTATAGAGAATTCTACATGAATTCCAGCTTCCTCAATCTTGCCAAGTAACCTCCCTAGCTGGCCTTTTCCTCAAATTTGACTAACTCTCATGAAGCCACCTCATGCTTCATCCATATTATGTGTCTTTCACCACCCAACACTTAACTTTCAACGTATGGAAGTTCACTTCAAAGCATGGATGTTCCTTTTCTCCCAATGCATCACTAGGTTTCAAGCTTCTTAATGCATAACGTGTCTCCAAGCCCATCTAACCTCTATGGAAAGCCAACCAATGCATGGTTTGCTTCTCATCAAGAAAAATCCTTCAAAGTGAGGTTCCTTCACCTCATGACATAGTTTATTTCCTTTCCTTTCAGTACATGGTTGTCTTCAACTCATGCTTGTTGCATAATTCTCAATGCATGAGGCTCTTTGAGGTGTCTTGCATGTTCTACTTAGCCTACTCCTTAGGTATCCTTTACTCAACGCATGGTGCATCAATTTTACCCTTTCTAAGGCTTCTTTGGACACATGGTAGCCCTTTCCATGCATTTAACTTCCCCTCTTTTCCTCCTCCCTTAGTTTTTAAACTCTTCCTCTGAGCATGGTTTCTCTACTTGAGTCCAAAGCATAGTTTTTGTGTTTTTCAATTGTGCTATGCATTCAAGTAGGTTGTGGCCTTCCCTAGGGTTCCTTGGTATAACTTCTTCCCAAATGGTTGTGATAACTTGTAGAAATATAAGTTATTTATATCATCTTACTTAGAATATGTGGCAATAGGAAGGAAAAGTTGCATCAAACATATCAAAATTGGCTTAGAAATGTAAAGATTGTAAAAGTATCGAAAACACACCCGCTGACCGCATTGCGAGGGTAAAAAGGATGTCCAAATCTTTTTTTTGCAGGTAACAGGTATCACTGCATGTGACGATTGATCGTGCAAAAAGAGCAATGCATTCTCGGGGATTTTTTATCATTACATGCGATGATTGCTCGTGGACAAAAAGAGTAATGCATTCTCGGGGATTTTGTATCACCGCATGCAACGATTGCTCGTGGACAAAAAAAGCAACGCATTCTCGAGGATTTCTGAAATTGTACAGTTTTTCTGATGTACGACTTGTCAAATTGAACGTGAAGCAGAGCGGACATTCCTACTAAGCCTCGACACCACTGACGCAGGAGGTGCTAAGGTCTATAAATAGCAACATCAACACCCAGGGAAAAAAAGGAAACACACAGACAAAGAGATGAAAAGAAGCTCTGTGCAAGGGTCATTCTTCCCTCGAGAACTCTCCTAAGAAGGAAGTTATCCACCTCATTCCTTCATCATGCCGGCAAGAAAAATAGCTCCAATCGGGATCCGTGCCAAGACATTGACACGTTGCTCTCATTTGTTCTTACTTTCCGTTCATCGATTGTTGTTCATTTCTTGTCTTTCATTCATATCTCTATAACAAACGCTTTATCTTTACCAGTTAATATCATTATCATGTTCATCTTCATCTCTCTGTTCAACATAATGCATTCATCTTCCATTTCTCTCACCATGAGTAACTAAACCTCCAGGGTGCGGGGGAAGGATTGAGTGAGTGAGTCAATCCATGTTGAAAAAGTCAGCTAAGTTTAGTTAACGCATGCTCAATGGCATCTTCACCTGTGAGAGCAGAAGTGAAAATGCTAATCCACCTCTCGAAAGAAGGTTGATAGAATGCGTTAACTAAAGCAAGAAGTATTTCATCCCTGATCATCATAGAGATATAGTGACGCAGGCGATCACCGAGAGGTGTAAGCCAAAGGAAGATGGAACCTTAGTTGTGTCCTCTACAGGATTGACAAACTTGCGATGTTCTTTTCCCAAACCCGTTCTCACTCTGATTCTATCCACAAGACTTGCCATCAAATTCTCTCACACACACTTTGCACAACTTCAGATTTATTTACCTATTTATTCATTTATCATCGCATTTTACTCTTTACACGTTTATTCATTTATCATCGCATTTTACTCTTGATCCGTTTATTCATTTATCATCGCATTTTACTTTTCAACACCTCACAATCTTAATTTTATTATGGTCTCATATATCACATAATTTTCGCATTAGCATCGCAAATCCCCATGTTCAACTTCGGATCACTTTGAGAAACTTGCGGTGGAATTATACTTGGTTTCATTGCAAGAAAACTTGTGACACACGTAAACTACATGAACGCATTCTACAGTGAATTCTGTAGCATTGCATATATTATCTGGTAGCGTGATTAAGATAAGACATCACATATCATCATCATCATCAACCTTGTGGTGGCATTACATCCGCACAACAAGTTTTTGGTGCCGTTGCTAGGGATTGGCGACTTTAGTGCTGATATTTTTGTGATATTGTACAGGACAGATTTCTGGAGTATAGTGTGCTTAAGTGAAGAGTAGCTGACAGTGCATGAGTAATGAAACAGATCCAAAATTCAACGCCGACCCAGAAATTGAGAGAACCTTTTGCACGAAAGCATGCCAAAATTGTAATAGGTGTCGAAGAGATATGGTGAACAACAACAATGAAAGGCCCAAAGTAAATCAAGGAATGAATCGGCCGCCGCAAGACCCAGTCTTCCTGGCTGCTATGCGGTGCCCAATTTATATGATTTTTCACTGGGTATTGCAAGGCCAACAGTGGAAGAAAACGCCAGGTTCGAAATTAAACCTGTTATTCTGCAAATGATACAAAACGCGGGTCAATTTGGAGGCTTACAAGGAGAAGACCCGCATGCACACCTCACCAATTTTGTCGAGATGTGCAATACATTCTACATTCCTGGTGTGACACCCGAAGGCATTAGACTCTATCTATTTCCTTACTCACTTATAGATGAAGCCAAGAAGTGGGCCCATTCTTTTGAGCGAACTGAGATTAACTCCTAGGATCAGTTGGTGGAAAGTTTATGGAGAAGTTCTTCCCTCCCGCTGTTAATGCAAGAAAACGATGGGAAACACTATATTTCAAACAAGCAGAAAATGAAACCCTGAGCACCGCATGGGGACGCTTTTGACGTTTGGTGAAGAACTGTCCGCATATTGGGATTCCAGATTGCATCCTTATGGAAACTTTCTATAATAGCCTGAACAGAGCAACGCAAGCAATCGTAAATGCCTCAACAGCAGGAGTGTTTATGGATAAAACTTATACTAAAGCGAAAGTTATCCTAGATTGCATATCGTGAAATACAGATGATTGGATTGATGACGGATAGAGAGGTAGAGGTACGAAACGAAGGAAAACAGATAAAGCCATTGTACGAGTGGATACATTGACCACGCTGGCCACCCAGATGGTCGCAGTCACCTCGTTCCTACAAATCATAGCCATAAATCAAGGAGCTCTCTCTCAGAATGTAGCGCAAGCTAGTACACTGATGCAAGTGGCAGCGATAAGTTGTATACAATGTGGAGAGGCTCATTCAGAGGAAGCCTGCTCGTCGAACCAACAGTTCGTATACTCGATCCAAATTGACCCTTTTAGCAACACATACAACCCCGATTGGAGGAATCTCCCAACCTCAGTTGGGGAGGAAACACCGACCAGGGAGGCTAGAGGAATCTGTAGACCAATTATTTAGGGTAGAGGAAATCCCCCAGGTTTTCATCACCAAGGTCAAGGTCAAAATAATTATCAAAACAGACAACCTCACAACTAACCTTCTTCATCCAACACTGCACCAAATTCATCGTACTTAGAATCATTTCTTAAAGAATACATACAGAAGAATGATGCGCTCATGCAATCGCAAGCATCTTCCATTAGAAATTTGGAGGTACAGGTTGGGCAACTTGTGACCGAATTGAAAAATAGAACACCTAGTTCATTGCCCAACAACTCAGAAGCACCTGGACCTAGTGGAAAAGAACAATGTAAATCGGTGACATTGGGCAGGCAAGTCTGATCACCTTCGGGGATGCGCTTGCGGTAATGTTGAAAATAATTTTCAAAAAGCATCCATATAAACTATCTTTACGGCTTTGTTACTATCTTTACTACTTTGTTAAAATTAGTTTCCCTTTCAGTCTCTATTTGCGTTGATTTTATTGAATTGAATAAATGATTTTTGTGAGCATCGCAATGACTTATCATTATGGTTTTGAGATAAGCATTGCAATGTTAGATATACAATGCGATGATGGGTATGCATTACATTGACGGGTATGCTTTGCATTGATAGTATGCATTGCGCCCATCTTCCATTTAAAAAAAATTAATTAAAATAAAATTTGTGGAGAAGGTAAACGTACGAACGTTTCAGCTCTTGAGGTTCATTATTGCATAGCAAAAAAAAGGACATCTTTGTCTGCTAGGTCATAATGGAGAGTGGCGCGGTAGGCTTTTTGGATTACCAAGGCCTGCCAGGCGCACTATCAGTATGCATTGGGCCTTTCAAGGCCCAACATATAAAATCCTCCCCTCAGCCTCTTCAAGAATACATCCGCATTTTTCACGCAAACCTCCCCAAAACCCTCTACATATTCAAACCCTACCGTCCGTTCTTCCTTACCCAAAAAAAGCACCACTCTCTTTTTTCCCTTCACTTGAACCCATGGTCGGACAATCGTCGCATTCTTCTTCCCAACCATCATCCCCATCCAAAGGCCCAGTCTCCGTGCGGGAGGCAACCTTTCTCACCGCCAGTCATCGCCTAGCCCAAACCAGTCCCCAGAATCACCAGAAAACCCAGGCCGAGAACGGAGAGTGCCCCTACCACCATTCCTGACGTGGCGCTCCCATTACCTCCAACTGAAAGCGAACAACGGAGAAAGGAAGACAAGAAGGTATTTGGGAGCATCTAAGGTTATTTGGAGAAGGATGGGGGGCTGCCGGAAGCAGGAGTAGTGAACCAGCCCCTACCGTCTAATGACATGTAGAAATGCATGTCATCTTCTTTTACTTAGAATTATGAAGGTTGTTAGGTAGAATATGCATCAATCATGTTAGGAATTCACAAGAAAATGAGCTTGCGTCGATCAACATGATTGAATCTCAGCTAACCCGTTATTTTGCATTATTATGCGTTCAATGTTCTATTTTTGTAGCTAACACAGGAAATGAACGCAAACGCAGAAACCGAAGACCACCGCATGTGGAGAAACACACCATCGCAAAGGAAAACGCATCGATCAACGCATGGATATTGCGGTAATCTGCCATATGTGTTCATCGCATGGTAGTTTCGCTCATCAAGCGATTGCGGTCATCATGTAGAGTTGCGGTATTAAGCGAATGCGGTAATTGAATGATTGCGGCTAAGTGACAACGCATTCTAATGGGATCAACACAAGGTTGGTGGAATGAACACATCAACGCATCTACCTCGAGAAAAACCAAAAGATGATGCTGACATTTCACCTACCACGCCGTTAGTGGCAGAGGTTCAGAAAGGACTAATGCACCGAACGTCAGACTCAGAGCAGTCCATTAATGTTGTCAGCGACCCAAGCTCTATAAATAGAAGCTGGTGAGAAAAAATTCAAAGGATCCAAGGTTTTCGCTTGAGGTTTACCTAGGGCGGATCCTTGCGATCCAAACGAATGCGTGAGAAGAAGTTTGAGAGTTCTTCACCTCCTTCAACCATTCCGAGTGACGACCGGGGCCTTTGACCGGAGCTAGATCTCGAGAGAGTCTGTTCCTCCGCCCATCCATGGCACCACCGACAGCCTTGATGCACCTCCGCTGGAAGCAATTCTTTGCTTCCAGCCAGTCATTTCATTTTTCCTTTCTCTTCTTATATTGTATTGTATGACATTTTATAATTAAGGAATTAATACAAATTTTTTCAATGCATTTCTGTGTTTCCTTTGACTCCATCTCCATCCTCTCTGCTTAGCATCTTTTCTTTCATTGCAAAACTTAGTGAGACTGCTAGAGTATTGCATACTTAGTCATGTGGATTAGAGATATGAAGCATGTAGTAAACCACCGAGAGGTGTGCGTTGCGTGAGTGTGTGAGAAAACCTTATTTGCTTAGTGTGAAGCTGTGGCAACGCCTGTCTATAGGCTAACGCAATGCTTATCTATGAGTAAAGTCAGCAACAACCAACTGCTTGGGAGGGTAAGTGGTTGGTCACATTAAGCAATGTATGCACTGTTCACTAGAGATAGGAATAATCTTGCGTCAACCAAGTTCATGCGGTTACCTTGTCTTATGTATGCGCCCATCACACCTTTAGAGCTGCTCGAGAGAGAGTCTAAAGAAAGAACCTAATGACTCAAGAGAGCTAGGTTAGAATCGATGCTCGAGAGGGCTAGATTAGGTTTGCATAAGCAAGAATAGGGACTTAGGAATAAGCTCTGTTTGTTATTACACAGCATATGCACCTTATGGAGAGGACAATGGCTGCATCCAGGAAGTAGGATATGGTGGCCGTATGCGGTCATCTCGACATTTATGCATACACACCGTATATGTCCTAGATTTAGGCTTTAAGTGTGTGTAGCATGATCGCATAGCTTGCGTTGATTAAGGTTGCCCTTGCGGTCACTCTTAAGGGTTGCAATGAAATCATCTCCACATTTTATCTATTTTCCCATACATTTATTTCATGTCAAGTGTTGTCGTATCTCTACCTCTCATGCATATTCTCATTGCGTTGTCTGTTAAATAGGAGTAGGAGTAGGATTAACTTAGTAACCCCTCCAAAATTCTTTTATTTAACCGCCGCATGCACATCATCGCATACATTTAGCTACAAGTCCCTGTGTTCGACCTCGGATAACCCGAGAAACTTGCGTTCATGTTATACTTGGCGTGAACGCAAGAAAACCTTTGACAGGACGCATGGTCATCACATACATATGTTGGCGCATTTTCATTCCAACGCATGACCATCAATGCATGACTATCAACGCGTATCTTAGGAACATGCATCGCATACCGCATCCCCGGGATTTTGGTTGTCAAGTAAAATTAACTTCTAATTTCCCACCATCACTGTTGGAGGAGGAGATGGTTTCGGCGTCACTTAGGATGGCCCTCACAATCTTGGATCCTAAGGAGAATGCCTCGGCAGACTCCAATGAGGGACCCATTAGGGCTGTTTTGGAAGACGTGGAGGCGCGGATGCGGGTGGAGCAACCCGAGAAAGAGGCGGAAAAGGGAGTCGATGATCAACGGGCAGAGGAAGATGAAGTTTCCTAGAGAGAAAAAGAAAGGAAGAAGAAGAGGAGAAGTGAGAGAAGGCAGCACAGGCGGGAAGAGAAACGCCTGAGAAAAGAAGAAGAACGGAGACAAAGGGCAGAAAGCCTAGACTTCAAAGGAGAATCCACCACCACAAGGGTGGAAGGGGGGATGTCAGTGCAACTTGAACCATTATAGCAGCAACAAACCTCATGGCTGCATTCAAGATTAGTTGCGACGGAGGCTCAACTTCGAGGTTCGGACGTTAAAGAAGATCCTGACATTTCCCCACTTATGCGGCGTCGCAAGGGGAATACGCCGCTAGGGTCCACAGAAGACCCAACAATAAGTGAGCGCATAGAGAAGGAGAGAAAGGAACGGAGGAGTAAATTGAAGGAGAAGGAAGAAAAGATGGCAAAGGCGCGCCAAATCATCGCTTCAGCCGATTTGGCTTGGCGGCTTCATGACGAGGAACTTCGCCTTGCCAACGCAAGGTCGGAAGAGGAAGAGAAGAAAAGGCTCGAGGATGAGCAGCGCATTGCACTCGCCTCTGAGTAGTTGGAAAAAGAAATGCTCGAGGAGGAAGCGGAGAGGAAAGAGAAGGAGAAAAAGGAGTTGCGCCGCAAAGCCAAAGTTTAGCGCAACATTGAGCTAAAAAGAAAAGAGATAGAAGAATGGGACAGGGAAAAACAAGAGCAGGGCAAGGAAAGGGGACACATTCAACGACAAAAGTCCCGCCTTGCGTCCGCTCAAGAAAAAGGAAAAGAGAAGGTAGAAGGCAGTGAGTCTTCGCCAGCCAGGAGGCGCCCAAAATTCCAGAAAGAAAATGATGATTTATTAATGGAAATGGGTTTCTTCCCTGCGTCGGCCCCACTACCAGACCTTATCATCATCATCATAGTGGAGCATAGATGGGAAGTTTTCTGTCAATGCCCATCCATAGTTATCCCCAGGTAGTGTGGGCCTTTTATCACGGCCGGCTCCACGACACTAAAGATGTGGTGGTCGTTGACGAGAGGGTAGTGCCATTCAGCGTTGAGGACATCAATCAGCTTTATCAGTTAAAGAATTTCTTGGAAGCACTGGGCAACAAAATGATTGATGATCCTGCCGAAGAACACATGGAGGACGCATTGAGAATACTGGCGCAACTAGGCACCAATTGGACGGTGTCCTTCACTGGCATTAGGACCCTCACATCCAACCATTTTCTACCAGAAGCATGAATTTGGGTCTATTTTGTGAAGAGACGACTCATCCTAACCTCTCATGATAAGACAATTTCAATGGATCGAGTCATGGCCGCATATTGCATTGCGCGCGACATTCCGATCGATGTGGACAGATTTCTTGCGAGGCAAATTAGAGGTTATGTAGGCCGCATCAGGGGCCAATACTTCTTTCCATGGACTATCTCCAGCCTATGCCTATCTATGTGCGCAGCGTTGAAGAAGAGCCGATGACAGAAGTGCATGGCCTCATTAGGACAAAAATCCTGAGAGTCTTTCTCAAGGATTCGCCGCATTGCCCTGAACCTCCACCAAAGCGACCCCTTATCGATCTAAATGTGCCGCAACCACCCATACCCAAAAGACGGCGACAAAATGAAAAAGGCAAAGGAATAATCCAAGGCAGTGCATTGCATCAGGCAACCAATTAACCCTTGGAAGATCCTTTACCTTTAGTCATCCGACCACCAAGCCCCACCACTGAGCCCCTTTCTCCTCTTCCCGATCATTTTACTAACCTTCTTCTTGCTCCCGACTCCAACCCCCCATCCCCAGTAACATCCATTAGCCATCCATCGCCACCCCACCTTTCCCCTCGAGCATTGCTGCATGTTGATGACTCACACGGTTTGGGTGCAGGCCCTTCCGCTCAACCTCAAACCGATGTAGGTGAGACATCGACGACACCACCCCTCACCGCATCCATTGTTGCTGCCCTTGAGAATATGCAGGGCTTCTTAACCCACGAACTTTCCTCATTCTGCCAAACCCTGATGGAGTTGTGACAAAGCAACGCAGAGTTGCACCAGGCGATGATCAACATTCAATGCAATATCTTTACTCTTTGCCTGAATCAGAGGCAGTTAGCAGAATGCAACCATGAGTACTTCAACTTCTTGACCGCATATTTACATGGTCCCAACTTCTTGACCGTATATTTACATGGTCCCATGGTTTCTCAACATCTGCAATAGCCTCTTTTCTTTCAAGAAGTGCCGCCTGGAGCTCCTCCACAACGTCCTCCCCACAATGAGCCCCCGCATCAAGTTTAAATTTGGGGGTGTACCACCTTCTTCCCTACCTTTGTATTTTCTTTCTTAAATTGTTTTTTTTAAATTTTTGTGTTTGCGGTCACTACAATTTTTTTATACGTAGTCAATTTATATATATTGAATGACTATCTTTCCTTATTTCTTGGCCTCTTTATTTATGTCATCCTTTGTCAATTAAATGCGGTATTTCCTTTTTTCTTTTGCACTGTTTATCTGCAATGCAATGATGAGTATTATGCATAACCTTAGCGCAATTTCTTTATATATCGCATTTTCTGCCTAAAACTTAGACAATTCATCATAATAGTTTCAACTTTACCTTCTCTAGCACAAGACTCTGCTCAAACCTTCTTTTCAAACTTTTGACCAAGTGTTTTGTCTTTTCTATCCAAAACGACGCAATGAGGACCTTGCGACTGATAACTTGTAGAAATAAAAGTTATTTATACTGTTTTATTTAGATATTGTGGTAAAAAGAAAGAAAAGTTGCGTCAATAGTATAGAAATTGGCTAAGAAATGCGAGAATTATAAAATGCCGTCAATACACCCACTAACACCATTACGATGGTAGAATAGAGTGTTTCAGTTTCTGTTTTGCAGGAAATTAGTCACCGCATGCGTTCATGGATCAAAGATAAAATAAACAATGCATCTACGTCACATTGCACCCATCATTCAGGAATGAAGAGAGGATCAACGCAATGACGGTGCATGCGACAATCGATCAAGAGCTTAGCAATCAACGCAATTTCAACCGCATGCGGTAATAAAAACTAACACCGCATGCAACGATCAATCGAAGATGTAAAGAGCAACGCATTTGTGGAGGATTTTGACAAATGTTCAGCTTTCAGTTGTGCATTTCTGACGAGTTAATTGCGTAACAGAAGGAATATTCACTCTGCCATTTTAGGAACTACCATAACCATAAAGTGGGGACTACGAAGTCAAAGAGCCAAGCTTCACCTATAAATAGCTTCTGCAAATTCACTGAAAAACATACATGAATACATAGAGACGTGCATATATCAATTATGAGAGAGAGACTGGTCTGAAGTGATTGTTCAGAGTAGATCCGGGATAATCACAAGACAAGGCCGAGAGGTGAGTCTCTGAGAAAGGAATCCTTCCAATCCTCGCTATTGAAGCTCTGTGCGAAGGTCATTTCTACCAGAAGAGCAAGCCTGAGAGGGAAGCTCTCCTCTCCATTACTTCCACACGCCGGCAAGCAAAACCTCTGTTCGGAATCTGTGTCAAGATGTTGACACTCCTTCTGTATTTGTTTTTAATCTCTTTTTCATCATCTGTATTCATCTTCTCTAATCTTTTATTCACACCATGTATCGAACGCTTAATTCTATAATTAAATGTTATGATAATTACCATTGTCATCTCTCTGTCTATTTTCGTTCATCCATAATCCATTTTCTCCATGATGTTTTCCTAATTCCCTATGTAAATAGAAAGAATTAAGTGAGTGAGTTAATTGTGTTAAGCAAATAATTAAGTTTAGCTAAAGCATGCTCGACGGCAACTTCACCTGTGAGAGCAGAAGTGAAGATGTTATTTCGCCTACCGAGAGAGGGTTGGAAGAATGCGTTAACTAAAGCAAGTAGTATTTCTAGAGATGGAAATAACCTTGCGTTCATCACGTTCATCCCTGTTTCACCATCGAGATATGGGAACGTGGCCGATCACCGAGAGGTGTATGCCAAAGGAAAGCGAAACCTTAGTTACATCTTTAACGCAATTGACAAACTTGCATTGTTTTTACCATTTACTCTCTCTTTTTGATTCATTCATAAAGACTTGCCATCGCATCCCACGATTCTTTGTACAACTTCACAGTCAGTTCTCGAACTCAGTATCGTGTATCATGTATCTTGGATTCTTTATCATATTAGTTTAGATTTTACTTTATCAATGAAATTTTATTTCATCGTAATTTACATTACTGTATAAATAGCCATTCTTTATTCATTGTAAAAACCGGTCACGTGTAGCATAAAAGTAATGCATTAACGAAAAAATCCCTGTGTTCGACCTCGGATTACTCTGAGAAACTTGTGTTGGAATTATACTTGGTTTCAGCGCAAGGAAACTTGTGACACGCATTACTCCCTCGCATACTACGAGCATATAATTAAAAACGCATATATTTAGAAGTAGTATCGCATCAATAGTGTGCATAAGCTATAACACAGCAAAACATTCCATTTTCATTCATCAAGTTTATGGCACCGTTGCCAGGGACATGAGTTTGTAGCACATTATCTATAGGATCCCCCAAATCCCCGAAAGGATAACATAGCAAAACATTCCATTTTCATGTCATCAAGTTTATGGCTCCATTGTCGGGGACATGAGCTTGTAGCACATTCCATTTGCTCGAAATTCAGCACATCCTTTCATCTCCTTGCGTTGATTGCTGGAGGGGAGAATTTCTTCATGAACTGTTCCATCAACTGGTCCTATGACGTGATTTCATTTGGCTTCAATGAATGAGCCCACCTCTTTGCCTCATCCCTCAGTGTGTATGTGAAGAGGTAAAGTCTAATTCCTTCAGGGGTGATGCTAGGGATGGAGAAAGTGTTGCACATCTCCACAAAGCTGGTCAGATGGGCATGTGGGTCTTCACCTTGTAGACCTCCAAATTGCCCCGCATTTTGTATCATTTGGAGCATGACCGACTTTATTTCAAATCGTGCATTCTCCTCAACCATTGGTCGTGAAATTCCGGGTGAGAAGTCGTAAAGATTGGGCACCGCATAGTTCCTCATGGGGATATTGCGGTCAGCAGCAAGAAAGACTGGATCTTGCGCTGGCCAATTTTCCCTTGATTTCCCTCGGGCCTCTCGTTATTAGCCATATTTACTCTTCTTCGCCTGATTCTGTTCTAGCGTGCCCTCGCGCGAAAAGTACGCTCGATCTCTGGGTCAACTTCGAATTCTGGATCAGTTCCAGTACTCATAAACCGTCAGCCTGCTCTTCGCGATAAACAGACAGTATAGAAGAGATCTGTCCTGCAAACTACCACAAAAGTATCAACGCTAACCGCTACCAATCCCGGCAATGGCGCCATAAACTTGATGACTATAAAAATTAATTCCTTATTATGCATGCACTGTGATGATAAATAATGTACTACAAGCTCATGTCCCTAAAAACGGCGCCATAAACTTGATGACTGAATTTTTATAATATTTATCTTTATCTAACTCTAATTCATGGCTTGTGAATGACATGAATGATGTGCTATATGCGCTCAAGTGATTTGCGATAAAGACATTTTATGCGATACTATGTTCTAAGTGTATGCATTGATAGTGATATACTCGTAGTGTGCGATGAAGTAGTGCGTGTCACAAGTTTCCTTTGCTGAAACCAAGTATAATTCCAACGCAAGTTTCTCAGAGTGATCTGAGGTCGAACACGGGGATTGTTGTTGTTAATGTGATACTTATGTGATACATGCGACCGGTTTTAATAATGAATAAAGAATGTTGGTTTGTACAGAAATGTAAATTGCGTTGAAGTAAAAATGCGTTGATAAAATAAAAATGTGTTGTCAAGTAAAGATGTGTTGATAAAGTAAATTCCTAAACTACTATGATACATGATACATGGTACAAGATACATGATAATGGGGTCGAGAACTGACTGTGAAGTTGTACAAAAGTGTCGATGAATGCGATGGCAAGTCTTATGAATGAGGCAGAAAGAGAAAGAGTAAAAAGTAAAAACATTGCAAGTTTGTTAATCATGTTAAGGACGCAACTAAGGTTCCACTTTCCCTTGGCGTACACTTCTCAATGATCGGCCACGTTCCCATATGTCTATGGTGAAATAGAGATGAACGTGATGAATGCAAGGTTGTTTCCATCTCTGGAAATACTTCTCGCTTTAGTTAACGCATTTTTCCAACCTTCTCTCGATAGGCAGAATAACATCTTCACTTCTGCTCTCATAGGTGGTGAAGATACCGTCAAGCATGCTTTAGCTAAACTTAATTAATTCCTGAACACAAATTAACTCACTCGCTTAATTCTTGCTTTTTACCCAGGGATTAAGAACCCATCATGGAGAAAATGGATGATAAATGTATGGAAAGAGATAGAGAGATGATAATGATGGCGATGATAACAAAATTAAGCGTTTGATACATGTTTGTGAATGAGGGATTAAAGAAGATGAATACAAAAGATGAATTAGAGAATAGAAAGAAATATGGAAAGAGTGTCAACGTCTTGACACAGATCCCGATTGGAGACTTGTGCTTGTCGGCGTGTGGATGTGGTGGAGAGGAAAGCTTCCCTCTCAGGCTTGCTTTCCCGGTAGAATTGACCCTTGCATAGAGCTTGAGCTTTAGAAATTGGAAGAATTCTTTGCTCGAAGACTCACCTCTCGGCCTTGTCTCGTCGTATCAGTAAGTCCCTTCAGACCAGCCTCTCTCTCAGTATCAGTATATGCACGTCTATATGTATATCATGTATCTCTTTCAGCAAATTTAAGGAAGCTATTTATAGGCGAGACCTTGGCTCTTTGAATTTGTGGTCCCCACTGTCTAATTATGGTAGTTCCTGAAATGGCAGAATGGAAAATTCCTTTCTGTTACCGAATCAATCCGTCAGAAATGCACAACTAAAAGTTATGCACTTGTCAGATTCGTTCACGAATGCGTTGCTCTTCACATTTGCGATCTGTCGCCGTATGCAATGTTGTTTTTTATTACCGCATGCGGTTGAAATGTGTTGATCGCTAAAGCACTTGATCAATTGTCGCATGCGCCGTCATTGTGTTGATCATCTCTTCGTTCTTGATTGATGGGCGCAATGTGATGTAGATGCATTGTTTATTTTGTCTTCGAGCCATGAACGCATGCGGTGACCTATTTCTTGCAAAACAGAGACTAAAACATTCTATTTCGCCATCAAAATGGTGTTAGTGGGTGTGTTTACGACATTTCATAATTTTCGTATTTCTTAGCCAATTTTTATACTATCAACGCAACTTTCCTTTCTTTTTGCCGCAATATCTAAATAAAACAGTATAAATAACTTGTATTTCTACAAGTTATCACACCCCCAAATTTAGATATATGCTTGTCCTCAAGCATATCTTCTACTAAGGCAATTTCGCTAAAATCCTATCCTAACTTTCCGTCGATTGTTTGCTCCGAATGCTCCACCTCTACAACATTACTTAACAACACAATTTTCTTCTATCCTTTAATAATTCATCAACATGCTCTACTTTATTCTTTTGTTAAACAAACCTCTACTAAAAAATTCCTTTATATTTTTTAAAAGAATGTTTACCTCTTATTGCAAAAACAACTAGTTGCGTCTTTATGCGGTGGTCTGGTTTGCATCATTTTATTAGAGACTGTTGATCATGGTTACACCCTTCGTTTTGGCTGGCTCCCACAGGCGTCATGCGAGCATCCAACTACGATTGTGTGCCAATCTCAACTTCAACTCTTGATTTTCAACTAAGTTTTACTTTTTCCGGTCAGAGGATTTGTCTCTTATATTCTTATTTTCTCTCTTTTTTTTTTCATATTGTGTCGATCTTGGAAACCCACCTTCGTTTTGACTTGCTCCCATGGGTGACATGCGAACATCCAACTACGAGCAGATTCCTTTCACGACTTAACTCTTATCAGGTTGGGATTTTCCCTTGCACTGACATTGGAGTTTGTATGATTTTTTTTTTTTGATAATGAATGCATTTTCCTAATGATGACCGCATCCGCTTGATCGCATCTGCTCAGACCTTCCTCACTTCCAAATTTAGAGATGCACAAGGTCCTTATTGTGTTGTTTTGGATTGAATAGACAAAGCACTTAGTCAACATTTTGAAAACAAGGTTTGAGCAGAATCTTAAAATATAAAAGGTAAAGAAGTGCTATTGCTATGAATTATCTAAGTGTTAGTTAGAAAGTGCAAAGTATAAGAAATATTGCTAAGGGTATGCATGTTACTCATCATGGCAGCACAATTAATGATGCAAAATATAAGATAAAGAACATTGCAATAATTGACAAAGAATGATAAGTAAAGAGGCTAATGCATAGGGAAAGAATAGTTACTCAGTTGTATTAAAATTACTTAAGTATACAAAGAATTACAAATATCGCGACATAAAATTTAAGCATGTACAAAAGAATCAAGGTATAGCTTCTATACAAAAAGAAAATAATGAAATGAATTAAAATAAAAGCATGGCCACAACGAAAAATTGCAGATTTATTGAGAAGGTGACACACCCCTAAATTTAGAATTATGATAGGGGCTCGGGAGGAGGGTTTTGCGGAGGAACTCGAGGAGCTTCTTCAAAGTGCAGAGGTTGCTGTAAATGCGGAGGCACCATGGGACCATGTAAATAGGCTGTTAAAAGGTTAAAGTACTCATGGTTGCGCTCTGCCATTTGCCTTTGGTTCAGGTGGATCGTGAAGATATTGCGTTGAATGTTCATTAGCACCTGTCGTGTCATCGCAATACTGCGTTGCATCTCTGTGTGGCTCTCTTGTAACTCCATTATTCATTGGCAAAAAAATTCTTGTTGATGAAAAAGAAGAGAACGCATCTCTGCTAGTTCAGCAACAAGGATTGCGATGGTGGTATCCGCCTACGATGTTTCACCATCAACGGTTTGGGGTTGGGCAGAAGTACCTTCACCCAAATAGTGTGGGTCGTTAACATGTGATGATGGAGGAGAAAAATGAGGTGGAGATGGGAGAAAGGAAGATGCTGTTGGGAATGCGTTGGGTGAATCGGGAGCAAGGAGGAGATTTGTGAAGTGTTCTGGGAGTGGGGAGAGGGGTTCTGCTGGTAGGCTTGGAGGGCGAATAACTAAAGGTAAGGGGTCCAAGGGTATTTGGTCTTGTGTTGATTGCTTTTGGACTTTTTCCTCGCCTTTGTCAACTTTGTGCTGCTTCTTGGGTTTTGGCTATTGCGGCGTATTCAAATCAATAATGGGCCTTTTAAGTGGAAGCTTGAGGCAGTGAGGGGAGTCTTTGAGAAGCATTCTCAAGATCTTGGTGTTGATGAGACCATGGACTTCTGGTATTGGCACCTCTTCAATACCTACACCCACTGAGAGGTATAAGCTTGAAACTGTCCAAGGAAAGAAATACTGGCCTCTCACACACCCCACAAAACCTCGAATTTTCTTTGCGATCATTTGTCCCACATCGATCGAAATACCTCGCACTATGTAGTATGCGGCCATTACTCGATCCCTCGAAACTGTTTTGTCATGCGATGAAGGGATGAGTCGCCTTTTCACCAAGTACACCTAAAGGCGCCCTTCCGGAAGCAGTTTGTTGGACGCAAAGGTTTTAATGCCTTTTAAATATACCGACCACTGAGTGCCCGGTTGCGTTAATACTCTCAGCACATCTTCCATTTACTCTTCTTGGGGAGCACTAATAATTTTGTTACTCGGCGCATCCGGGATGTCCTTAATCTGATATAACTCATTGATGTCCCTTGCGTTGAAAGGCACTGTCTCCTCTTTCATGATCATCGCATCTTTTGTGCCATGAAGTTGTCCATTATAGAAAGCTCTCACTACCGTTGGGATTATGATGGATGGACATTAGCAGAATGTTTCCCAGCTATGTTCCAACACAACACTTGTAATTAAATCCGGTAGTGGCGCTGGCGCAGGAAAGAACCTCATTTCCATCATCATGTCGTCATTGTCCTTCTTCTTTGGTGAACATCCTTTGGTCAACGCAGGCTCACTGCTTTCAACTTTCGCTTTGCCCTTGTCTTTTGCCAACGCAGGGCGGGATCTTTGTCTTTTTTTCCGTTTCCATTCCTTGCGCTGATCGTCTTCTTCCCTTCTCCACTCCGCAACTTCTTTTCTTTTAGNGGGATCTTTGTCTTTTTTTCCGTTTCCATTCCTTGCGCTGATCGTCTTCTTCCCTTCTCCACTCCGCAACTTCTTTTCTTTTAGTCTATCTAATGCACTGCACATTTACTTTGCGCCGTTTCTCCTTTTCTTCCTTCTTCTTCTTTTCTTCCTCTTCTTTTTCTCTCATTTCTCTTTCAAATTGCTCCGAGGCCAGAAATATGCGTTGTTCATCCTCGAGTCTTTTTCTCTCTTCTTCTGCCAAAATTGCGTTGTTACGATGTACTTCTTCATTGTGTAGTTTTCTTCTCAGATTACCTTCTACGATGATTTATTGCGCTCGTAACATCTTTTCTTGTTTTTATTCTTCCTCTTTTTTTCTCCTTTCCTTCTCTTCTACTACATTTTGCAAAACTTGTGAATCATTTGTTGATCCTTGCGGTGCATTCTCCTTGCGATGCCGCATTAGAGGGGTGATGTCTGGATCCTCTCAGTCTTCAATCACAACTGTTATGATATGCATTGATACCTCTTAAGGTTGCACTGATTCTCTTTCTTGCGTTGACACCCCCTCATCCACCCTTGCGGTGGTGGATTCTCTGTCGACATCCGAGCTTGCAACCCTTTTCCTCTTTTCTTCCTTTTTTAGGTGCTTCTCTTCTCGCCTGTGCTCCCTCTTTTCACTCGACTTCTTTTCTTTCTTTTTCTTCTTTGGCCAGGCCTCTTCATCTCCGTCTGCCAGCTTGCCTTTTCTTTTTCTTTTCTTCTTCCCTTCAGCCCTTTCCAGCAGCTTCTTCGCTTCCACCTCCTCCAAAGCAACCTTGATGGGTCCCTCATAGGATTCTATTTGAATAGTTTCCTTAGGATCCAAAATGGCCAGGGCGCTTCTCCGCGAACCTTCCGCCATCTCCTCCTCCGAAGGCAAGGGTTGATTAACAACTCCGGCTTCGGGTAGCCCTCCCTCTTTCTCCATATTGCTCAGGAAGCTCCAAAACACTTCTTTGTCGTCTCTTCTCTTCTTCTCGCTCTCTGAGGATAGTGTTGAGAGTGGGGCACTCTCTGTGCTCGGCCCCTCTCGAATTTAGAGTGGTTTGGCTACAATAGGTTTTCGCCGAGGCTTTCCGATGATTCTTTGGATGGGTTTCGACTGGGCGGCGAGGTGGCGGCTTGCTACGAGGAATGCCGCCTCTCTTTCGGTTACTTAGGCTGAGGAAGGTGATGAAGGTAGGGAAGATGAATGAGAGGATTGCTCGGCCATGGCTTTAGTGAGTGATAGGGTTGGAAAATTCTTTGGGACTTAGGAAGAAATTTTGAAGGTTTAGGTATGCAAAGGCTGCGCTTAGGGTTTTTTTTTCGCAAAAGATTCAAATAGACGTCCTCAGACAAAGGGGGAGGGAATTTATAGGTTGGGCCTTGATGGGCCCAACACAAATTCTTCGTGGCAGACCTCGAGATACTTAAAAAGCCTGCCCGCCACGCTCCTCACATTTATGAATTAGCAGAGAAGGATGTCCTTTCATCTGCTAAATCATCATTTCCTTGGAAGCCTAAGTGATTAGAATACTCCCTCACAAAAAGAATTTTATCTTTTATGTTTTATTCGGATGGGCGCAAGGTTAAAGATTAACGCAATGCATCTGTTAACCCAAATGCATATTTGCAGAGGACGGGCAACAACGCATGCATTAGCGCAATACACCCCTTAACTCAGCACATTTCTGGAGGACTGGTGCGCGGTATTTCTACTGGTGCAACACTACCTCGAAATAGTGCGCTTTCGTTAAGGACGGTCAAAAAATACATGCGCGCGCAACACACCTCTCAGCGCAATGCATTTGTGTAAAATGGATGCAAAGTGTTTCTTGTCAGCGCAAGATGCACCCATCATTGCAATGCATACCAATTTTTATTTTTTTCTTTTTAATTCATCAATAACGCAAATCAAGAAGACTTTGCGGTGTTCATTTTCTTTTTATTCAGTCATTCACAGAAATTTTGAGAACAACGCAACTAATGTAGAAAAGTAAGGAAATTAAACAAGGCATGGAAATAACGCAATTGAATTAAATTGAAAGTAAACTCATAAAGTAATAAAGCCTAATTCTAGAAATCAATAAATAATGCAATGCAGAAAAAAAATAAGGGAAAGCAATAAAGAAAGCAATTAAACATAGATTTTAGAGATGCAGATTGAAAGACAATTTTCTCACGATTACCACAATTCACACCTCTGTAGGCGGTCAAACTTGCCTGCACAATGTCATCAAGGACATTGTTCCTTCCCATAAGATCCCGGGACTTTTGAGTTACTTGGCAGCGTTCTTGGTGTTCTGTTACGAAGCTCGGCTGCCAATTGCCCGACTTGAATCTTCAAGTTCCTTATTGAAGATGCCTGCGACTGCATGACAACATCGTTTTTCTCAATATACTGTTTCAACAGAGACTCCAATGATGACGAATTCATAGAGATGTTCTATGAGGATGGTTGGTTATGCGGTTGCCTTTGATGACTCTGATTTTGATTTTGGTGAAAAGATAGAGGATTTCCTCGATTCCCCGAATTGTTGTTCTGATGGTTACTCTGGCCCCCTTGGTTGAACTTTGAGAGAGGGCACCTTGATTAATTGCAATCGTTTGAAGGAGAGAGGTCACCGCAGCCATTTGTGCGGCCAAGGTTGTCATTGTATCCGGTGGTATAATGGCGTTGTCATTTCTTCTTCTCTCAGGGCCTCTTCCCCCATACCCGTTATCCACCCAGTCATCCGTGTTTCGCGAAATGCGATCAAGGATGACCTTGGCTTCCGTGTAGGTCTTATCCATGAATCCTTCCACTACGGAGGCGTCAACAACGGCTTGCATTGATCGATTCAAGCCGTTATAAAATGTCTCCATCAGAACGCAATCGGGAATCTCGATATGCGGATAATTTTTCACCAACCTTCTGAAACGCACTCAAGCGGTGCTTAGAGTCTCATTATCCATTTGCTCGAAATTCAGCACATCCTTTTGTCTCATTATCCAACTGGTCCCATGACGTGATTTCATTTGGCTCCAACGAATGAGCCCACCTCTTTACCTCATCCTTCAGTGTGTATGGGAAGAGGCAAAGTCTAATTCCTTCAGGGGTGACTATTAACTTGTCGAAATACAAGTTATATATACTATTTTATTTAGATATTGCGGCCAAAAGAAAGGAAAGTTGCGTCAATTGTAGAGAAATTAGCTAAGAAATACAAGAATTATAAATTGTCGTCAATACACCCACTGACACCATTGCGATGGTAGAAAAGGATATTTCAATTCTGTTTTGCAGGAAATCAAGTCACCGCATGCGTTCATGGCTCAAGATAATCTGAACAACGTATCTACGTCACATTGCGCCAATCATTCAGAAATGAATAGACGATCAACACAATGACAACGCACGCGATAATCGATCAAGAGCTAAGTGATCAACGCAACTTCAACCGCATGCGGTAATAAAAAAAACAACACCGCATGCAGACAAATGATCGAAGATGCAAAAGAGCAACGCAATTGAAACAGAGGTTGCATTGACCTTAAAGCCAACTGAGTCGGGAACCGTGAAAGTTCAGTTACCCCCTTTCCTGCAGAGACTAAGGAAGAAAAAGAACGAAGAGGTATAGTACCAACGCTTCCTATCTATGTTAAAGCAATTACATGTTAATATTCCTTTCAGTTAAGCGATTAAGGAAATGCCTGCCTGCGCAAAGTTTCTGAAGGATATGGTAACTAAGAAAAGGGGAGCTGGTAAGTTTACCACGGTGGCGTTAACAAAAAGTTCCAAATCAATAATTCCACCGAAGATGAGTGATCCTGGGAGCTTTACCATTCCTTGCTCCATAGGAGGACTATACATCGGGCAATCCCTGTGTGACCTGGGAGCCAGCATAAATTTGATGCCTCTATCAATCTTTAGACAACTGAACGTGGGGCAACTTGTGCCCATAACAGTGATTCTCTGGCTGATAAATCTCTGGTGCATCCAAAGGGAAAGGTGAAGAATGTGCTGATAACCATTGATAAGTTTATCCTACCAGCTGACTTCATCATATTGGACTATGAGGCCGACAAAGATGTGCCCATCATTCTAGGCGACCTTTTCTATCAATGGGTCATGTTCAAATTGATGTGCAGAAAGGGGAAATCACTTTGAGCATCAACAGACAGAAGCTCGAGTTTAACATAATTCGTGCCATGAAGTTTCCGGATGAAGAAGACTTGCATGACGCAGATGATGACTAGAATGTGATTGAAGAAGAAAAGTTTGAGGAAGAAAATAAAGAAGAGGATGCCAGCGCATCCGTTGCTGCCTATAATGCGATCACAACAAAAACAAGCAAGGAAAAAGAAATGATTGCAAAGCAAGAAGAAGAGCCAACAGAAAAAGAAGAAAGAAAAACAACGCAACCTTCCCTAGTGGAGCCACCAACACTTGAATTGAAGACCCTACCGACCCATTTGAAGTACGCATTTTTGGGGCAGAATGAGAAGTTTCCAGTTATCATTTCCTCTACGCTCAATGAAGTCCAGGAGAATGCGTTGATGAGTATTCTCAGGAAACATGTGCGAGCAATTGGCTGGACGCTTGCTGACATTAGAGGAATTAGCCCTGCATACTGTATGCACCACATTCGTCTTGAAGAGAACCACAAAGCAACGATTGAACATCAACACAGACTCAACCATGCGATGAAAGAAGTCGTCAAGAAGGAGATCATTAAATGGCTAGATGCGGGCATCATCTATCCTATAACAGATAACACGTGGGTCAGCCACATGCAGTGTATGGCGAAGAAGGGCGGCATGACGGTAGTCCCAAATGAAAACAACGAATTAATACCACAAAGAACCATCACTGAATGGCGCATTTGCATGGATTACCGCAAGCTGAATGCGACCACAAAGAAAGATCATTTCCCTCTACTATTCATCGATCAAATGCTAGACCGTATAGCTGGAAATGATTTTTACTGCTTTCTGGATGGTTATGTCGGGTACAACCAAATTATGATAGCTTCAGAAGTTCAAGATAAGACCATATTCACTTGCCCATATGGGACCTTCGCTTTTCGCCGTATGTCGTTTGGCCTCTGCAATTCGCCAAGCATGTTCCAAAGGTGCATGATGGCTATCTTTTCAGATTATCTTGAGGACTCTATTGAAATCTTTATGGACGTCTTCTCTGTTTATGGGAACACCTACGAAGTCTTTCTAGCCAAGTTGAAGAAGATACTGAAGAGATGCGAAGAGACGAGTCTGATGCTTAATTGGGAAAAATGTCATTTCATGGTGAATGAGGCATAGTGTTAAGGCACAATCTTTCCCGGGATGGGTTGGAGGTGGACAAAGTAGAAATCGAAGCAATTGAAAAACTTCCACCTCCAGCAAGCGTGAAGGCTGTACGAAGCTTTTTCGGGCACGCTGGATTCTACAGACGATTTGTCAAAGACTTTTCTAAAATAGCACAACCACTGAGTGCGTTATTAGAGGCTGATAGAAAATTTGAGTTTGACAACAATTGCCTCAATGCATTCAGAGTTTTGAAAGATGCGTTGATTACCGCACCCGTATTTATTGCGCTGGACTGGACACTTCCTTTTTAAATAATGTGCGATGCAAGCTGGTATGTGATGGGAGTAGCTTTAGCGCAAAAGAGAAAAACAATCTTGCATCCTATCGCATATGTGAGTAAAACATTAAACCCTACTCAGACAAATTATACCACCACAGAGAAAGAGCTCCTGGAAGTAATTTTTACGTTGGCAAAATTTCGAGCCTATCTGCTGGGGACAAAGGTACTCATCCATACTGATCATTCGGCAATAAAGTACTTAATGACAAAGAAGGACACAAAGTCGAGGTTGATCAGATGGGTTCTCTTCCTTCAAGAATTTGATATAGAAATAATTGACCAGAAGGGGACAGAGAACCAACTTGCGGATCACTTTTCTAGACCGGAAAATCCTGAGGTTGACCGCAATGAGTCTGAGGTGAGAGCCATGTTTCCGGATGAGCAGCTCTTCCATATTGAAAATTGCCTTGGTATGCAGACATAGTAAATTATTTGGTTTGCGAGCAATTTCCTAAAGATTACACCTACCACCAATAGAAGAAGCTCAAACATGAATGCAGACATTATTACTGGGATGAGTCGAATCTGTATAAAAGAAGGGCAGACCATATTTTTCGATTATGCGTACCAAATGCTGCTCAACAACGCATGTTATCGCAATGTCACGACTCACAATATTGTGGGCACTTTGGAGGGCAGCGCACTGTAGCCAAAGTATTATAGAGTGGATTCTTTTGGCCTACATTGTTCAAGGATGCAGCTGACTATGCAATGAAGTATGATCGGTGCCAGCGCACGGGTAAAATTTCATGGAAACATACAATGCCAATGAACACCATCTTGGAGCTTGAATTTTTCGACGTATGGGCGATTGATTTTATGGGACCATTCCCTCTTTCGAATGGTAAACATTATATTTTATTAGCCGTCGATTATGTATCCAAGTGGGTAGAGGCAATAGCATGCACCGCAAGTGATGCGGTGGTAGTCTCTCAGTTCCTGAAGAAACATATTTTCACTTGTTTTGGCACTCCCCGTGCCATCATAAGTGATGAAGGGTCCCACTTTGTTAATCATAATATCAAAGAGCTGCTGCGCAAATACAACATTCTCCACAAAGTGGCCACCACATACCATCCGCAGACGAATGGTCAGACTGAAGTGTCCAATCGAGAAATTAAGTTGATACTTGAGAAGGTAGTAAGGCCTTCACGAATGGATTGGGCAACAAAGCTTTACGATGCGTTATGGGCATACTGGACTGCATTTAAAACACCCATATGTATGTCCCCATATGCATTGGTATTTGGTAAGGCGTGTCACTTACCTCTAGAGCTGGAGTATAAGGCACTGTGGGCAGTAAAGAAGCTGAACTTTGATTTGAAGAAAGCAGGAGAAGCGCGAAAAATACAACTAGTTGAGCTAGAAGAATGAAGAATCAACACATATGAAAATACGAAGATTTATAAAGAGCGCACCAAGCGCTGGCATGATAAATGCATATGCGGTAAAAACCTCTAAGTCAGGCAAAAGGTCTTACTCTTCAACTCACGTTTGTGGCTATTCTTGGGAAAACTAAAATCACCTTGGTCCGGACCCTTCATCATTAAAGAAATATTCCCACATGGTGCGGTGGAGCTGAGCACTGAGGATGGAAGCCAGACATTTAAAGTTAATAGATAGAGAGTTAAGGCATATTGCGGAGGTGATTTCCAGCCAGAAAAGGCCTCCGTGAAGTTGAGAAACCCAGAATACCCTTTGTTTGATTCTTGAACTCTCATTCCTTCGTCACTTTTATCATCATTTATCTATCTACATTTTACTTATTATTATTTTTCTTAAAAAAAAAAAACTTGTTGTTTTGTTTAAAATCATTTGACCCTCTCTCTGTTTGTTTATAATGATTAAGACACAGGATTGTGGAGATGCTACATGAAGCAGCAAATTATCTGACTCCATCATCGCAATCCAAAGAAGAGAGATCGCCGCAAAGATGGATGCGTCACTACACAATGCAGACGACAGTGCAAATTTGGGTTGTACTCTTCCTTATCCTTATTTCATATTTTGCACTATCGCATCGCATTTTAGTTTTCAAAGCTTTATCACCGCATCCTCTTTGATTACCGCAATCATTTGACATAGATAAATTTAGTAAGTTACCGCATAATATTTCTTTGCCAATTATGATTTCAATGATGAAAAATATGCTCCTATGTTTTTCATATATACTAGAGTCATCTTAACTTTAAGATAGTCACCTCATGAAATATTTCTAGAAGTTAGGGGTTTGCTAGTTTTCTTTCAAACTCTCTTTACAAAGCATTCTAAGAACATCGCATGACTCATTTCAATATTTTGGCAATGAGGACATTGCCGCATTTTTATTTGGTGGTGAGGTATTTATTTTCGACCTTACTATTCTGAAAAAAACAAAAAAAAAGAGAGAATTTTTTTTTTTTTTAGAATAATAACTCCACTGCCAACGCAATGGGAAACCCATGTTGATAAGAGTTAAGTTGTGAAAGGCACTTACCCATAGTTGGATGTCTGCATGACACACATGGGGGCAAGCCAAAACGAAAGTAAGTCACTAGGATCAATGCATAAATAAATGACCGCAACTCGCTGCCAAGTAGGTATGAGTTTAGTCTAAAAACGAAGGCATTGCTCGTAGTTGGATGTCCACATGACACCCGTGGGGGCAAGCCAAAACGAAAGCAAAGCACTTGGATCAGTGCAAGGTCAAAAAAAAAAATTTATTAACAATGACAAGAAATATGCAAGGATAAAATTATTTGACACCCTGGTGGAAAATTTTTCTTTTTGAAATAAATCATGCGATGTTCCAGAAGTTAGTAAAGTCTTTTTGAAGGTTAAGCTTGCTGTCCCTAGGTCTTAGAAATATTTTGAAAGGAGACTTGAACAAGACTTAAGGAAACTTTGGTATATAGGATCTGAACGAAGTATCCTTGAGAAATCTAGGAAAAGAACATTGCGGTTGACTTGCTAAAGGAATCTTTAGCTTATGCTTGAGAACAAGCATTGTTTAAATTTAGGGGTGTGATAACGGGCAGAAATGCACGTTATCATAGTGCTAAGTTCTTAAACAATGTTGGATTGCGTTGATAAAACATGTTAAATTGCGTCCATCAAGAATCAATTTCATAATATTGCGGTCGCATGCGTTCAATACATAGGAACAGTTGATTTTTGCATTTTTATGCAGAATATGCGTTAACGCAAGGCAAGAATTGCGATCATAGGAAATCATCGGTCGAGCGCAACTTCACCGCAAGGCTTTGCGATGATTGTGCTCGCAAATATTCGCCCAAGAAGGATTGTCGCAACTTGGTCAGCGCAACATGGTGGGTGCATCTGGGTGAAAGGCTAATTAATCGCGATGGGAAAGAAAGCTGATGACAGTCGAATCCGAATTAAGTTGACAGCCGATAATGATCATAAGTACATTAAGAGAAGCCGTCGTTCACCTTGGATGTTCTATAAATACCAGAGGCATCCTTTAGAAATGGGGTTCACCATTCTTTAGTTCGAAGTTTCATAGGTCCTTGTTCATAGTTTTCTTTCATTTTAAGGCGGACACGAGAGAGAAGGTTGTGCCAATAGATCATTCTAGTAAGCTTGAGAGAGCGCCGAAAGCTTCAAGGACAGAGAGAGGGCCGACGCCTGTGGAAGCAGGAACATCCTTAGAATCGAATAGAGATTACAGTGTAAAAGCCTCGGTCAACAAGGAATTTCTACCAGGCTCTCTACCTTTAACTTCCATTGTTATTTTGTACTCCACTTATTTATTGAAATGGAATCTACTTCTCTATATCTGTTCACTCTCTATTATTTACGCATGAGTAGCTAAATTAGTTGAATGGGTTGAGAAGCATTTAGCTAGCATAACTAGGGAATCTGCATGTTATGCGATTATCTTGTATTATGTATGCTTCATTCGTCCATTAGAGATACTCGGGAGGGTAGTCTAAGGACAGGATCTAGGCTTGGGAAGGTCAGGTTAGAATCTAGACTCAAGAGTGTCAGATTAGAACGCATAAACAAGAGATAGGAGTTTAGGAATGAGCACTATTTGTTATCAACGCATCACATGCATCCTAGAGATAGGATATGATTGTATGCGGTCACCTTGCTTTTATGCATTTTGAATCATCGCATAGGAAAAGAGTAGAGACTTAAGGATAAGCTCTATGGATACTTTTGCATTCAACACATGCGTCCTAGACTTAAGAGCATCGCATTTGCATTGGAAAATGACTTGCTGTGCATGGTAGAAGCATGATCGCATAGTCTAACGCATTCCCAAGTAGCACTAGCTAAAGATTTTCTCAACCCGTTCATCGCATACTCAGTGCATCTATCACTCAACTGAATTTTCTCAAATCCGTAGAATTTTGTTTATTTTCTCATTAACACAATCAACAACAAACCAACAATTTATTTATTTGGTTACCACAAAGTTTTCCAAAAAATTACCAACACAACCTGTTTTCACAAGTCCCTGTGTTCGACTCTGGACTTACCAGGAAACTCAGTGGAATTTACACTTGGATTCCGCTGAGGAAACTTGAGTGTACAACGCAATTTCTTCAACGCATATCATCCACATTTCCACTTCATAAAATCAAGCATCAAGTTTTTGGCGCCGTTGCCGGGGACTTTGGCAAAATAGAGTGCTAACGGTAATTTTTCGGATTTCTTTGCAGACTCTCAATCTCTGACAAATTACGATCCAGAGATTGATAGGATGTTTAGACGAAAATTGAGAGACCACCAACAGCAACCACAATCAGATAAAGAAAAGATGGTGGAGATTGAGAGGACGTTTAGACGAAGATTGCTACCAGTAATTTTTCTAATTTCATCGTTCTTAACCCCTGGGTCCATTTTTGCGTTTTTTCCCATCAGAAAGTTCGCGCACAAAAATTGGGCCCTGGGCAGCCCTGCCGATCCCAATAGCCATTTGCGCCACCAAATGAGCTCTGTTCGAAAAATCGACTAGCACATGTCTTTTTTTCATCGTTCTTAACCTTTGGATCCATTTTTGTCTGTTGAAAAGTTTGTGCACAAAAATTAGGCCCTGCGGAAGCCCCACCGTGCCTGATAGGAATTTGGTGCACCAAATGAGCTTCGTTCGCAAAACCATTTGACACACGACTATTTTTCATCATTTTTTACCCCTGGGTTCTTTTGCACGTTTTCGTTCGTCGGAAAGTTCGCACACAAAAATTGGGCCCCAAGGTCTGTCTCTTATACACATCTAGATGTGTATAAGAGACAGGTTCTTAACCTCTGGGTTCTTTTGCACGTTTTCGTTCGTCGGAAAGTTCGCACACAAAAATTGGGCCCCAAGGTAGCCCGCCGGGCCCAATAGCCATTTGGGGTACCAAATGAACTCTGTTAAAAAAAATGACTGGCGCACGACTTTTTTTCATCATTCTTAACCCCTGGGTTCATTTTTGCGTTTTCGCCCGCAAGAAAGTTCGCGCACAAAAATTGGGCCCCGGGGCAGCCCCGCCGGGCCCGATAGCCATTTGGGGCACCAAATGAGCTCCGTTCGCAAAACCGTTTGGCGCACGACTTTTTTTCATCGTTCTTAACCCCTGGGTCCGTTTTTCGCGTTTTCACCCACCGGAAAGTTCACGCACAAAAATTGGGCCCCGGGGCAGCCCCGCCGGGCCCGATAGCCATTTGGGGCACCAAATGAGCTCCGTTCGCAAAACCGTCTGGCGCACGACTTTTTTTCATCATTCTTAACCCCTGGGTTCATTTTTGCGTTTTCACCCACCGGAAAGTTCACGCACAAAAATCTGTCTCTTATACACATCTAGATGTGTATAAGAGACAGGTGCAGCCCTGCGGGGCCTGACAGCCATTTGGGGCACCAAAGAAGCTCTGTTCGCAAAACCATTTGGCGCACGACTTTTTTTCATCATTCTTAACCCCTGGGTTAATTTTTGCGTTTTCACCCACCGGAAAGTTCACGCACAAAAATTGGGCGTCGGGGTAGCCCCTCAAGCTTGATAGCCATTTGGGGCACCAAATGAGCTCCATTCACAAAACCATCTGGCGCACGGCTTTTTTTCATCGGTCTTAACCCCTCGGTCCATTTTTCCGTTTTCTCTCGTCAGAAAGCTTGCGCACAAAAATTCGGCCTTGGGGTAGCCCCGCCGGGCCCAATAGCCATTTGTCGCACTAAATAAATGGTGGGAGGCAGTATAAAAGGGAGAATGAACTTCAAAAGGTTTGTTTGAAAAATTCCCCCATGCAAATTGAGAGTTTTTGGTGTTGTTGGAAAGCTCTGAGAGTCTAGTTTCAGAGGCAGTGCTACCAGAAGAAGAGCTCACAGGAAAAAGGCTGAAGAAGGAAGAAAGTGACAAGAGGTTCAGTTCACGGGTGAATTCAGGCTTTTGATGAAGAACTTAGGCTCAAGGACCAACCACAAATAGTTTGAAGCTGATATTTTAAGGTAAGCTTCCTAAGACAATTCAAATATGGAATTTGGAATTCTATGAACAAGTTTATAGAAGGAAAGTTCTTGAGATGGGCTTTAGAATTCGAGTTATTAATTAAATAATTCAAATCTGGAATTCTATGAATAAGCAAGCAGTTGCTTGGGTTGAGTAAGTTGGCAGCTCATAGTAGGTGCTGAGGGAGACTAAGGGTTGAGCACTCCTATACATTTGACCTGCTGATTGGGCTGAGGAGGCTTGTGTTGAAGACTAGAACGCATAGAGGCCTTTATGAATGACCATGTGCGGCTTAAGGAACAGAGCAAGTGTTGGTTGCACAGAGGAAATGCGTTGGTGAGGTTTGTTGTCCGCATAGCAAGAGCCAAAATCTCAAGGATATTTCTAAGTATTTTACCTATAGCCAAGCATTCGTTTGAGTGAAGGTCTTCTAGGGGAAGGCTAAATACAAACTTAATTAAGAGTTAGTCTCAAAAGGGAGACCATTTCTAGTAGTTAAATATATGCCATTGTGTCCACAGGATTGACACCATTGCTAGAAGCATATGAACCTTTAAGGAGTAGCCCTAAAGTTATGAGTGATTAAGTATTTATAATGTTTTTAAAGAATCCATGAGTTTAAGAAAGATTATTCTCATGCTAGCTATTTTACAAAGTTGTTTTCCAAGAAAACTATGAGTTTATGTTACAAAAAAAGGGATGTGAAGCTTATTTAGCCTATGTGGCGATTTCACAAAATAGGAAGCTGAGACTTGAAGATGTACCTGTAATACAAGAATTCTTAGATGTATTCCCTGAAGAGTTACCGGGATTATGACCTGACAGGGAAGTTGAGTTTACTATTGAGTTAGTTCTAGGTACAACACCTATATCCTAGGCACTATATAGAATGGCACTTGCAGAACTGAAGGAGTTGAAAGTTCAGTTACAGGAATTTATGGATAAGGGGTACATTAGACCCCATGTGTCGCCTTGGGGAGCACCAGTCTTGTTTCTCAAGAAGAAATAATATACTCTCAATTATGTATAGACTATAGACAGTTGAATAAGGTGACAATTAAGAATAAGTACCCGTTGCCTCGTATAGATGATCTCTTTGATCAGTTAAAGGGAGCCACGGCGTTCTCTAAGATAGATTTTAGATCAAGTTACCACCAGTTGAAGGTCAAGGAAACAGATGTTCCAAAGATTGCTTTCAGGACCAAGTATGGACATTATGAGTTCCTAGTAATGCCTTTTGGTTTGACGAATGCTCTTACGGTATTTATGGACTTGATGAATTGGATATTTCATCCTTACCTGGATCAGTTTGTGATAGTTTTCATAGACGATATACTAATATATTCCAGTAGTGCAGAGAAGCACAAGGAACATCTAAGATTAGTACTGCAAATGCTAAGAGAAAAGAAGTTATATGCCAAGTTTAGTGTGATTTCTATTTAAATCAAGTTGTAATTGTTGGGCATATAGTTTCAGCTGACGAAGTCAGTGTAGATTCCCAAAAGACAGAATCAATAGTTAACTGGGAACGACCAATGACTGTAACAAAGGTACACAGTTTTCTGGGTTTAGTAGGTTATTATAGGAGATTTGTGGACGGCTTTTCTAAGATAGCTCTACCAAATGACATTCACAAAACCGCCTGGCACACAGATTTTTTTCATCGTTCTTAACCCATGGGTTCAATTTTGTGTTTTCGCCCACCGAAAAGTTTGCACACAAAAATTGGTCCTCGCGGCAGCCGTTCTGGATCCGATAGCCATTTAGGGCACCAAATGAGCTCCATTTGCAAAATCGTCATGCGCAGGCTTTTTTTCCATCGTTCTTAACCCCTGGGTACGTTTTCATGTTTTTGCCTATCTAAAAGTTCGTGCACAAAAATTGGGCCCATGGAACCCTCCCTCCCCTCGGGCCCAATAGCCATTTGGGGTACCAAATGAGCTTCGTTCGAAAAACCCCCTGGCACACGTCTTTTTTCATCATTCTGAACCCCTAGGTCCGTTTTTGCGTTTAGTTCGCGCACAAAAATTGGGCCTTAGGCAGCCTCGCAGGGCTTGATAGCCATTTGGGGTACCAAATGAGCTTCATTCGCAAAACCGTCTAGCGCATGGCTTTTTTCATCGTTCTTAACCCCTGGGTCCGTTTTAGCGTTTTTGCCCGCAGAAAAGTTCGAGCACAAAATGTAACATCCCGAGTTTTTCTTAATTTAAATTCAACATTTTTAAATTAATTGAGGACATTTTTTTGTTAATTTTGAAATTCAGTTTGTTTAAAGGAAATTTGAGGTTTTATACCGAATTAATTTGATTTTTAGGTTTATGTCAAAAATTTAATTTAAATCGAGGAAATTGATTTAATTTGGATTTTTGGAATTTTAAGAAAATAAGGAATTTGAGGTCTATTTCTTTTTATTTTCAAAATATCTATCTCCCTTTTGTTTCACACACAGGAATTTAATGTGTTCAAAACTCCAAGTTAAATATGGTTTGGAGGCCTGATATGAGGGGTTACAAGGAATTTGTTATGGTGTAAAAGAAAAATATCTCATTATCATGTGGAACTTTAGGAGAATATGAGTTGGATGTAAAGATAGCTTACATAGGTGATCGGTATGAAACTTTTTGTTAACACAAGAATCTTTTATTGAAATAAAAGGTTGAGAAGGGATAAGCTAAAATGGAGTTACTAGTAACAGAAGATGTTCAAGAACTATTGACATGGTATGTTGAGGCTTCATCAGTTAAGAGGTAAACCATTGAGGGCATTAATAAGATTTAAGGGATTTTGACATAGTGTGCAAGTTCGAATCACGTACTAGCAAGACCATCAAATTGATTGAAAAAGGGAATTAATCTAGCTCGAGGTAGACAAAAGTGGTATATGCACAAAAGTAAGTAAGTTGGATCTTCCAATATAACCATTGGTATAAGGGATAGACTTGGTAATAAAGTTGAGTCGATAATAAGAAGTTGCTAAAAGTGGGTTTGGAGTAGTATAGGATAGTATGTTTTCTCTTGCATGGGCAATGAGTTAACTAGCTCTAGGGAGTACGAGTAATTCACGCTAGGACTTATGAATCAAGAAGGTTTTATCATTAAAATTCACTTCAGGGACCAATTACGATTATTATGAGGTTATGAAAATGTGTTATCAATTGACTTATGCTTTAGCATCCAGGGAATTCAAAACCTTTCGAAGGGAATTCTAGACTCGTTCGTTGCAGGGTCTGAGTAATGATATGGGATTGTTTTAAGGCTAAGAAAAATATAAAATAAAATAAAATAACATGAGGATTGGCTCGAACAAGTTTTATAGCCCATGACAACATAACGCCTCATGAAGAGTTTCGTATGAATATGAGACTTAATTAGACAGAGTTATTCTCAGACATGTAGACCCTAAGAAAGACATCACAGTTGACACTTCTAGAGTAGAAGCAGTTTTTAGTTGACCAGATTTGTCCTGGTACGTATCTTCAGATGACGCATTATATTGCATGACCAATTTCTTCACTGCATGTATGATGTTTTCCTTGTTATAGGATGGAAAGCTCAGATATATGCTTTTAGTATACAAGACTTTCTTAAGTTCATGACCAGAACAAGATATTGGAAGATATGTTTCGCGCCTGTGCGATAGACTTTTCAGGAAGTTGGGACTCTCACTTTCATTTGATGGAGCTGGCACAATAGTTACCAGGCTACCATTGCCATGTCACCATTTGAGGCCCTGTACGAAAAGAGTTGCAAGTCTCCTATACGTTGGGATGAGATGGATAGAGGAAGTTGCTAGGACCTTAGCTAGTAGAAACCATGAATGAAGCGACACAGAAGATCAGAGCTCGCATGCAAACAGTTCAGAGAAGATAGAAAAGTTATGCTGACATTAGGCATAAAGACTGGTGATAAGGTATTTTTAAAAGTGGCATCTATGGGAGGTGTTCTGAGGTTTGGGAGAAACGGAAAACTAAGTCCATGATTTATTGGGCCTTTTGGTCTTGGAGGGAATTAGCCCTGTAGCTTATCGGTTGGCGTTGCCACTGTCACTCTCTTTGGTTCATAACGTTTTCCATGTTTCAATGCTGAGGAAGTACATGACAGATCCATCCCATGTGGTGGACTTTGAACCATAGCAGTTGAATGAAAACTTGAGTGATGTCGAGAAGCCTGTAAGAATCCTCGTCAGGGAGGTGACGACGTTACGCAACCAAGAGATAGCACTTGTAAAGGTTTTGTGGTAGAATCATTAGTTCGAGGAGGCTACATGGGAGCGAGAGGATGAGATGAAAGCCCAATACCCAGAGATTTTTCAGGAATGAACTTTCGAGGACGAAAGTACTTTAAGGAGGGAAGAATGTAACATCCCGAGTTTTTCTTAATTTAAATTCAACATTTTTATATTAATTGAGGATATTTTTTTTTGTTAATTTTGAAATTCAGTTTGTTTAAAGGGAATTTTATGTTTTCTGTCGAATAATTTGATTTTTAGGTTTCTGTCGAAAATTTAATTTAAATTGGGGAAATTGATTTAATTTAGATTTTTAGAATTTCAAGAGAAGAAAGAAAGAGTTATAAAAATATATATATATATATTCATATTTTTTTTGGGGTTTTGAAGGAAAGGATAAAAATAAAAAGAGAATAAAATATAATGGAAGTAAAATAATAAAGTTTTATTATATTTATTTATTAAAATATTTTTCTATTTCATTTTATTTTCAAAATATTTTTCCAGTCGACTATCCGCTCTATTCGTGGTTTCCAGTCATGCCGTCAAGGATTTTTCCCAGCAACGCTTGTGGGTTCTTGTCCACGTCGTTTGGTGGGTTCATTTGCACCACCCCTCGCCCAAGCCACCACATCCACATCGCCAATCAGCTGCAAAGCCCGCATGTCTTCCTTGTCGTACCTGTACGTCTCACGTAGGGGCTGTTGTCGTCGTCGACCACTTCTCAAATCTGCTGACACCCATCAATTTTCGCCAGCCGGTCACTATTGTGTGCATTTTTGCCAAACTTTTGGATTTGAGGATAAGGTCCATTTTGTTTAGTTGAATCCCTTGAAGGATTTTGGGATGCCCAATAAGTTTTGACTTTTATTTGTCCACATTCTTCGCGGTTTAATGTTAGGATCAGATTTGGAAGGAAGGGCATGTTGTCCATTTGGTTCGAGACAAGAGCGGGCAAGGAATTGGTAAGGTTGTGGTCCTTGTTGTTGGTTTCTGGGCACCCACTAATTATTGAATTACATGTTGGCTTAATTTCTAGTATTTTGAAGGTTCCAAGTTGTCGTCCGTTTGAATTAGAATCTAAATAAGGGAGATTTTGGAGTTGAACTCTTGGGATTATTTGTTGATCAAGTTTCATTGGGTAAGCTTTTGGGTATTTTGGATTTGGGTCTAAGGTTTTGCAGTTATTGTTGGACTGAAATTTAATGGTTGTATTCGTATGTTAGGGTCGTTACTTCAAATTGTTGTCATCGTTTGGTTGTCTGATTTTATATCACACCCCGCCTCGAGCCCGCACTCCTGAGCCCGATGAGAGGCGTGAGGGACCGTAGATATCACCCTTTTTATGATACCTACTGTCCAACTGAACATCTTTACACATTCAATAAACTTTAAGTCAAGGAGATAACAACAACTGATTAAGTAGGCCCATTTTATATTACAACAATGTAATGTTCATACAACTCCAAGACTTAATTACAAAGTTTACAACACCATTCTTTAAACCCTCCGGAAGTGTAATTGTGGCTTGTGGCAAACCTTGACCTTAGCAACACCCTCAAACTCCCCACCTTTCGCTACCTGTGGAGGGGGGGAGGGGGGTACATAAAACATGGAAAGCGTGAGCTACAAAGCTTAGTGAGTGGTAGCTTTAAACAAACATAAGTTTGATTTTAGAAATTTATCTTTGGGAAAACCATTCCACAATCAACAACAATCACATAGCAAAATGTAATCTCCCCAGCATGTCAGCTGGACAATCCTGGCATGATTACGTATTTTTCCCGGGTATTCTCCGCGAATAAGCTGTGATGACCAACGTGGACACAAGCTCAATACCCTATAACCCGTCGACTGTGCACATGTCGACATTCTTTGTTAGCCATGTTTGGGTAGAGCTAACAATCCAACCAGATATTCTGAAAATCCCAGCCAAGCGTCCCACCAAGCACGCTAACAATATCCCGGGTATGAATCCCATTTCCTAATGCAAATATACANACCAACGTGGACACAAGCTCAATACCCTATAACCCGTCGACTGTGCACATGTCGACATTCTTTGTTAGCCATGTTTGGGTACGCTGACAATTCCAACCAGATATTCTGAAAATCCCAGCCAAGCGTCCCACCAAGCACGCTAACAATATCCCGGGTATGAATCCCATTTCCTAATGCAAATATACACGCATTGCGACAACAATACAAATCAAATATCCAGATAAACGTATTTCCTGATCATGCCAATATTTCAAAAACAACTTATATATATAATCACACATATATATAGAAATCAACCATTCAAACAATGGAATAACCACTCACCTTGGTTGGTTAGGAACTTTCCTTCCCAAAGTTCCTTAAGTTTCCTTGGTTTTCCTTTTGAACCCTAAATTCCAGATTCAATTATCAGATTAGATTACTCATAGTTCCAGAATTTATTCTAAGATACTTTCTTCTACAAACATGTTTTAAAATGTCTCAGAAAGCTTACCCTAAAATCTTAGCTTAGAACTTCTCGTGGTTTTGCCGGAATCATCAAAAAATCAAGGCTGGCCCAAGCTTACTTGACAGCTCGACCCTTCTGTCTTTTCCTCATTCTTCATCCTGATTCCTTGGAGTTTCTTCTTCGGCAGCCCTACCATTAAAACTATACTCATGTAGCTTTCAAGTGCTTTTGAATCACTCCAAACGCACGAGTATTCTGGGAGATATCCTCGTCCTAATTTGATGCTACTTCCAGACCTTCCTATTCGACAACATCTCCTCCTCTTGGAACTTCATGATCGACGCATGGTTTTTGCCACTAACACATGCGTTCTTCCATCAATGCATAGTTCCTCCCACTCGACCCTCGTACGTTCTTCCTAATGTCCTTTGAAGATAATTTGAGTTATGATCTGAAGAGGTCCTTGGCCCTATTTATAGGCGTCCAAAATCTCCCCTAGCGCGACACCTCCTACCAGACTGCATGTCCGGGTGTCCTTTCCCTACACTATTAACGAAATCATTAAGTCAACGCAATCCAAGGTGTCTTCCACTTCTTTGGCCAACACATGGCGCTCAAATTTGCAGGTCTTCTTGTTCATCCACCTCGCTTGCTTAAGGCCCAAGATTTCTCCCTAACAAGCCAGATGTCTGAATGACAACCTTGAATGCATCCATCCAACATCATATGCGCCCATCCTACCTCAAAGCGTCCACCTACCGCAAATGTGTTCATATGCGTCCATCTACCACAAATGCGTTCATATGCATCCATCTACCACAAATGCATTCATATGCACTGATAACTTGTAGAAATACAAGTTATTTATACTGTTTTATTTAGATATTGCGGCAAAAAGAAAGAAAAGTTGCGTCGATAGTATAGAAATTGGCTAAGAAATGCGAGAATTATAAAATGTCGTCAATACACCCACTAACACCATTGCGATGGTAGAATAGATGTTTCAGTTTATGTTTTGCAAGAAATTAGTCACCACATGCGTTAATCGCTCAAAGATAAAAGAAACAACCCATCTACGTCGCATTGAGCCCATCATTCAGAAATGAGGAGATGATTAACGCAATGACGGCGCATGTGACAATCGATCAAGAGCTTAGAGATCAACGTAAATTCAATCGCATGCAGTAATAAAAAATAACACCACATGCGGTGATCGATTGAAGATGTAAAGAGCAACGCATTTGCGGAGGATTCGGACGAATGTATAGCTTTCAGTTGTGCATTTCTGACGAGTTGATTGCGTAACAAAAAGAATATTCACTCTGCCATTTCAGGAACTACCATAACCATAAAGTGGGGACCACGAAGTCAAAGAGCCAAGCTTCACCTATAAATAACTTCTGTAAATTCACTAAAAGATATACTTGAATACATAGAGATGTGTATATACTGATCTGAGAGAGAGACTGGTCTGAAGCGATTTCCAGAGCCGATACGGGATAATCAAGAGACAAGGCTGAGAGGTGAGTCTTCGGGTAAAGAATCCTTCCAATCCCTGCCGTTGAAGCTCTGTACGAAGGTCATTTCTACCAGAAGAGAAAGCCTGATTGGGAAGCTCTCCTCTTCATTTCTTCCATACGGCGGCAAGAAAAACCTCCGTCCAGGATCTATGTCAAGATGTTGACGCTCTTCTATATTTGTTTCTAATCTCTTTTTCATCATCTGTATTCAACTTCTTAATCTTTCATTCACACCATGTATCGAACACTTAAACTTAGTATTAAATGTTATGATCATTTCCATTGTCATCTCTCTGTCTATTTCCGTTCATCCATAATCCATTTTCTCCATGATGTTTTCCTAATTCCCTAGGTAAATAGCAAGAATTAAGCAAGTAAATTAATTTTTCTTAAGGAAATAATTAAGTTTAGCTAAAGCATGCTCGATGGCATCTTCACCTGTGAGAGCAGAAGTGAAGATGTTATTCCACCTATCAAAAAAAGGTTGGAAGAATGCGTTAACTAAAGCGAGAAGTACTTCCAGAGATGGAAGCAACCTTACTTTCATCACGTTCATCCCTGTTTCACCATAGAGATATGGGAATGTGGCCGACCACCAAGAGGTGTACGCTAAGGGAAAGTGGAACTTTAGTTGCGGCTTTAACGGAATTAACAAACTTACGATGTTTCTACTATTTATTCTTTCTCTTTCTGATTCATCCATAAAGACTTGTCATCGCATACCACGATCCTTTTTATAACTTCACAGTTAGTCTTGAACTCAGTATCATGTATCATGTATCTTGTATCCTGTATCATCTTAGTTTAGGATTTTATTTTCAACGCAATTTTATTTTCATCGCACTTTATATTCCTATATAAACCAATTATTTATTAATTGTAAAAACCGGTCGCATGTATCACAAAAGTAACGCATTAACAAAAACAATCCTTTTGTTCGACGTCGGTTTATTCTGAGAAACTTGCGTTGGAATTATACTTGGTTTCCGCGCAAGGAAACTTCTGACACGCATTACTCCATCGCATACTACAAGCATATCATTAACAATGCATATATTTAGACGTAGTGTGCACAAGCGATAACACAGCATAACATTCCATTTCTATGTCATCAAGTTTATGGCAACATGAGCTTGCATGATTCATTCATTCACATTTATATTTGTTCACGTGCCTATCTAACCACAATTGCGTCCATCCAACCATATATGCATCCATCCAATTACATATACGTCCATCTACCACAAATGCGTTCATATGCATCCGTCCAACCTCATTTGCATCCATCCAATTGGCACAACATACCTATGTCCGGACACCACCCCTTGGCACATGCGTCCATCAAACATCAAAATGCGTTCATTCAACCTCAAATGCGTTCATCCAACGTCATATGCATCCATCCATCTTCATATGCGTTCATCCAACTGGTGCAACACATGTCCGGACACCACCCCTTGGCACATGCGTCCATCAAACATCAAAATGCGTTCATTCAACCTCAAATGCGTTCATCCAACGTCATATGCATCCATCCATCTTCATATGCGTTCATCCAACTGGTGCAACACATGTCCGGACACCACCCCTTGGCGCATGCATCCATCCCACCTTTGCGCCCTTGCGGTGTCTTTTTAAATCTTAACATAACACCTTTCAAGCCATTGCCGCCTAGCATCTTTCCCCATATGCGACCTACAAACCTCGATTGTGCCATTTCTAATTAACGCAACCTTACCTTGTGCATCCAATTGAAGCAATTTGATCACATATGCTAGATGCTCGCAACGCTCATCCTGACCTTATTGCTTGGCCGTGCATGTCCTTTTCTCGGTTAGCCATCATCAACTCGTGGCTTTCTCATCAACGCATCACTTGAGTCAAAACTCAAGGCATCGCATCCTTGGCCGTATACCTTCCTCCCTCGCATGGCTTACCTTTCACTTACGCTCAACTAGGATTATGACTAACACTCTTCCGATGCATACTATTAGGCTTGTCCTATGTGCCCACATGCCCTCGAATGTCCAACGCATATAGCAGGTCGCATAGTTCACACCATGCGTTCAACGCCAACGCATAGTATTAGCCTTGTCCTATGTGCCCACATGCCCTCGGATGTCCAACGCATATTGCACATCTCCAACGCATGTCAACCCTTGAGTCAAGCTAAGTCTCAACTCAACATCTCATGGTATAACTTACCATCGCCTAGCCTCTTGCTAACGCATCCCTCATGACCATCGCATGTATGTCTTAATTGCTTGTCAACGTCCTTAGTCTTTTGTTCAAGACAAATGCAACTAACCTCACAAGCCTTAAGTACCACCAGCCTTAGCAACTAGGGTTCGCAACGGGGCTAGGGCGGGGCGGGGGGGGGGGGGGGGGTGTCTCTACAGTCCCCGCCTCGCGGGGGAATTATACCCCCATTTCTCGCCCATGTACCCGCATTTGAAGGTAGGACGAGGCGGGGATCCCGTCGGTGGAGAACGGGGTTCCGCGCTTTTTGTGGCCTATCCCCGTTTTTCCTTCTTGTCGTGGTGATTCTTGGTGCGGGAATTCCATCGAGGGATTCTTGTGGGTCGGATTTCCTGTACGGGGTTCCCCATTTTTTTAGTTTACAATTATTATTAGTCACAAAAAATTCATTTAAAAAATGTTTAATCGAATTCTCGTTTTTTAATTAAGGTTATTTTATTTGAAATTTGACTAATGCACAATCAACATGACAGAAACAATAGACATATTTCTATTGAAATAAACACAATTTGACATATTCAATTGAAATCAATTGACAAATTTAAAGATAAAATCAATTAGATAAACTTTACAACTTAAAATTGCAATTAAGTTTGACTAAGGAGTCAATTAAAGGCAAAATGCTTTATATATTCAAATAAGTATTACAACTTAAATTCAATAAAACTACGTTCCTTACTCTCTTCAACGCACTTACAATCACAAATCTTTCACCATCCTTTCTTGGCATCATACTCTCCTTAGTTGTTATTTATTTCCTTGCATTTAAAAATTTTAATAAACGAATAATGTCCACAAAGAGAAAAAAAATCTGAGATATGGATGCAAAGAGAAAGGAGGAAAGGAATTCATCGAAATAATAATTGTTATCTGAACATATACCTTAAAATCACCACGCATCTCATTCAGAATCATCTGCATGCTTCAAGTTAGCAACATTGGTTGACTAAAAAGTAGAGTAGTTAACCATTTTCAATGTTTCCCACGGTAGTGCTAAGTACATAGAAGCTAGTTGTTCAAAATATATAATTCTTTAATAATATTAAGACCATCCTAAAAGATAAAAAAAGAAATCATATTATTCCAAATATAAACAAAGATAATATATTAAATTAAATTAGAAATTGAAAGTAATGGTAAATTTTTTTTTTTATAATACTATACTTAATAAAACAATAAATGCCAAACTAACCGTCTCAAAATTCTAGTCTAACCAATATCCAATTAATGTCCAATGTTGTACACTCAGCGCTCAAAGCCTCTATCATCTTTTGGAAATGATAGAGTTCTGTATTATGACTATGTGGGCATTATTACTAGATCCTTACCACAAAGGTGAACTAACAAAAGTCTCCGAAAATCTTAAATAACCTAGAATAGACAAAACAACAAAAACCGAAGAAAGCATAACGGGCAATCGGCCACCATATCATAAAACATACATATATACCTCTGATGACAATTTTAATGTCGATCTGAACAATATTCAATAATAAAAAATTAACTAAAATAAAGAATCCCCACAAATCCCCTCCATTAACAGACAAAACACCCGTCCTAAATCCACCCAAAACCGCGATGTAGTTTCTTCATGAAGCATGAAACATCTCAGAAAGTGTTAAAGTCTGTTTGGGAGAAGGAACATATATAAACCTGATATTTTGGAATTTTGTAAAAAACCCAACTATCATTCAACAAATGAAGCGGGAGTGGTACGGCAACCAAGTTACAACCTTTTGTTTGGTGGCTGGAAGTCCACATATCCGTTGCCAGGGCAATCTTTCCTTTGATCTCATTCAACAATGTCATGGTTTTCGACTTTTCAGTCTCATAAATTTTCAAAATCTCCTTCTTTATTGTGTTTCTTGAAACCATCTTAAATAATGGTTGGATGACATTACAAAATTCCCTAAAACCTTCATGCTCAACTATTGAGAGAGGATATTCATGTATTATTATCATCCTAGCTAATGCTTTCAGTTTCCTGATCGAAGTTATATAAGCTCAATGTATTGTTCTTCTCTCTATTAGGATTCAATAGGGATTGTCGTATGTCCTTTTGTCCTTTATATGGGCATATCTTAATATGATCATGAAAATGTTTGGTTCCATTTTTACTTTCACCCCCTAATTTTCGTTTGCATTAATTACAAATAGCCTTGTCTACTCCATCTATTTTTTGTTTCTTAAAATGGTTCCAAACAACTGATGTCAATCTCCTCTTTAAAGATCCCTTCTCAATATCCTCATCAAGAATAACACAATTATCAACATTCAAATTATCATCATTCGATGAGCATGGAGTTAAATTTGGGGTTGAATCTAGGGTTGGATCTGGGATTGAACATGGAATTGGATTTGAAGAATCTTTATTTGTAGAAGCTAGAAGGTGATGATATCATTGTTTTCAACCTACCAAAAATTTATTTTAAATTTTAAAAACCCCTCTTCAGACTTGGACTTCATTTTTAAAGTATTCAAACATATTCAATGCATTCAACAGTTCAACCCCAAAATTGAAAGCATTCAAATTTCAAACATACACAAACATATTTTCCAAACATATTCAAGCCTAAAATTGAAAACATTCAAATATCAAACATACACAAACATATTTCTCAGAACAATCAAATAGGTATAAAAAACAAAGACTCATTATCAAACAGCCAAACACAGAAGTTCGATCTTCACCTGAAACACCGCCGAACAGACTTCTCAACTGAGGCAGACTTTAACGGAGGATGGAGTGTAGAGGACCTGTTTTATGGAGTGGAGTGGGATGAGCGAGAGGGGAGGGTGAGTGAGAGCGAGAGGGATTTGGGCGAGAGCGAGAGGGATTTGGTTGAGAGCGAGAGGGATTTGGGTGAGCCGAGAGGGATTTAGGCAAGAGCAAGAGGGATTTGGGCGAGACAGAGACTGAGACTAGAGAGGAGGGATTTGGGGCCTTGGGCGAGAGGGGACTAGAGAGGGAATCGGGATGCAAAGAGCGAAAGGTTGACAATTGGCACCGCCAGGCAGAGAGCGAGCCTGCGAGAGGGTCGAC
>NC_052353.1:47666473-47673953 GCF_009727055.1 Benincasa hispida
ACGTTGATGCCCATCGTGTAGCGTATCATGACTATCGTCTAGCACATCAGTGCTATCGCCTAGTGTATCGTCACATAGCGCTATCATTTAATGCCTCACCGTTCCGCACGTTCGCCCACCGCATCGTTTAGTTCCATGCCTTTGCTATACGATCATGCAGTGCCCGCCTATACGATTGCCTACCTCATCGTGTAGTGTTGCTCACTTACTATATGATCGCATACCCCATCGTGTAGCACTGCTCATTTGCTACACAATCGTCTACCTCATCGTATAGCACTGCTTATTTACTCCACAATCAACAAGCACGTGCAACTCCAACGCCCGGCACCCATGTTCGTGTAACTTGAGGCTGTCGCATGCTTTCTAACCTCTCAAGACATTGGCTACCGCATGCTTGTCCCCGCATAGCCTTTCCTCTCGGCCACACTTTAGCCTCTTTCAATACCCAAATAACCTCTCAAATTCTAATGGTTAATGCATAGCACAACACAAACGCTTAACAAAAGGCCAACGCATTGTCTAATACTTAGCTATTTTTTTCTAGCCTCCAACGCATAGTTCTTTTTAGATTAATACTTAACCAAATTTTCACTAGTTACGGCTTATTTCAATGCTACTAAACAATCTATTTAAACACTTAGAGTTTTCCTACTCTTTAACATAGGATTTAACTTATACTTAGTTAATCCCTTTTATTTCCTGCTTAAGTAAGGAAAATGGAAATCCGGGTTTCACATTTTATCTGTGGATTTTCGATTAAGGTAAGTAATCTTTCTACTGGAATAGCCCTAGTGCCAGGAAATGATAATTATGATTTATAGAGGATTATTAGTTAACATGATATTCATGTATGCCTTCATTGACTATGGTTTAAAAGGACTAGAGCCAGTTATTGATAATTATGATTTACTAAGGATATATTAATGGTGTAATGTTTATGCATGCCTTGCTGGCATGAGGGTTTAAAAGACTAGATGCGCATAGAGATATTTGAATGCAATAATTATTTGAGTATATTATTATTCTTGGAGATCCTACTGAATCTGGGATGATGAGATGTATATGTATGTTATGGGACTAGGACGATGAGATATATATGTATGTTATAGAACCATGATGATGAGATGTATTTGTATGTTATGAGACTAGGATGGCCAGAGGTATATATATGTTGTAGAGCCATGATGTTGAGGTGTATATGTATGTTATAGAACCATGTTTTGATGCTTGTGATGTTGAGATTGTGATAGTGTCCTCACTGATTAGTTAGATGCCCACTAGATGTTGTGTTTCCTTCGAGATCACTAGAGGTTGTGTTTCCTTCAAGATTTACCAGAGGTTGTGTTTCCTTCGGGATTCACCAGAGGTTGTGTTTCCTTCGGGATTCACCAGAGGTGGTGGTTTCCTTTGATTCACCAGAGATTGTGGGTCCTACAGGACGTACTAAAGGTAGTGGGCATACTTAACTATAGTAGGATAAAAAATAGTTTTTCATGTATGTATGTGTCCCATGAGGACTAGAAAAGTTTATATGTTTCCATCAGAGGTAGGCATCTAGAGGACATAGATGCCTAGCCTGACCCCAATAGTGGGGTTATTTACTGAGTATTTTATACTCATCCTTTCTCATGTTGTTTCAGGTAAAGGTAGAGATGCACCGGCGATTGAAGAGCAGAATCCGTGATCGAGCGATTGGGACTAGTTTTATGCTTTCACTCATGATATTTAGATTTCTTTTCATGTTTTCAACTTTCAGTTTTGATGTTTGAAACTTACTATTAAGATTTGTTTTCAGACCTATTTATTATCACTTATGATTTATGGGTACCCTATCGTTTGTTTTTAATATTTGAATTTAATGAAGGTTTTTAGAATTTACCTTATTTATTTAGCATTTATTTCACTATAAAAGGGTCTCATGTACAAAAATTGGGCCCAGCGCAGCTACGTCAGGCCTGATAGCCATTTGGGGCACCAAAAGAGCACCGTTCACAAAATCGCCTAGCGCAAAAAAAATTTTCAGCGTTCTTAACCATGAAGGATATCGGATTCGAGATTTCCATGAGCAGCGGAAACAAGATTATTCCAAATCACAATCATGAATGAACATAAAATTTACAGTCGACTTCAAACAAACGGTTATACAATTCATACAAAAATTACAGCATGAAAAACTCAAATGAACAAAGAGAGAAACTCTACGAACATTTGAAGATGCGCCTCCACGCTCCATTGCACATGATCGCTCGAACAATAGCAACCTCGAACGCTTGATCTACATGACCGCAACACAGCATAAACTCTTCGCGCTCGTCCATAACGATCGCCTCAGCCACGAACTCCGCAGCAACAGCACGAACGGTCCTCCAGAAAACCTCGACGGTGTCAAGTTGAATCTCACACCACCAACAAGGCTACCTTGGTATTCTCGATGTGAGAATCCAGAGGGTGAGCTCTATTCGGACTTGGAATGAGGCAGACGAAGGAGGAAACATTGATCGTGTACACGACTGGGTAGGTGGGAGATGGCGGAGATCTATCATATAGGTCGATGCCTAATCGTTTAGATAAAGCTATGTGATCGTCTAACAAAAGCTATGCGATCGTTTAGCTCATCGTTTTAGCTCGGTCTGTCGCCTACAGACACTACAGATCGTTTACTTTGGGCAAGTGATCGTCTTAGCAAAACTATGCAATCGTTTAATAAATACTGTACGATCGTTTAATCGCCACTGCACAATCGTTTAGCTCGCCAGCCTTCATTTAGTAAATCTGTATTTACTTGATGACTACGGGAGTTTCTTTTGCGCGAGAGAGAAAACTAAAAAAACTTTTTACAAAAAGTTTTCCACAGTTTGTAAATCATTCTTTTTGAAAATAGGAAAATCGTTTTCCTTTTAAACTCACGGTTACCATGTATTCAAAAACCAACCACTCACTTGGTTATTAAGAAAAAAGAAGTAATTTGTCAATAATTAATATTATTATAAATATAAATGATAACAAACTTATCGTACTATATTTATAACCTATAGTTTTAATATTTCATTCTCATGAAAATATATAAACCATAATTCCTTTTCTATTCCATGGTATTTTAATGTAAATCTCATTTACATCAGTCCTCCACTAGATGTATCTTATACATCATACGATTATATTATATATAATCAAAATACCTCTTGTCAATTTGAACATTTCAAATCAACACCAAGAACTAATCCTCAACTGAATCCATTGAGCTACCGGGGACCTTATGGACCTATAGCTCGAAGCTCCAATGGTACAATGATTAACTGATTAAACTCTTTAGTCACAGAATCCACCATCTGTTAACTGCCAGGCACTCCACTAAAGACCGATAATTGAACTCTACTTACCACAGATATATTATGTGTCCATCTTAACTAATCAGCAGTGCGACAACCCTTCACAGATCGCTCGTAAGTACAGCTGGGCCAGTAACCGTTATGCCCTGTAGTTACATTTGTCTTCTTAAGTACCACTGATCCTCTAATGAACATAAGTCATAGTCCTACTATGAATGAGTCTTTTCTTCCAAGAGAAGTTGTGGCCACCATGTTCAAACCCCGGAATCAGCCCTTAAGGGAGCAATCTCTCTACTTATCCCTGCTTCGGGAAAGAAGTGAATTCCATCTTGTGGATTTGATTTCCAGCTCCCAAATCAGACAAGTCCCAAAAAGATAGGCATGTTGAGTTGGCAATCTGGCCACTCTCACCCATATTATTCAAAGACTGCCCTCAAAGGCAGAAGTTCCCAAACAATCAGGATTGAGGTCGTTTCACCTATGGTCGTTAGGTGAGATGCAAGTCTCTAGTATCAATGGCGTTATATATAGAGTCCAGTCATCTCATGGTCCAGTCTTATACAAACTCTTTGTATAGGACACCCCCGCTCTCACGTTCCACATGAATTGTTAGTATCAACCATCTGTAGTAGTTTACAATACTTGCAAACCTCTACAAAGCGGGTTGTATCCGTAGTGTCACCAGGATCAGGTATCCCACCTTAATCCTTATACTACAGACCTATTTAGGTTATCACTTAAAGCATGATCCACTTGTATATCACATATACATGCTTAAGTTCACATAGATAACCAAGGAGCTTGGTTTATAGTGATATGAGTAAATGCCAAAATTAAATAACACTTATTTTATTCATTAAACAATGTGTATCTTTACAAAACAACGATACTCCGAGAAAATTAGGACACCAATCCCAACAAACCCCTAGGTCTATTTCTACGTTTTCGCCTGCCAGAAAGTTCGCACACAAAAATAGGGCCCCAAGGCAGCTCCGCTGGGCCCGATAGCCATTTAGGGCACACAAATGACCTCTATTATCAAAATCGTCTGTCGCACGACTTTTCTTTATCGTTCTTATCCCTTGGGTCCATTTTTGCCTTTTTGACCGCCGAAAAGTTCATGCACAAAAATTAGGCCCCAGGGCATCCCCGCCAAGCCCGATAGCCATTTAGCGCACCAAATAAGTTTCGTTCACAAAACCGTTTGCCGCACCACAAAAATTTCTCATTATTCTTAACCGCTGGGTCCACTTTCGCGTTTTCACCCACCGAAAAGTTCGTGCACTAAAATTTGTCCGGGGAATCCTCACCGAGCTCGATAGCCATTTGGGGCACAAATGAACTCCATTCAAAAAATTGACTGGCGCACGACTTTTTTCATTGTTCTTAACCCTTGGGTCCATTTTCGCCTGTTGAAAACATCACACACAAAATTGTGCCTCAGGGTAGCCCTGTCGGGCCCAGATAACCATTTGGGGCACCAAATTGAGTTCGATTCGCAAAATCCTCTAGCACATGGCTTTTTTTATCGTTCTAATCCCATGGGTCCGTTTTCGCGTTTTCGCCCGCCGAAAAGTTCGCGCACAAAAATTGAGACCCGAGGCAATCCCGTCAGACCTGATAGCCATTTGGGGCATCAAATAAGCTTCGTTCGCAAAAATCGTCTAGCACATAACCTTTTTTCATCATTCTTAACTCCTGGGTCCAATTTCGAATTTTCGCCCACAGAATGTTCGCGCACAAAAATTGGGCGGGCAACCACGCCAGGCCCGATAACCATTTGGGACACCAAATGAGCTTTGTTATCAAAATCGTCTGGCGCATGACTTTTCTTTATCGTTCTTATCCCTTGGGTCCATTTTTGCATTTTCGATAGCCGAAATATTCACACACAAACATTGGGCCCTGAGGCGTCCCCGCCGGTCCCGATACCATTTAGCGCAACAAATAAGTTTCGTTCACAAAATCGTCTGGCGCACGATTTTGTTCATCATTCTTAACCATTGGGTTCGTTTTCGCGTTTTCGCCTGCCGAAAAGTTCGCGCACAAAAATTGGTCCCACGGGCATCCCTACCGAGCCCAATAGCCAATTGGGGCACCAAATGAACTCTATTCAAAAAATCGACTACCGCACGACTTTTCTTCATCATTTTTAACCCCTGATCCCGTTTTTCGCCCTGTTGAAAACATCACGCATAAAAATTGTGCCCCGGGATAGCCCTGCCGGTCCCGATAGCCATTTAGGGCACTAAATGAGTTCCATTTGCAAAACCGTTTGGCACATGGCTTTTTTTTTATCGTTCTTATCCCATGGGTCTGTTTTCGCGTTTTTTCCCCTCGAAAAGCGCGCTTACAAAAATTGGGCCCCGGGGCAGCCCCGTCGGGCTTTATAGCCATTTAGGGCATCAAATAAGCTCCATCCGCAAAGCCGCATAGCGCACAACTTTTTTTCATCGTTCTTTACCCCTAGGTCCATTTTCGCGTTTTCACCCGCCAGAAAGTTCGAGCACAAAAATTGGGCAGCATCCCCACTAGGCTCGATAGCCATTTGGGGCACCAAATGAGCTCCGTTATCAAAATTGCCCGACGCACAACTTTTCTTCATTGTTCTTATCCCCTGGGTCCATTTTCGCGTTTTCACTCGCCGAAAAGTTCGCGCACAAAACTTGCGCCCTAGAGCATCCCTGTCGAGCCCGATAGCCTTTTGGGACACCAAATGAGCTCCGTTCACAAAACCGTCTGGAACACAACTTTTTTTCAATGTTCTTAACTAATGGGTCCGTTTTCGCATTTTTGCCCGCTGAAAAGTTTGAGCACAAAAATTGGTCTCGAAGCATCCGCACCGGGTCCTATAGCCATTAGGCGGACCAAATGAACTCTGCTAAAAAAATCGACTGGCACATGGCTTTTTTTCATCGCTCTTATCCTCGGATCCGTTTTCGTATTTTTGCTCGCCAGAAAGTTCGCGCACAAAAATTGGGCCTTGGGGCAGCCCCGCCAGGCCTGATAGCCATTTGGGGCATCGAATGAGCTCAGTTCGCAAAACCGCCTGGCGCACAACTTGTTTTCATCGTTCTTAACCCCTTGGTCCATATTTGCATTTTCGCCCATCGAAAAGTTCGTGCACAAAAATTTGGCCCTGGGGCATCCCCGCTGAGCTCGATAGCCATTTGGGCCACCAAACGAGCTCCATTTGCAAAATCGTCTGGCACAGGACTTTTGTTTATTCTTCTTAACCCCGGGGTCCGTTTTCGACTTTTCACCCGTCGGAAAGTTTGCGCACAAGAATTGGGCCCCAGGGTAGCCACACCAAGCCTAATAACCATTTGGGGCACCAAATGAGCTCTGTTTCCAAAATTGTCTAGCGCACGAACTTTTTTCATTATTCTTAACCACTCGGTTTGTTTTTGTGTTTTCGCCCGTCGGAAAGTTCTCGCACAAAAATTCAGCCCGGGGTAGCCCCCTAGGCCCGATAGCCATTTGTGGCATTAAATGAGCTCCGTTCTCAAAACCATCTGGCGAATGGCTGTTTTTCATCGTTCTTAACCCCTGGGTCCATTTTGATAGCCATTTGGGGTACCAAATGAGTTCCATTCAAAAATCGTCAGGCACACGACTTTTTTTATCCTTCTTAACCCCTGTGGTCCGTTTTCGTGTTTTCGCCCGCTGAAAAGTTCACGCACAAATATTGGTCCTCGAGGCAGCCGCATCGAGCCCGATAGCCATTTGGGGCACCAAATGAGCTCCATTCGCAAAATCGTCTGGCGCAGGCTTGTTTTCATCGTTTTTAACCCCTAGGTCCATTTTTTCGTTTTCTCCAACCGAAAAGTTCGCGCACAAAAATTGGGCCCCTGTACATCTCCCTGGGCCCAATAGCCATATGGGGCATCAAATGAGCTCCATTCGAAAAACCCCCGGTGCACGTCCTTTTTTCATCGTTCTTAACCCCTGGGTCGATTTTTGTGATTTCACCCGTCGGAAAGTTCACACACAAAAGTTGGGCCTCGGGCAGCTACATAGGCTCGATAGCCATTTGGGGCACCAGATGAGCTCCATTCGCAAAACCGTCTAGCGCACGACTTTTTTTTTTATCATTCTCAATCCCTGGGTCCATTTTTGCATTTTTGGTGCCAAAAGCTCGCATACCC
>NC_052353.1:47678715-47695825 GCF_009727055.1 Benincasa hispida
GCACCAAATGACCTGTATTTGCAAAACGGTCTAGCGCTTGACTCTGGTCACTCTCCCTCCAGTCTTCATGGTTCTTGGAGATGCGGTCCAAGATATTTTTTGCCTCATCATAAGTTTTGTCAAGCAAACCACCAACGGCTGCCGCATTGGCAGTCTGCGAGTGGGATTCAAACCGTTATAGAAAATTTCCATTTGAAGGCATTCTGGTAGCCCATTATGCGGAAAATCCTGAACCAATATTTAAACCTTGCCCAAGCATCGCCGAGTGATTCGTCCATGTCTTGTTCAAAATTTGTAATAAGTTTCCTTTGTCTTGCGTTCTCGGTAGGTGGAAAATACTTTTTCATGAATTTCTCCACTACCTACTCCCAATAAGTAATCTCTCCTGGTTCGAATGAATAAGCCCATTTCCTAGCCTGATCATAGAGAGAAAATGGGAACAACGTTAGTCGAACTTCTTCAGCAGAGATGTTCTGGAACAAAAAATTATTGCAGATTTCAATAAATCTTCGTAGACGGGCGTGCAGATCCTCGCCACGCCTTCCTCCGAATTGACCTGCAGTCTGGATCATCTGTAGCATCACCAGTTTCATCTCCAATCTACTTTCGTTGAGGGCAGGCCTCATGATTCCCGGAGAGAAATTATAGAGGTATGGCGATGTATAGTCCCTAATTGGCCTATTGCGATCGTTTGCCAACAAAATCAGATTCACCATGACATTGTTATCATTTGGTGCTCCACCTCCAGGCTGCTTCGCCATCTCTTCTTTCTCTGATTGTAGTTGCTATTAGCGGTCTCCTAGTCTCCTTCGAAATTTTCTCTCAATCTTCAGATCATAGTTCGCCAAAGATTAAGAGTTCTGCAAAGAAATCACAGAAATTACCGTTAATAAACTATTTTGCTGAAGTCCTCGGCAACGGCGCCAAAAACTTGATGAGATATTTTATTAAGTGGAAATATGGATGATATGCATTGATGGAATTGCGTTGTGCACTCAAGTTTCCCCAGTGAAATTCAAGTGTAAATTCCTCTGAGTTTCCTGGTAAGTCCAGGGTCAAACAAAGGGACTTGTGAAAATAATTGCGTTGGTGATTTTTATGAAGACTTGCAGTAACCAGTTAAATAAATAAATCGTTGGGTTTTTTGTTTGCGTTGATGAAAATAAATAACGAATGCGGCGGAGTTTGAAAAGAGTTGGTAAATGGGAAATAGGATGAATATGTGGTGAACAGGTTGAGAAAAGTTTCGGCTAACACTCCCTAGAATGCGTTCATGCTTTGCGATCATGCAACATGCAAACAATAATAAACCACCTCTCAGCGTGAATGCTACGGCTTCTAAGGCTAGAACGCATGCAATAAATATGTGATAAGTCTATAGGGTTTACACATAAACCTCTATCTCTATTTATGCGATGACAACATGACATTCACACAAATATGCGACCACATAATATCATTCCCATTCCTATGATGCATGCGATGCAAGTTGACAAACAGAGCTTATCTCTAAGTCCCTATCTCTTGTTTATGCAAGCTTAATCTTGCTCTTTCGAGTCCAGATTCTAACCTAGCTCTCTTGAGACATTAGGTTCTTTCTTTAGATTCTCTCTCGAGTAACTCCTGTCTCTTATACACATCTAGATGTGTATAAGAGACAGATTTCTACTCGTGCTCTAAAGATATTCTCACTCTCGCGAGAGTCGGCCTGCTATTTGCTCTTACGCCTCAAGGTTCTCTCTCGAGTTGCCCTGGGCGATCTCCGACGCCGCCACTCTTCTCTTGCTTTTCCATAAAATGCAAAAGAAAACTATGAACAGAACCAATTGGTTAACTCGTCAACCGATCAACCCCTTTTCTGAAGAATGCACTTGGTACTTAGAGGGAATCAATGGTGAAAGGCGGCTTCTCTCTCCCAGTTGTACAGATAAGACAACTTTAATTCCTGATTGACGCACCGAATGATTGTTACCGATAAAGCTGAATGTACTTTGTGACCATTATCGGCTGTCAACTTAATTTGGATTCAACTGTAATCAGCTTTCTGCCCCATCATGCTTAATTGGTCTTTCACCCAGATGCACCCACCATGTTGCACCAAGTTGCGGCGATCCTTCTCGGGTGTTTGCAAGCACGATCAACGCAAAGTCTTGCGGTGAAGTTGCACTCGACCAATAATTTCCAATAATCGCAATCTTGCATTGTGTTAACACATATTCTGCACAAAAATACAAAAATCAATAGTTCTAATATGCTGAACGCATGCGACCACAATATTATACAATTTATGCTTAATGGACGCAATTTAACATATTTTATCAATGCAATCCATCATTGTTTAATAACTTAGCATTATGATAACGTGCATTTCTGCCCGTTATCACAACGTTGGGCACGATAGCCATTTGGGGCACCAAATCGTCTCCATTTTCCAAAAAATCGCACCAAATTATCTCCATTTTGCAAAAAATCTTACGCCCGGATTTTTTTCGTCGTTCTTAACCCCTAGGTCCATTTTCGCATTGTTGCCCATCGGAAAGTTCGCGGACAAAAATTGGGCCCCAAAGTAGCCCGGCCGGGCTCGAGAGCCATTTAGGGCACCAAAAGAGCTCCGTTCGCAAAACCGTATGGTGCAACACTTTTTTCCCTCGTTCTTACTCCTGGGTTCGTTTTATAATTTTCGCCCGACGGAAAATTTGCGCACAAAAATTGGGCCCCGGGAAACCCCGCCGGTCTGATAGCCTTGGGCCTCGGAGCATTCAATTCAACAAAAAACCTCTTAGCGCACGAACTTTTTTTTCATCATTCTTACCTGGTTCTTTTCGCATTTCTTCGCCTGCCGGAAAAATATCGCGCAACAAAAATTTGGCCCAGCGGTTACTGTCGGGGCCCAATAGCACCTTAGGGCAAGCAAATGACTCGTCACAAAACCATTCTTAGTGCACGCTTTTTCATCGTTCTTACCCTTCCGACCCGTTTGTGCCATTTTCGCCCCCGGAAGTTCACCGCACAGAATTTGTCTCGCAGGTATAGCCCGTCAGGCCCCGAATAGCCATTTTAGGGGCACCAATTGAGCCTCTGTTCGCAAAACCGTCTGGCGCACGACCTTTTTTCCATTGTTCTTAACCCCTGGTTCCGTTTTGATATAGCAATTTTAGGCACCAAATGAGTTATCATCAACAAAACCGTCTGGCCCACACGACTTTTTTTTCATCGTTCTAACCCCGTCGGTCCGTATTTCGTTTTTCGACTGCCAGAAAGTTCGCACAAAAATATTGGTCCCCGGGGCACGCCACGCCAGGCTCGATAGCATTTGGGGCACCAAATGAGCTCTGTTCGCAAAATCGTCTAGCGTAGGCTCTTTTTATCATTCTTAATCCCGTGGGTCCATTTTCGCATTTTCACCCGCCGGAAAGTTCGCGTCAAAATTGGGCCTCGTGGCATACCCCCGGGCCCAACAGCCATTTGGAAACACCAAATGAGCTCCACTCGAAAACCTCCTCGCGCACGTCTTTTTTCATCGTTTCTTAACCTTGGATCCCTTTTTGTGTTTTCACCACCGGAAAGTTCACGTAACAAAAATTGGGCTCCAGCAGCTACATCGGGCCCATTAGCCACTTGGGGCATGAATGAGCACCGTTCGCAAAACTATCTGGCGCACAGACTTTTTTCATTACTTCTATCACTGGGTCCGTTTTTGCAATTTCGCCGTCGGAATGTTGCGCACAAAAATTCGGCCCCGAAGCAGCCACACCAGGCCTGATAGCTATTGTGCCAATAAATGAGCTCCGTTCCTAAAACCGTCTGGTGCGCGTCTTTTTTTTTCATCGTTCTTAACCCCTCGATACGTGTTCGCGTTTTCGTTCCACCGGATAGTTCGCGCAAAAAATTGGGCCCAGGGCAGCCCGCCTGGCTCGATATCCATTTGGGGAACCAAATGAGCTCAGTTCGCAAAATCGCCTGGTGCACGGCTTTTTTTCATTATTCTTAACCCCTAAGTCCATTTTTCGCATTCTCGACCGTCAGAAAGTTCGCGCACAAAATTTGGTCCTAGGGTAGCCCATCGGGCTTGATAAGCATTTAAAGCACCAATAAGCTCCATTCGCAAAATCATCTGGTGCACGACTTTTTTTTTCATCGTTCTTAACCCGTGGGTCCATTTCTACGTTTTCGCCCGCTGGAAGTTCGCACACAAAAATTGGGCCCCGGGCCATCTCTGCGGGGCCGATAGCCATTTAAAGCACCAAAGAGCTCCATTCGCAAAACCAACTGACATACGGCTTTTTCTCATCGTTCTTAACCCTGTGTCTGTTTGTCGCGTTTTAGCCCGTCGAAAAGTTCGCGCTCAAAAATTAGGCCCCGGGCCAGCCGATAAACAATTTAGCGCAACCAAATGAGATTAGTACGTAAAACCGCCTGGCACACGACTTTTTCATCGTTCTGAACCCCCTGGTTCTTTTTCGCGTTTTCACCCACCGGAAAGTTCGCGCACAAAAAAGGGCCTCGGGTAGCCCGTTAGGACCGAAGCCATTTGAGGCATCAAATGACTTCGTTCACAAAACGCTCTCGCGCTCGGCTTTTTTCATCGTTCTTAACCCTGTGGTCCTTTTTTTTTTTCAACCACCGGAAAGTTCGCGCACAAAAATTAGGCCCCGAGGCAACCAGCCAAGCTCGATAGCCATTTGGGGCAACAAATGGGTTCCATTCGTAAAACCGTTCGGCGCACAACTTTTCTCCATTGTTCTTAACCCCTGGGTCCGTTTTCGCGTTTTCGCCCGTCGAAAAGTTCGCGCAAAAAAATGGCTCCGGGGCAGCCCCACCGAGCTAGATAGCCATTTGAGGCACCAAATGAGGTCCGTTCGCAAAACCATTTGGCGCAAACTTTCTTTTATCATTCTTACCCCTGGGTTCATTTTTACGTTTTTTTGGTCGGAAAGTTTGAGCACAAAAATTAGGCTGAGGGCAATTGGCGCATCAAATGAGCTTCATTCGCAAAACCGTCTAGCACAATCTTTCCTGGATCCATCGTTTCTCTGGCGCACCAATGTGCACAAAAATTATGTTTTTTTCTCATTTTAAACCCCTGGATCCATCTTCGCGTTTTCGCCCACCGGAAAGCTCGCGCACAAAAGTTGTGTCGCGAGCCCATAGCCATTTCGTGCAACAGATGAACTCCATTCGCAAAATAGTTTGGCGCCCGGATTTTTTTAATCGTTCTTAACCCCTAGGTCCATTTTCGTATTTTCGCCCACCGGGAAGTTCGCAAAGAAAAATTGGGCCATAGAGTAGCCCGTCAGGCTCGATAGCCATTTGGGGCACCAAATGAGTTCGTTCGCAAAACGTCTGGGCCAGTTTCTCTGTCTTTTATGTAACCCTCTTAATGTTTTCTTTGCAACAATCGTGGTAAAGGATTGCGGAGGAGCTACAAAAAAGAAGAAATTAGTTTACTCCGCCACCATAATCAAAGAGAGCAGTTCGTTGCAAAGAAGGATGTGTTCACAAGTAATGCGGGCGACAGAGCAAATTTGGGGGTTGTACCTTTCCTTGAATTTTTTTATTCCAAATTTTGCACTCTCACATCGTATTTAACTTTGAAAGTTTTATCATCGCATCCTCTTTAGTCGGTGCAATCATTTAACATTGATTAATTTAGTAAGTCGCCGCATTATTTTTCTTTGCCAATTATGATTTCAATGATGAAACGCATGCCTCTATTTTTTTGTATATACTAGAGTCAACTTAATTTTAGGACAGTCATCACATAAAATATTTCTAGAAGTTAGTGGTCTGCCAGCTTTCTTTCAAACTGACTTTTTATGAAACTTCCTAAGCGCATCGCATGACTTCTTTCAATCTTTCAGCAATGAGGATATTTATGCATTTAAATTTGGGGGTGCGGTATTCATTTTCAACCTTGCTATTTTTAGGCTTTACAAAAAAAAAAATCATGACGTTGCGAACGGATCCTACTTGTAGTTGGATGTCCGCATGACACACATGGGGGCAAGCCAAAATGAAGGTAGGAATCGTGATCAACACATAAATAAAATGATCGCAACTCCACTGCCAAATGGGCAAGAGTTTAAACTGAGAAAGAGCGCCTTGCTTTTAGTTGGATGTCCACATGACACACGTGGAGGCAAGCCAGAACAAAGGCTAGGCACTCGGATCGGCGCAAAGTCATAGAAAAATATATAGATGTCTAAAATACGCAAGGATAAAAATCATTTGAAAATACCCCAGTTGAAAAAAGTTTTTTTATATGAAATAAATCATGCGATGCCTTGGGAACAAGTAAAGTCTTTTTTAAGGTTAAACTTGCAGTCCCTAAATTTTAGAAATATTTTAAGAAGAGACCTGGATAAGAATTAAGGAGATTTAGGTACATAAGATTTGAATAAAGCAACCTTGAGAAATCTAGGAAAAAAGAAGGCGGTCGACTTGCTAGAGAAAATCTTTAGCTTATGCTTGAGGACAAGCATTGTTTTAAATTTAGGGGTATGATAACGGGCAGAAATGCACGTTATTACAATGCAAAGTTATAAAACAATGAAGGATTGCGATGGTAAAAATATATGAAATTGCATCCAAAAGCGTTAAGTTTATAACATTGTGATCGCATACGTCCATTGCATTAAAAACAGTTAACTTATGTATTTTGTGTAGAAAATGCGTTGGCGCAAGACAGAATTGTGATCCAAAGAAATTAACGTCCAACCGCGTTAAGAGATTGCGACCGCAAGGCTATGCGATCATTTGCGTTCATGAAAATCTACTCAAGAAGGTGGCCGCAATCAGCACATTAAGGTGAAAGCTTAATAAATCACAATGGGACAGAAAGCTGATGACGGTCGATTCCGAATAAGTTGACAAGCTATTAACGACACTATAGCAAGTACACTCAACTTTTCGGTAACAATTATTCGGTGCATCAGGCAGAGAATTAATGACATCACATTAGTGCAATCATTTGAGAGAAAAAGCTCTTCACCCTGAAGCTCTATAAATACTGAAGGCTGCCTTCATTGAAGGACTTCGGTTTTTCATTCCAGTGGAGCCATATAGAAGATAGTTAGCCTTTGTTCTTACTTCCTTATACTTAGAAGGCGGAAGCGAGAGAAGGAAAAAAACCCCGGAAGATCATCCTGGTCAACTCGAGAGAGTGCCAGGGAGCATGGAAAATAAAGAGAGGGTCGATTCTTGTGAGAGCAAGATCATCTTTTGAGCAGAGTAGAGAAGAACAGTGTAAAAGCCTTGAGAAGCAAGAAATTGTCACCAGGCTCTTTATCTTTCTTTCACATTGTCATTCTATATTTTGATTTCATATATAGAATGGAACTTGCTTTTCTACATTTGTTCACTCTCTTTACAATACGCATGAGTAACTAAACTTTCGAATGGGTTGAGAAGTACTTAGCTAACATGACCTAGAATCTTCATTGGATGCGATCATCTTGTCTTATGTTGTGTCCATGACCCTTTTAGAGTTACTCGAGAGAGAGTCTAAGGAAAGAACCTAAGACTTGAGAGAGCTAGGTTAGAATCTAGACTTGAGAAAGCAAGTGATAGAGACTTAGAGATAAGCTCTATCTGCCAACATGCATCGCATGCACCTCAAAGATAGGTTATGGTAGTATGTGGTCGCGTTGTGTATGTGTGTGTCATTCGTCATTGCATAGACAAGAATAGAGGCTTAAACGTAGGTCCTATAGACACCATTGCATACATCGCATGCGTTCAAAAACTAGAAGCCATAGCATTTGCATTAAGAGATGACTTGTTGTTGTATGTATGTAGTATGATCGCATAACATGAACGCAATCTTATGAAGTGTTAGCTAAAACCCTTCTCAACCCGTTCCCTCGCATACTCATCGCATCTTTCGTATTATTAACTCTTTTCTCAACTCTGCCGCATAAACTTGATACCTCAAACAACATACCAACCAACGCATTGTTTTGTTTGTCACCACAAAGAGATCTAAAATTACCATCGCATACTATTTACTTAGTCCCTGTGTTCGACCCTAGGCTTACCAGACAACTCAGTAGGATTTATACTTGGATCTTGCTGAGAAAACTTGCATGCACAATGCATTTCTACCATCGCATTCTACACCATTATTTCATCGCATTAAAAACACGCATCACCCGCCGAAAAGTTCGCTAAAAAAAATTCGTCCCTGGGGCACACGCACCAGGACCGATAGCCATTTGGGGCATCAAATAAGCTCCATTCGCAAATTCGTCTAATACAAACTTTTTTTCATCATTCTTAATCGCCTGGGTCTGGTTTTGCATTTTTGCCCAATAGAAAGTTCGCGCAAAAAAATTGGACCCCGTGGCATACCCCAGGGCCCAATAGCAATTTGGGACACCAAATGAGCTCCATTCGAAAAACCTCCTGGCGCAAGTTTTTTTTTCATTGTTCTTAACCCCTAGGTCCATTTTCGCGTTTTCGCCCGTCGAAAAGTTTGTGCACAAAAATTGGACCCCGGGGCAACCCCGCGGGCCTAATAGCCATTTCAGGCACCAAATGAGCTTCGTTCGCAAAACCGTCTAGTGCACGACTTTTTTGATCATCCTTAACCCCTGGGTCCGTTTTAGCGTTTTCGCTTGCAGAAAAGTTCGAGCACAAAAATTAGGGCCCAGGGCAGCTACAATGGGCCTGTTAGCCATCTGCGACACGAAATATGCACGGGTCAACGTTCGCTGGCATGATCAACGGAAGTGCGGGCGGGTCGGGCGAACAAAAAACACCAACAGATGGACGGCGAACCGGGTCGGCGCACGGGAGCACGGTTCGCAAGCAGAGCGGGTGCACGGGTGCGCGGGTTGGATCTGGGCGAGGCAGACGTACGAAGCAGGCGCGCATGCGAGAAACTGGGTGGTGAATCGGGTCGAGACTGGGAGCACTTAATTCGGGTCTGGTGGCTATTTCGGGTCTGTGAGCCATTTTTCTCCATTTTTGCCGTTGTCCTCTCTCCCGGAATCAAGCAATTATAGCCTAATTTCAACTCTAATGACTCCAACAAATTTAAAGACCCTTTTTCACAAATTAATGCTCATAAACATGTGAGCAATTACAAATTTCCACAAGAAATCTAAAGAAAAACAATGCCAAAATCATAATAAATCCACTTTAGTCCACATTTCATTCAACCTTTGAATAGGAAGGGCCCTCGCCCGTTTGAGTCGGTCGTTCCGAGCCGGAAAGCGTACCGGCTGTTTGAGTCGCGAAAGGGCCGCTCATGCTTGCTATAACAATTCCTTACTTTAGGCTACAAAAAACACCCACCAAAAGCAATTGAGCATAATTAAAGCATGATCTGATACCACATGACGGAACACGAGATATATGCAGCGGAAAAAGGACCTAATTACACTCTAATTACTTTTAATTTAAAGGAAATAAGCATGCAAATGGAGGAAAAAACAGTAAATAAAAGTGTATAAGAAACAACCTTTGAAGCTCCCAAAAAACGTTTTCCTCGCTGAATCTCGAACCCAACTTTTCCAGACCACCACTAGAGTTGACCTACTATCATCTAGACTTAGAACCGGGTTGTGGGACCCAATGGATAAAGAAAATCGAGAGAGAGAAAAAGATGGAAAAAGAAATGGATCTTTGGGTTATGAATTTTCCTCAAAGAAAATAGTTTTTTTTCAACCCAATTTATAGAAAAAAGTCATGCAACAATTGCATGAATCAAATTCACAAAAACCCAACACCTATAATCCACTATCTTAGTGGGCTTAATGTCTCCACTATAAGCCAACACCTAGCCCACTATTTTGTTAGTGGAATTATCCAACAAAAGTTTGGATTTTCCCACTAACTTTAGTCAAAGGGCAAAATAGTCATTTGGTCAAAGTCAAACTTTGACCAAAAAGTCAACATTTTGACTTTTTATGATTTTTTCAATGTTGACTAATTTTGACCTCCCGAGCATGAATCCGCATTCATTTTCTCGAAATTCAAATCACATTTGAATATACGGTCAGTCAAAGTTTGACTTTTCAAATTCAAAAGTCAACTCTTTGACTTTTTACATCTTTAACCATTTCCATTATTTCCGAGTTTCCGAATATGAACGTATTCATATTCTTTATATTTAAATCACATTTAAATATTAAAGTTGTATCTCTAAACTGAAAACCCAACCACTATATCACATATACTTGTCGGTTTCTCTCTCTTCACCTAATTCGAACAATTCGAATTATTCTATCATACTGTTCTAAGTTTATTCCATATGAGCTAGTAGGGATACCTAATGGACTTACAGATCATGGGCTCCAACAATCCGAGATTAACTGGTAAAACTCTTTAACCTAATTAATCAACATTTGTTAACTAATGGGTCATTCCACTAAAGTCCCGTAGTTGCACTTCCCTCACTGTAGATATATTTGTGTCCATTTGATATAACCATGATTAGTAAGCTAATCCTTCACAAGTTGTTCGTAATCTCGGTTGGGTGATAAAAACCGTTTTACCCCCAAGACTACATCTTGTTCCTTAAGTTCCACTAATCCTCTAATGAACAATTAGTTTAAGGTCGAACCTATAAACCAAACCCCTCTCGAGCCAAGGAGAGGGTGGGGCCCCTTGTTCAAGACTTGGATTCAGTACTAAAGGAAACAACCTATCTACTTTCCCTATAATAGGTAGGAGTGAATTCCGTCTTCCACCCTATTTTCCCAATTATCCACTTGATCTTACCCCTGAAATGGAAGGCTTATTGGGCCAGTGATGATGAGCTGCCCTTACCTATGCAGATCTAAGGATAATTCGAGTGAACAGGAATTCATAGTTAGCTCAAGATTAAGATTAAGTTACCTATGTCATCAATTAAGAAATAGTCAGTTTTATACATAAAAAGGCATTTAGAATGTAAAAAGTGACTATTTCATGGTTCAGTCTTATGCAAACTCATTGTATAGGATGTCTCCACTCACATATCTCTATATGAACGATTCAAGATGACATCATTTGTACTAACTACAAAGTAGGCCGCATCCATACTGTCCCCAGAATAAGGCTCCCAACCTCATTCATATACTATAGACCATTTTAGCTATGTATTTGAACTTGATCCACATTTATGTCACTACATAAAGTTCAAACTACATTAAATAGCCTCAGGACCTTAGTTTATTGGATTCAAGATTACAATTTCAATAACAACTTTATCGAAAAATAAAACAGAATATGTTTATTAATTTACAAACTACGAGTTTTAAGACATAAAAATCCAACAAACTCTACTTGGACTAAAAACTCCCTAGTGAGTATCACAATGTTGAATATATGAGAACATATGAGTACAATAAACATATGAATACAATAAACTAGGGCATATACCCAAAAGCTCTCCCACTTTTCCTAGTTTACAAACTTCGAAGACCTTGACTCTGTAGGTGACCTTCAAACACTTAAGCTGTGAGGGCTTTGTAAAAGGATCCAGCAATGTTTTGCTCAGAAGATATCTGGGTTACTATAACGTCTCCACGATGTACAATCTCCCAGATCAGATGGTATTTGCGCTCAATATGCTTGCCGCGCTTGTGGCTTCTTGGTTCTCTTGAATTTGCAACTGCACCACTATTATCACAATATAGGGTGATAAGAAGATGCATATTTGGAACAACTTCCAAATCTGTCAAGAATTTCCTCAACCATACTGCTTCCTTTGCTGCTTCACATGCAGCTACGTATTCAACTTACATTGTGGAGTCCGCAATACAGTTTTGCTTCACACTACTGCTCCTCCATTCAGAATGAACACTAATCCCGATGTAGATTTTCTTGCATATTTATCGGTTTGAAAATCAGAGTCAGTGTACCCAGTAAGGATCAAATCCTTAGTACCATACACGAGCATGTAGTACCTTGTTCTCCTAAGATACTTGAGGATATTCTTAACGGCAGTCCAATGATCATATCCAGGATTGGGCTGATACCTACTGACTATCCCTACTGCATAGCATATGTCAAGTTTAGTACATAACATTGCATACATCAGGCTCCCTACTACGGAAGCATAGGGAATGCGTCTCATATCCTCAACTTCTTGAGGTGTCTTAGGACATTGATCCTTTGACAAATGAATTCCATATCTGTAAGGTAACAAACCTCTTTTAGAATTCTGCATCTTATAGCTAGACAACATTTTGTCAATATAAGTTGCTTGAGACATGGCTAATGTTCTGTTCTTGCGGTTCCAAAAAATCTGAATCCCGAGAATATACTATACATTTCCCAAATCTTTCATTTGGAACTGCGTTGCTAGCCATTTCTTAATGCCAGTTAGGTAACCTACTTCATTCCCAATGAGTACAACATCGTCAACATATAAAATTAAGAACGCTATAGTAGAATTGACGATCTTCTTGTAAACACAAAGCTCATCAACATTCTGTTCAAAGCCATAAGATTTGATCGCAGTATCAAATCTTATATTCCAAGATCTAGAAGCTTGTTTCAACCCATAAATGGATTTTTGAAGCTTACAAACCTTTTGTTCTTGACTCTGTGCAATAAATCCCTCTGCTTGAGCCATATAGATACTCTCCTCAAGATCACCATTTAGAAAGGTTGTCTTGACATCCATCTGGAAAATTTCATAGTCATAAAAGGTGGCAATGGATAAGAGTATTCTAATCGACTTAACATGGCAACGGGAGAGAAAATTTCTTCATAGTCCACTCCCTCTCTCTGGGTATAACCCTTTCCCACAAGTCGAGCCTTAAAAGTCTATACTTTACCGGCTTGGTCTCGTTTTCTCTTGTAGATCCACTTACAACCAATTGGTTTTACATCATTTGGTTGATCTACAAGTTCCCAGACAAAATTGAAGTTCATAGACTCTATTTTCTAGGTCCTTGGCTTTGACCCACTGATCACAATCAACATCTTTTATCGCCTGTTTATAGGTCGATGGATCCTCTATGCCATCATCAAGTATGACGACTCGTGTTTCTGTTAAACCCAAGTAACAGTCAGGCTGATGAACAACCCTCCCACTATGTTGAGGCATTCTCAACTCTTGAGAAGGATGTGACTGACCAAATATACTAGTTTTATCTACTACTTTAGTAGATGAACTAGTTCTATATGTAGCGTCTTTGAAAATTTCATTCAATACTAGTCTACTGCGAGGTTGATGACTTCTTATGTGGTCTTCCTCTAAGAATATGGCATTTGTCGATACAAATACCTTATTTCCTTGAGGATCGTAAAATAGACCACCTTATTCTTTTGTTTCTTTTGGATAACCTACAAATAGGCATAGTTTTGAACGACGTTCCAATTTTTTAGGATTTTACACCAACATGTGTGTCGGGCATCCCCAAATCCTAAAGTGACGTAAACTGCCTTTACGCTCTTTCCATAGCTCATAAGGTGTTTCTGAAACACTTTTAGAGGGAACGTTATTCAAAATATAGACAGCAGTTTCTAATGCATGTCCCCAAAAGGAATCAGTAACTCAGCAAAGCTCATCATTGAGTGAACCATATCCAACAAGGTTCTGTTTTTTCTTTCAGATACACCATTCTACTAAGGCATATTAGGTGCAGAGAGCTGTGACTTGATTTCGTGTTCTAACATATAGTCCTGGAATCTTAAGTCCATGTACTCCCCACCTCGATTTGATCGTAGTGTCTTAATTGTTTTACCTAACTGGTTCTCAACATCAGCCTTATATTCTTTGAACTTTTCAAAATAATCAAACTTGTGATGCATTAGGTAAATATGACCATACCTTGAATAATCATCAATAAAACTGATGAAATATTCATACCCACCTCAAGCTTTGACATTCATCGGTCCACAGAGATCCGAATGTACGAGCTCTAAGGGTATTATGGCTCTAAGACCTTTTCCAATAAAAGATCTCTTAGTCATTTTTCCCTCAAGACAAGACTCACATGGAGGTAAAGAATTGTCTTCTAACTGATTTAGGAGTCCATTCTTAACCAATCTCTCAATCCTTTAAAGAATGATGTGGCCAAGTCTTAAGTGCCATAGATAGGCATTAGAAGAAACTTTTTGTCTTTTATTCTAAGTTTTAACTGTACTAAACATCTCAGTATTTAAGAAAAATTTTGCTTTAGTTGGTCTTAACTTATATAAGTTATTCTCAAGTATAGCAGAACAAATTTGAATACCTTTTCTGAAAATGAACGCTTCATTAACTTCAAAAGATATTTTATACATTTATTCCAATATACATGTGATAGATATCAAATTCCGTCTCATTTTAGAAGCATACAAAAGATCTTTAAGTATGATATATCTCTCATTGAAAAACAACTTCAAGTCTCCCACTGCTTCGGCCGAGACAAACTTTCCTATTCCAACCTTGGGGGTGATCTCGCCTTCTTCAAGCTTTTTCCAGGAACTAGTTTCCTGAAAAGAAAAGCAAATATGATTAGTGGCTCCTGAATCCAATATCCAGGTTGAGGTATCATACTCCACTAAACATGTTTCAGAAACTAGTAAATCATATTTACCTTTTAAATCGAGAAGTATTTCCAGAGATGGAAACAACCTTGCGTTCATCACGTTCATCTCTGTTTCACCATAGACGTATGGGAACGCGGCCGATCACTGAAAGTTGTACGCCAAGGGAAAGCGGAACCTTAGTTGTGTCCTTAACACGATTGACGAACTTGTGATGTTTTTACTCTTTACTTTTTCTCTTTCTGCTTCATTCATAAGACTTTCATCGCATGCATCGATCCTTTTGTACAACTTCACAGCCAGTCCTCGACCCTTGTATCATGTATCACAGTAGTTTAGGAATTTACTTTATCAACGCTTTTTTACTTTCAGCGCAATTTATATTTCTATACAAAACAAAATTCCTTATTGATTATTATAACCGGTTGCATGTATCACATAAGTATCGCATTTAACGACAACAATCCCCGTGTTCGACCTCGGATCATTCTGAGAAACTTGCATTGGAATTATACTTGGTTTTAGCACAAAGAAACTTGTGACACGCACTACTTCATCGCATAATACAAGCATATCACTATCAATGCATACACTTAGAATGTAGTATCGCAAAGCATCATTCATTCATTCATCAGCGCAATAGATAGATAACATTCAATTTTTATCCTCACAGTTTATGGAAACATGAACTTGTAGCATAATATCTATCATCACAGTGCATAATAATTAATAGATAAAGATAAAAATCAAATCTTTAGTCATCAAGTTTATGGCGCCGTTGCCGGAGACATGAGCTTGTATTACATTCATCCATCAGTAGTGTGTATAAGCGATACAACATTCTATTCGTATCCTTACAAGTTTATGGCGTCGTTGCCAGGGACATGAGCTTGTATTACATTCATCCATTAGTAGTGTGTATAAGCGATACAAAACACAACATAGCATAACATTCCATTCATATCCTTACAAGTTTATGGCGCAGTTGTCGTGGATTGGTAATGGTTAGTGTTGAATACTTTTGTGGTATTTTACAAGACAGATTTTTGTTGTACTGTCTATTTATCGCAAAGAGTAAGTTGATGGTTTATGAGTACTGGAACTGATCCAGAATCCGAAGCTGACCCAGAGATCGAGCGTACTTTTCGCACGAGGGCAAGCCAGAACAGAATCAGGCGAAGAAGAATAAACATGGCAAACATCAACGAGAGGCCCGAAGGAAATCAAGGGGCGAATCGGCCAGCGCAAGATCCTGTCTTTCTTGTTGCTGACCGCAATATCCCCATGAGGAACTATACGGCGCCGAATCTTTACGACTTCTCGCCCGGAATTTCACGACCAATGGTTGAGGAGAATGCACGTTTTGAAATAAAGCTGGTCATGCTCCAGATGATACAAAATGCGGGGCAATTTGGAGCTCTACAAGGTGAAGACCCGCACGCCCATCTGACCAGCTTTGTGGAGATGTGCAATACTTTCTCCATCCCTAGCGTCACCCTTGAAGGAATTAGACTTCACCTCTTCCCATACACACTGAGGGACAAGGCAAAGGGTGGGCTCATTCGTTGGAGCCAAATGAAATCACGTCATGGGACTAGTTAGGGGAGCAGTTCATGAAGAAATTCTTCCCTCCAGCCATCAATGCAGGATGACTAGTGGATACAGGTATGGGGAAAAGGCCCCAAGAGAAAGAGAACTGATAACGCAATGTAACCGAGGATACATGACAACCTTGGCCACACAAATGGCGCGGTAACCTCTCTCGTCTCAAACGATGGCAATTAATCAAGGTGCCCTCTCTCAAGGTCAGAGCAACCATGTGCCGACACAAGTGGCCGCAATGCGAAGGGGGCCATGTTGTAGAGATGTCGCCATCGACCGCAGTCAAGTTTGCTATCCAAAACAACCCTTACAGCAACTTTACAATCTAGGTTGGCGAATCACCCTAACTTCTGTTGGGAGGAATCACAACGAAGGGGGCCAAAGTAATAATCAGAACAACAATCAGGAATCGAGGAATCCTCCATCTTTTCACCGGAATCAAATCAAGGGAGTCACAAAGGCAACCGCATAACAAAACCGTTCATGAACACTCTGTGATTCTTCATCATTAAGTCCCTGCTGAAATAGTATATTGAGAAAAACGATGTTGTTAAGATTCAAGAATGTCTTCATAAGAAACTTGAGATCCAAGTTGGCAATTGTGTAGCCGAGCTTCTTGCACAGAACACGGGAACGCTGTCAAGAATTCAAAAGGCCTCAGGATCTCATGGGAAAAACAATGTTTGAAGTGTCTTGTGCAGGAAAGCTTGACCACTTCAAAGGGTGTAATGTGTAATCGTGAGAAATTTCTTTCAATCTGCATTTAGAATCTATGTCTAATTACTTTCTTTATAGCTTCCTTTATATTTTCTGCATTGCGTTATTTACGCTTTCTAAATTAGCCTTTACTGCTTATGATTTACTTCAATTTATCAATGGCGTTATCCATTCCCTTGGTTATTAACGTACTTTCTGCATTGTTGCTTGTTCTATCTCGAATGACTGATTCAAAGAAAATGAACATCGAAAGTGTATCGCTTGCAGTTTTTGATGAATAAAAATAAAATATAAAAAATAATAAAAATAATAAAAACTTAAT
>NC_052353.1:47696153-47729932 GCF_009727055.1 Benincasa hispida
AACATCCGGTATGCATTGCGATGATAGGTGCATCTTGCGCTGATAAGATACACTTTGCGTCCATCTTACACAAATGCATTGCGCTAAGGGGTGTGTTGCTGCGTATGTGTTCTGCGTCCGTCCTTAGCGAAAATTATTCTTTTATAAAATTATTGCGGTGTCACAATGCTAGGAAGAGCATTGCAATGCTATGACACATAATGACCGAGCATCAGGTATGTGTTGCAGTGCTAGCATAACGCTGCGTTCCACATGCTCTGAGCTATGCATCCGTCAAACTATGTAGCATTGGAACGCTCGCCAAGGGTGTTGCAACGCTGCCTATTCTATCTTAAAGCGTTGGAGGGTAGCATTAGGAAGTGGTGCGATGGTGGTGTTGGGGTATCTCCAGAGCATTGCAATACTGCTCTACACTTGAGCATTCTGCCTTCTAGCATTAAGCTAGCGTTGAACTTAAGCTTATTGAGAGAGTTTCAATGCTTGGCAAGGCAGCAGTATTCACTCCTTCGTCATTTAATCAATTTAGCTTATAACTTCGTCATTTTAGCACGCTTTTGTCCAAAACGGTTGATCTGACTAATTGTACACTCGATTCCTACAAAAGCATCAATTTAACTAAATTAAGTAGCTAAACATCCTGAAGTTAAGTGGAAGAAGATAGCACATTTCCAGTGCTATCAAACACCCCCAACTTAATTGTTGATCATCCTCGAGCAAGTTAAAATAAGCAACATGCAAGAATAATCAGTTTGCCAAACTAGAATGTTCCTTACTCAAGCCTCAACAGTCAATGTAGAATTAATCTCACAATCAATTAGATAATCAAAGCATTCCATTGTTCAAGAACGATATAAAAATTCATTTTAAAATCTTTTAATGCATGTTAAAGCCCGAAATTATTTATTTTGAATAAGAGCAAGCCCGGAATGGTCTTATGAATCTTCCATTTGTTTTCCCCCTACATTGGCTCAAAGGGTCCTGAACTAGCTTTCCTTATTGCATGCTTTTCTTTCTCGTTTATGTTATTATCTCTCTTTTTCAAAGCTTAAGGAAAAACTTAATCCAGGAAACCGACTTTCATTTTGGCTTGCCCACACGAGTGTCATGCGAGTCATCTAACTATGGGCCAATTTCCCTTCAAAAGTGCCTAAACGTACTCATTCCTCTAGGATACTTTAGCTCAGAGGGAAACCACGGGTGTCATGGCCACCCCAAGTTAATCATACCCTTGAACAAGAGGAGTAGACCCTTGAACATGCATAAAATAAAATTCTTTCTTCTATTATTTTTTTTAACTAGGAGACAATGATATCAATTGACTACATCTCAAACATGCATTACTAAATTGAACTGCGAAAAGACTATATCTCCCACCAAGGCCTATCGGAGTGACAACAAACTTAAGGTCTCATAATTCGATTCTAAGCAAGCAAACATGTCAAGATAGATATGCAAAGGGCTTGAAGATGTAAAAAAAACATAAAGCATAATTTTTCAAAAACATCATGAAAATTATGAATCCTTTCATCTAACCTATTTTAATGCAAAAAAACAATTCATATGAGTGCGTCATAGGCTAGTCATCATAAGGAACAAAACAGGACGATAAACTCAATCAACAAGCATTGTCCGAGCACATCACTCTAGGACCCCAAATAATATCATTAAAAAAATTCAGCCCAAAAATAGCTCAAAAGTCCAAGCATCCCACCCTCAACTTTTAAAATACACATTATCCCCAATGTGATCATGAAGTACTAGGGATCAGAATATTCCCTAAACAATGGAATGAAGGGAGGATGCAAGATACTCAGCTTCTTTTCTCTAAAAATCCTAGTAAACAAGAATAATGGAAAGAATTAGGCTCAAAAACATAATTGAGAAATAAAAATAGAAAGTACTGAATTGAAATCTAATCCTATAAAGAAAGTAAATTTGAATCCTGATTACCTCTAGGTAGTGCAAATATTTATGGTTTGATGCTCGACTATGATGGCTCAATCTCAGATGTAGACTGACGAGTCCAATCGGTAGGTGATGTCAAAACAGTCAACGACTCGCCATCATGGAAGACCTTCAACCTGTGCCCATTGACCTTAATAACCTTCCCTGTCTCAAGATTAACAATGTCTAATACACCATACGGATAAACGTAGAAACACTAAAGGGTCCAATCCACTTGGACCGGAGTTTACCAGGCAAAAATTTCAATTGAGAGATATAAAGAAGTACCTTTTGTCCTACCTGAAACTCCTTGGGTGCAAGCATTTTGTCATAAAGGTCCTTCGCTCTTTTCTTGTAAATCAAGGAATTATGAAAACATTCTAACCTCCGCTCTTCTAGCTCCTGAAGCTGTAGAAGTCTGGCCTCCCCAACTGCCTCCAAGTCGTCGTTGCATTTCTTGATTGCCCAATAAGCCTTGTGACGGATTTCAACTGGAAGATGGCAAGGCTTACCGTAAACCATCTGGTAGGGGGACATCCCGATAGGAGTTTTGGAAGTTATCCTATAAGCCCATAGAGCATCGTCTAGTCGGAGGCTCCAATCCTTTCTACCTAGGTTGACCACCTTTTCCATAATGGTCTTTACTTCCTTGTTAGACACCTCCGCCTGCCCATTGGTTTAAGGGTGGTACAAGGTGGCACTACGATGTTGAACACCGTACTTCTTCAACAATGAGGCAATGAGGCAATAACCCGATTGCAAAAGTGTGATCATTGATCGCTGATGATTGCTTTAGGGAAGCCAAATATACATAGAATGTTAGTCTTCAAGAAACCTACAAGCACTTTAGCATCATCAGCAACTGTGGCCTTTGTTTCCACCCATTTGGAAACATAGTCCATTGCTAGCACAATGTACTTATATCCTCAAGAAGAAGGAAAAGGTCCCATAAAGTCAATCCCCCAAACATCAAATATCTCACAAAATAAGGTAGGGAATTATGGCATCTCATTCCTACAGGATAGTTCACCTGATTTCTGACATTGCTCACAAGTTTTACAGAGAAAATATGCATCCCTAAACAATGTTTCCCAATATAAACAAGAATCTAAGACTTTCTAGACGATTCTTTTGGGACTGAAATATCCTCCACATTCATGCTTATGACAAAATTCAAAGATAGAAAAGAACTCATCATTAGGGACACAAGAAAAGAACTCATCATTAGGGACACACCTCCTAACTACCTGATCTGAAATGAATTTCCACAGAATAAGGTCCTCCCAAACATAATACTTTGACTCCCTCTTAATTTTATCCTGCTTATGCTTACTCATACCATGAGGGAACTCACCAGTGGCCAAGTAGTTCACAATATCAGCATACCAGGGAGTCATAGAAATACCATCTGTCTACATCAAAATGTGATCAAGGAAGTCTCCATCAGAACTAAGGCAACCTCCATCAGCTACTATCCTGCTCAGGTGATCGACAACGGCATTCACGCATCCCTTTCTGTCCTGAAGTCTCAAGTTAAACTCCTGGAGGAGAAGAACCCACCTCAGCAATCTGGGCTTGGACTCCTTCTTTAAGATCAGGTAGCATAGAGCTACATGGTCAGAAAAAACAATACTTCAAATCTTATAATATAAGGGCGAAATTTTTCTAAAGCAAAAATAACAGCTAAAAACTCTTTCATCGTAGTGTAGCTACATTAAGCTGGATTGAGGTTCTTCGAAGCATAGTCTATCACGTGATGTCTCTTATCCACCTTCTATCCCAACACTGCTCCTATAGCATGGTCACTCGCATCGCACATGATTTCGTAGGGAAGATCCCAATGAGGAGCCTGAATAACTAGAGTCCATGACAAGGCGTTCTTTAGCACATCAAAACTTCTCCTGCAATCATCATTGAAATCAAAAGCCACATCCTTTTGGAGGAGAGAGGTCATCAGCTGAGCAATCTTACTAAAATCTTTAAAGAACCTGCAATAGAAACCTGCATGACCAAGAAATGAACAAACCTCCCTCACATTTGTGGGGTAAGAGAGCTTAGCAATAACATCAATCTTAACAGGATCTACCTTTATTCCATGCTCAGATACTATATGTCCTAATACAATGTCACGTGAGGCCATGAAATGACATTTTTCAAAGTTAAGAACAAGGTTAGTGATAACTTGTAGAAATCCTAGTTATTTAGACTGCCTTATCTAGATATTGCGGCCAAAAGAGAATAAATATGCGTCAATTGTATGAAAATTAGCTTCGAAATACAATAATTATGAATTATCGCAATTACACCCACTAACATCTTTAAGATAGAAGGAAAGGAGAATTTTACTCTGTTTTGCAGGAAACCAAGTCACCGCTTACACTCAAGGCTCAAGAGAAACTAATCAACGCATCTCTGTCACATTGCGCCCGTCAATCAACAATGAAGAGATGATTAACGCAATGACGGTGCAATGCGAGAGCTGACTTTCAACCGCATGCGGTAATAAAAACAAACACCGCATGCGAACACTCGATCGAAAGATGTAGCTGAGAAACGGAAAAGCGGAGGATTAAGACACGTGTACAACCAACGGTTGCGTAGAATTGACGATTTGATTGCATAACAGAAGGAATAATTATTCCTCCATCTTCGGAATTTCCATAACAACAAATGGGGACCACAAGGCCAGAGTCAAAGATCCTTACCTATAAATACCCCATAGATTTCAGAGAAAACTTATGCTACTGGATACGGGGCTAATTACTACTAGTGTTGAGAGAAAAGGCTGAACTGAGAGCTTAACTGAAGAAATCCGGGAAGAAGACGAGACAAGGCCGAGAGGTGAGTCTCAGTTCTATTCTGTCGAATACCCGCCGAGAAACTCTGTGCTGAGAACCCTGTTACCGGTTGAGCAAGACTGAGAGGGAAGCTCATCCATCCATCTGATCCATCCAATCCGGCAAACAGATCTCCACTCGAATCGATGCCAAGACATTGGCGCTTGTTTGTATCTGTTCTATCTCTTTTCATCATTGTATTTCAATTTCTTTATCTCTTCATTCACACACCATGTATCAAACGCTTAGTAAATATATTAAATGTTTCGATTGCTTTCATATTCCATTTTCTGTCTACTTCCGTTCCTCTGTGAATCACTTTCTCCATGATGTCTTCTTAATCCCCTAGTAGTTAATATGAATTAAACGAGTACTTAACTTGTGTTAAAGAGATAACTTAGAAGAATGCGTTAACTAAAGCGAGTAGTACTTCCAGACATCGAAGCAACCTTGCGTTCATTACGTTCATCTCTGATTCACCACAGACATGTGGGAGCGCGGCCGATCACTGAAAGGTGTATGCCAAGAGAAAAGCGAAACCGTACTTATAACTTCAACGCAATTAAGAAACTTGCGATGTTTATATTAGTTATCTTTCTCTTTCTGTTTGGTACATAAGACTTGTCGCTGCATTCCATGTTCTTTGCATAACCTTCACAGCCAGCCTGGACCCCAGCATCTTGTATCATGAAGCATGTATCTTGTATCATCTAGCTTAGGTTTACCGTACTTATTTTATTATCGCATTTTTAATGTTTTCCTTTACTTTACCGCAATTTTATATACTTGTACAAAACACTCTTTAAAGATTGAAAATCCTGGTCGCATATATCACGAACATACCACAATAACCTCAAACAGTCCTTGTGTTCGACCTCGGATCACACCGAGAAACTTGCGGTGGAATTACACTTGGTTCCAACGTAAGGAAACTTGTGACAACGCAAGGCATACTACAAGAATATTCATAATTAACGCATATCTAGAAGTAGTATCGCATCATTTCGCGCATAGAATAGCATATCTTTTTAAGATCAATCCTAGCGTTCAACAGTTAGACTCAATGCATCTTTCTAGCACTTTAGATAAATTAGACAGACAATCAGCAAATAAGTCTTCGTATACAATAAAGTCATTCATAAAAACCTTTGTGCATTTTTCAATAAACTCAGAAAATATGGACATCATACAATGTTGAAAGGTGCCCGGAGCATTACAAGGTCCAAATGGAATTCTTTTGAAGGCGAAGGTGTCGTAGGGACATGTAAAGGTCGTTTAGACAGACAATCAGCAAATAAGTCTCCGTATACAATAAAGTCATCCATAAAAACCTTTGTGCATTTTTCAATAAACTCAGAAAATATGGACATCATACAATGTTGAAAGGTGCCCAGAGCATTACAAGGTCCAAATGGAATTCTTTTGAAGGCAAAGGTGCCATAGGGACATGTAAAGGTCGTCTTCTGTTGGACCTTCTGGCTAATCGAGATCTTATAGAAACTCGAAAAACCATCGAGGAAACAGAAGAAGGGTCTTCCAGCTAGCTTTTCAAGCATCTGATCAATGAAGGAATGGGGAAGTGGTCTTTTCTAGTTACAGCATTCAATTTCTTGAAATCTATACACATTCTCCACCCATTCTGAACCCTAACAGGAATTAAACTACCTTCATCATTTTTTACCACAGTAATACCCGTTTTCTTTGGCACTACATGAAGAGGGCTAACCCACTCACTTTCAGGGATAGGATAGATAATATCTGCATCCAAGAGTTTGAAGACCTCTTTCATGACTACCTTCTTCAAGAAAGGATTCAGTGGTTGTTGAGGTTGTCGATAAGGCTTAGCTCCATCCTCCGAGGTAATTTTATGCATACATATCGTAGGGCTAATACCTTTTATGTCGGTCGATGTCCATCCAATGGCCAGCTTGTGCTTTTGTAATACCTTCACCACCTACTTTTCTTGTTCCTCAGTCAGGTCCCTTGAAATGATGATAGGTTAGGTCTCAGCTTCCCCCAGACAGGTGTACTTCAGGTGGTTTGGAAGCTTCTTCAGCTTCAATTTAGGTGCCCGCAAAACAGAAGGAAGAACCTTGTCGAAAGATTCATCATCAAAATATGAAGGCATACCTACCGGCACTATCATAGATAAGGTGGTAAGCTCTCCAAATGGGATCAACTCCCCTAAATCATCCTCATTGTTGTCATAAACGTCCCATATAACCTCTTGCTCAAGAGAGCCAAACACATCAATCTGGCATAAAGAATGTACTTGCACTGGTGGAAGTTTTCATGGCATCGAAAATATTAAATTTAACAAACTCACCATCGAACTCCACTGACAAAGTGCCCTCATCCACATCTATCTTAGTCTTGGTTGTCTTCATAAAAGGTCAGCAAAGTAAGATGGATGCAGATGAGATAGATGTGGGCTCCTCTATTTTAAGAACATAGAAATCAGTAGGAAAAATTAATTCATTGACCTGAACTAGGCATCCTCTGTAACAACCTTAGTTTCCTACTTATTTCTAGGATGCTACTTCATGCATGAATAGGCTTAACCGTACATTTTCTTTTAAACCATCAAATAAAAAAGCCGAATTTTATTTAATAATGCTCAAATGAGCAAAGATAAGAAAAACATAATTAAATAATAATAAATAAACTAAAACAAAAATAAAGTAAAATAAAATAAAAATTTACCGTTCGGGTACCCCTAAACCCAACTTTAAAATGAAGGCAATTAAATAGTCAAATAATAAAATTAAAAAATTTTGCATGAAAGTATAAAATGCCTAACTCTTAAACCAGACTTCAAGATATGGTACTAAGTGCGGAAGCAGTAAATCGTCCTAATGGCCAAGTCACGGATCTCTCTTGTCATGTGCCAGTCTGTCATTACCCGTACCTGAAAATGGGGAAAGAAAAGGGTGAGTATAAAAATATACTCAATAAGCAGCCCACTACTAGGCCCACTCAATGATCTGTTAGTCTTTCCATTGGACCAAAATGCACAAGGACATCATAAACATAGGCATAGGCATAGGCATAAGGGGCGAACCCGAAGACACGCTTTCATAAGTAGTGACACAAAGGTCACAGGCATAAACATAAGTGGTGATCCCAAAACGGACACCGTACATAAGCATAGGGTGTGGGCCTGAATGCTCACACATGTGATGTGCATAGCCCAATGGTAACACTAACAGCCAATAAAATCTCATATGGACATAAGCATACAAACAGCCATTACAATCTTAGACATAAGCATGCAATCAAGGCCATGAATCAGCATCAAACTTTAACACCGTTACCCATACATCAACTTTATCACAGTCTACTCATACATCAGGCCTTATCACAGTCTATTCATACATCAACATTAGCACACTATCCCCAGCCTACTCATGCATCAAACCTTATCACAGTATCCCAGTCTACCCTTACGTCTAACTTTATCACAGTATTCTCATACGTCAACTTCAGTACAATTACCCATAACAGATTTCATCACAGTTTACTCATATATGATATAAAAAATTTTCAGCAGGCTTGTCAAAATCTTAGGGCAAAACCGGCAGTAAACCACTTACCTCAGGATAATAAACTGTCCCAAAACGAAACCTTACTCTACTCAAAAACTTCCTTCACCGTCACACTTTCCTGAAACCAACCACAAATTCCGTAGGTGAACGTTTGCTTAGGCCCAAGAATCTCAAATGACAATGGGCTGCCAAAAAAAAAGAACCGAACATACCCCAACAGACAGATCGGCCGGACTACCGCGATCCGATGGCTACCAGAACCAACGACAGGCAGACGACACTTAGGGTTTATATCGGTAGTTGGCGGACAGAGAACGGCAACGGAAGAAAATGGTCGAAGAACCCGGCACGGCTGGAAGTCCACGACGCGGCTAGAATGCTTACGCGGCTGGAAGTCCATGGCACGGCTGGAATGCTTACGCGGCTAGAACGCTTGTGCAGTTGGAGACCCGCGGTCGAGCGACTGGAGGCTATCGAAGCTAACAACAGGAACCCATGGCCGAGCAGCGAACAAAGAAGAAAAAGCGATCGACGAGCACAGCTTGGTTGACGGCGAGAGCGATAGCGGCTGGAAGACCCACGATCGAGCGGCGACGACAGAGATGCACAGTGGGGGGGGTTGCGATTCTAGAAAAAGAAGAATAAGAGAAAAAGAATTCCTTTTTTCCTTTTTTTTCTTGCACGCAACCCAAGGTCCCCCCAAATCACCTTTATAACCTAATTCTTTTTTCTTTCTCCTAAATTAACCACCAACTTTTTTTTTCTTCTTTTTCTTTTAAAAAAACAAAACAAAACTTTGGGGCGTCACACTCTTCCCCCTTAATAAACTTCCGTCCTCGAAAGTTCTAATCCTGGAAGAGCTCTGGATGCAGTGCCCTCATCTCGTCCTCTCGTTCCCAAGTTGCTTCCTCAAATTGATGGTTCTGCCACAGAACTTTCACCAGTGGTACCTTCTTGCTGCGCAAAACTTTCACCTCCCTGGCCACAATTTGTGCAGGCTTCTCCTCGTAACTCAAGTTTTCATTCAGCTGCAAGGGCTCAAAGTCCACCACATGAGACGAGTCCATTAAATACTTCCTCAGCATGGAGACATGAAATACATTATGGACTATGGAGAGAGACGGTGGCAAGGCCAAACGGTAAGCCACAGAGCCAACCCACTCCAAAATCTTGAATGGCCCTACAAACGCGACTTAGCCTTTAACCCTTTCTTCCCGATGCTCAGGACACCCTTCATCGGTGCCACTTTCAGGAACACTTTGTCACCTGCTTCGAACTCCAGATCTTTATGCCTAACATCCGTGTAACTTTTCTGTCTACTTTGCACTGCTAGCATTCTAGCCTTGATCTGCTGCATGGCTTCATTCGTCAACTCCACTAACTCAATTCCCACCAGTTTCCTCTCCCCAATCTCACCCCAACAAATAGAAGACTTGCAACCTCTGCCATAAAGAGCTTCAAACGGCGACATGCCAATGGTAGCCTGATAGCTATTATTATAAGCAAACTCTGCCAAATGTAAGTGGGAGTCCCAACCCCCCTTGGATTCCAATGCACAAGCGCGCAACATGTCTTTCAACGTCTGATTTAGACGTTCTGTTTGCCCATCAGTTTGGGGGTGAAAAGCTGTACTGAAGTTCAACCGTGAACCTAAAGCTGCCTGGAGGCTCTTCCAAAAACTGGAGGTGAAACGAGAGTCTCTATCGAACACAATTGACACTGGTACACCATGCAACCTTACTATCTCCTTCATATATAACTGAGCCCATTTACTCACCGCGTACATAGGCTTTCCTGGAATAAAATGTGCCACCTTGGTGAGTCTGTCTATCACAACCCAAATTACCGAGAAACCCTTCGCTGTCCTAAGCAAATCCGTAATAAAATCCATAGCCACGTTTTCCCATTTCCATTCTGGCACATCCAATGGTTGTAGCAAGCCTGCTATCTTCTGCCTTGGGGCCTTCACCTGTTGACAGACTAAACAAATACTGACATAGTCAGCTATCTCCCTTTACATATTGGGCTACTAGTAATACCGCTTCACATCTTGGTACATTTTGGTACTACCTAGGTGCATCGAGAATGGAGAGTTATGAGCTTCTGCCAACAGTTCCCCTTTCATGCCGTCATCTACTGGGACGCACAACTGTCCTTGATACAAAAGACCCTTGTCCACTGACACAAAAAATTCACTTGCCTGACCCGACCCTACCTGACACCACTTCTGAACCAGGTCGGGATCACCCTATTATGCTACAATAATCCACTGCCTCAAGGTTGGTCGAACTATCAACTGGGCTAGCTACGAAATGACTTCCCCCACTGCCACCGCAATCTCTACTCTTTTAAGATCTTTACACAATTGAACCTGTTTAGTGATCAAGGCGATCGAATGAGCTACCTTTTGACTGAGGGCATCAACTACAACATTCGCCTTACCTGGGTGGTAAAGGATCTCATAGTCGTAATCCTTTACTAACTCAAGCCACCTGTGCTGCCTCATGTTTAACTCTTTTTGGGTGAAGAAGTATTTCAGACTCTTGTGGTCGGTGAAAACTTGGATCTTTTTCCCCATACAAGTAGTGCATGCATAGGCTTAACCGTGGGTAGGATAGTTGCGCTCATGGTTCTTCAACTGGCNACTTGGATCTTTTTCCCCATACAAGTAGTGCATGCATAGGCTTAACCGTGGGTAGGATAGTTGCGCTCATGGTTCTTCAACTGGCAGGAGGCATAAGCGACCACCCTACCATGTTGCATAAACACGTAACCCAAACCCTTCTTAGAAGCATCACTGTAAATCATGAAGTTCCCGGAGCCGTCTGGTACGATGAGAACCTGGATTGAAACCAACCTTTGCTTGAGGTCCTGAAAATTATCCTCACAAGCTTTGCTCCAAACAAACGGAGCTCCCTTCCTAGTTAGCTGAGTCAACAACGTAGCCATGCTGGAGAAATTCTCTACAAACCTACGATAGTATCCAGCCAATCCAAGGAAGCAACGCACCTCACTGACCGTTGTAGGGCGGGGTTCAATTGGTAACAACCTCAATCTTTGTTGAATCCACTGAAATCCCGTCCTTCGACACCACGTGCCCAAGGAAGGAAACCTTCCGTAGCCAGAACTCGCACTTAGAAAACTTTGCATACAGTTTGTTTTCCCTCAGTGTTCCTAGGACCTTCCTAAGATGTTCCTTGTGTTCCGCCTCTGTCTTGGAGTATACCAAAATGTCATAAAAAAAACGATTACAAAGGCGTCTAAGAAGTCCTTAAACACCCAGTTCATCAAATCCATGAATACTGCTGGAGCATTGGTCAGACCAAAAGACATTACAATGAACTCGTAATGCCCGTATCTGGATCGGAATGCAGTCTTTGGGATATCACTATCCCTGATCCTCAACTGATGGTAACCTAACCGTAGGTTAATCTTGGAAAATATGGTAGCACCCTGTAGCTGGTCAAACAGGTCATCGATTCTAGGAAGCAGGTACTTATTCTTAATGGTCACCTTATTCAACTCCCTATAGTCTATGCATAAACGTAACGACCCATCCTTTTTCTTCACAAACAACACTGGTGCACCTCACGGAGAAACACTGGTTCGTATGAACCCTTTATCAAGCAGTTCCTGCAATTAAACCTTCAGTTCTTTCAATTCAGCCGGAGTCATTCTATACGGAGCTTTGGATATAGGAATAGTGTCTGGCTCCAGTTCAATCGTAAAATCAATCTCCCTTGGTGGAGGAATTCTTAGAAGTTCTTCCGGAAATACATTGGGATAATCTCTCACAACTGGTTCAGAGGCTAGTGGAACCTCGATTTCTCGTGTCAATTACGTTAGCCAAGATACTCCAGACACCTTGGTTAATCAATCTCTCGGCCTTAACTGCTGAAATCACCTTGGGCAAAACTACTATCGCGTCCCCTTTGAACTTAAAGCTAGCTTCTCTAAAGGGGTTAAAATTCACCTCCTTACGAGAACAGTCTATACTAGCATGGTCGGCAGCCAACCAATCCATGCTCAGAATTACATCGAGATCACGTATGTCTAATACTATCAGAGTCACATCAAGGGTGCGGTTTGCTATTTCTAACTAACATGTTTTTTTCTTTTCACTTGCTATCATAATTTCTCCTGACGGTGTAGACACTGACAAAACATAACCCAAAGGTTCCAAAACTAACATGGCATACTTTACGAACAACGAAGAAATGAAAGAGTGGCATGAGCCAGAGTCAAACAATGTCAAAGCATAATGCCCCAAGATTGGGAGCGTACTTGTCACTACTGTTCTCGAGTGCTCAGCTTCCCGACGACTAGTGGCATAAACCCGACCCTGCTGCTGCTGTCGGTTTGAACTACCCTGATGCGAACTCGGGGGCTGACCCTCCACACTTCCGGAACCACTACTAGGGCATTGGTCTGCCGTATGCCCTATCTGCTTACATCTGAAGCAAGTCCCTGTGCCAATCAGACAACGTCCCCAATGACGCTTCCCACATGACTTACACATCGACCTTTCCCTCCAAAATCCGCCTAAAGTAGTAGCCTGTCGTTGGACATGCCCTACTGATCTACTTGTACTCTGGACCTTCTACAGAGGTCTCGGAGCTTTCTGCTCAAATTTCCTCTTCTAGCCAGGGGTAGGTTCCTCTGTCAGGGACTTCAGGAATTCTATCCCTGAAGGACACCCGATGCGTGCTGCCGCTCGGAAGGCTACAGTGTAAGTGAGAGGCTCTAGGGCCTGCATAATGCCTTGCACCCCATCTCGGATTCCTTGCACAAACCTTTCAACCCTCTTTGCTTCGGTAGACACTAGGTCAGGGGCGAAGCAAGACAATTTGTCAAACTCCTCTTCATACTCTTCTGCTGTCATGGTCTCCTACTTCAAGTTCATGAACTCAGCCTGCTTGTTGTACCTCACATGAGCAGAGAAGTACTTCTCGTAGAACCGTTCCTTGAACTGATCCCACGTGACTTGGCCTCCACCAACTTCTATCATTCTTTCAGCCAAGCGCCACCAGCGCTTGGCATTGTCGATGAGAACAAAAGTGACACACTATAGCTTCTGCTCTTCTGGACACCTCATGTACTGAAAAATCTCGTCAATAGTGGACAACCACAATTCTGCATTTGTGGGGTCTTCCAGAGACCCGTTAAACGTCGGGGGATCATACTTCTTAAAATCTCGCAGGTATTCAGCTTCCAAAGAAGGGCTTGCCACGGTCCGACTCGTGGCCCTATTTTGATTCTGAACTAATGGTAACGGGACTGCGAGCGGATTGCGCATGCTGTGACTGTACGTGCTGGGCTATCTGCTCGAGCCACCATTGCCCTTTAGTTGTCCCACCACGGCCTGCGTGATGACGTTCCCAATAGCGCAGCAATCGTCGTATATTCTACTGGAATTTCTGAGGACGACGGTCCTGGCAGAGGCACAGTCGAAGCTCGAGGCCCGCTTCTTGGTCTAACCTCTTACCAAGTTGACCCAGAGGGGTCACGAGGTGGCGGGTCCCGCACCTCCTTGGCTCTGCACCTCGGGTTCTTGCAGGTCAAGGTCCCGCTCCCCAACTACTTTCCTACCTCAACTGCCCCGCTCCTCTAGTTCGTGGCGCCATACCTAGTGACCACACGCAGCACTTTAATACACGCTAGCAGGGTTGACTGCACAACAAGTAGGACTTCATATATATATATATATATATATATACATCCCTAAAGGTTTTAAAACAACATACCTGGCGATAAGGAACAGATTAGACTCACGATTAAAGTCAGTTTATAGAACCTAAAACTTAGGCTCTGATACCAACTGTAACGACCCTAGTTTCCTACTTATTTCTAGGATGCTACTTCATGCATGCATAGGCTTAACTGTACATTTTCTTTTAAACCATCAGATAAAAGAGCCGAATTTTATTTAATAATGCTCAAATGAGCAAAGATAAGAAAAACATAATTAAATAATAATAAATAAACTAAAAAAAATAAAGTAAACTAAAATAAAAATTTACCGTTCTTAAAATGAAGGCAATTAAATTGTCAAATAATAAAATTAATTAATTTTGCATGAAAGTGTAAACTAACTCCTAAACCAGACTTCAAGATATGATAGTAAATCGTCCTAATGACTAGGTCATGGAAAAGGTAAGTATAAAAATATACTCGTCCACTACTAGGCTCACTCAGTGATGTGCATAGGGTGTGGGCTCGAAGGATCACACATGTGATGTGCATAGCCCAATGGTGACACTAACAGCCACTAAAATCTCATATGGACATAAGCAAACAAATAGTCATTACAATCTCAGACATATACTCATACATCAGGCCTTATCACACTATCCCAGTAAAATTTTCATTTTCAGCAGGTTTATCAAAATCTTAGGGCAAAACCGGTAGTAAACCACTTGGATAACGATCTGTCCCAAAACGAAACTTTACACGTTCCTGAAACCAATCACAAATTTCATAGATGAACGTTAGCTTAGGCCCAAGAATCCCAAATGACAATGGGCTGCCAAAAAAAAAAAACCGAACTTACCCCAACAGACAGATCGGCTGGACTGCCGCGATCCGACGGCTACCAGAATCGACGACAGACGAACAGCGCTTGGGGTTTAGATCGGCGGCTGGCGGACAGAGCACGGCGACAAAAGAAAATGGTCGAAGAACCTGGCACGGCTGGAGACCCGCAGTCGAGCGATTGAAGGCGATCGAAGCTAACGACCGAAACCCATGGTCGAGCAGCGGATGGGGAAGAAAAAACGATCGGCGAGGACAATCGCGGCTGGCAGACCCACGATCGAGCGGCAGCGGCAGAGATGTATAATGGGGGGTTGCAATTCTGGAAAAAGAATAAGAAGAGAAAAGGAATTTCCTTTTTCCTTTTTTTTCTCTTAGGGACCAAAACACCTTTATAACCCTAATTCCCTTTTCTTTTTCCTAAATTAACCACCAACTTTTTTCTTCTTTTTCTTTTTCTTTTTCTTAAAAAAAAAAAGCGTTGAGGCGTCACATCCTCTATGACTCTTAATGGATCTATATAAGACCTATCAGCTAATTGAATGACAATTCTAGTTTCAATTAGGTCCTTTAATTTTAATTCTTGATAAATTGAATTAGGCATGACATTTATTGATGATTTAACATGGCTCTATCAATTTTTTTATTACCTATAATGCAAGGGAGAGAAAACATACCTGGGTCCTTTTGTTTTTCTAGTAAGTTTTTCTGAAGGATTGCAGGGATTGACTTACCACCATTCTCTCCTTTTCCTTGGCCTACCTCTTTCTCGTGCAAAGCTCCTTCAGGAATTTGGCATATTTGAAAATTTTCTTGACTACATCAAGAAGAGGAATGTTTATCTCCAACCTTTTAAACATCTCCAAAAGCTCATTGTCCTTGTCTACCGTTGGTCATCATTTTGTATGGTTCTTTTAAAATTTCAATGATTAGAACGACCATTACAAAAATAATTATTATTCCTTCCTCTGTCACGGTCACGACCTCAACCATGACCCCAATCTCGACCACAATTATTAAAATTCCTAGCATTCGCTTCAGGCAATGATGTTGTTTCAGTTAGTCGAGATTCATGATTTTTAATCCACAATTATTAAAATTCATAGCATTCACTCTAAGGAATGTTGTTACTCTAGTTGGTTGAGATTCATATATTTCTTTTTTTTAATCAATAACTTGTTATTTCATTCAGCCACAAGAAAACATCAAATGAGTGGATAATACTTTTAAAATATTTCTCTTGATATTGCTACTGCATGAGCATATCCAAAATGCAGAAAAATGTCTTATCTAATATATTGATTTAAAATTTTGGACTCTCAACTGCATCAATTTATGACAAGCTTTAGGAAGAAAATTTGTTTTATGATGATTATATTTTTATGGCAGCCAAGTGTATTTTGGCATCAAGCACTGATGAAAAATAATTATTCCCATTAATATCAAATGTTACAAATTTCAATTTTGTAATGTTTTTCATAGTAACACTCTTACAAAACATTTAGTTTACTAATTATAACGAAGAGAGAAAATCTAACCTATATTTAGAACCTTCCTTCAACGGAAAAAACGATAGGAGCTCATGTTGATAACATGTTGTAAAATTGAGGAGCACAACGGGAACATGGATACCAATAAAATATAAAATTAAAATAAGTATAATATGATATATAAAATAAATAAATAACAAAATATAAAATATGTAAATTTCTCAAGATTCTCCACTTTCTCCAAAATTCATGGATTTTGTCCAATATATGCGTATTTTTAAAATCTAGAAATGATCACTTATTTATATTATATGGATTTTGGCAAATAGGTTGTGACACATTTGGACACTAAACATAAGTTGTTGTATGACATATGGCTAACACATGTAGTAATGGAAGAGAATACTTGGCTTTTGGCACTAAGTATGAACATCTATCTCACATATTATAATATTTATAATAGAAAATAACTACCGAAGAGATTTATTTATTTGATATAATGGAAAACAATATTCCACAATATAATAATTGATGAGAAAAAACTAGGCCTATTTTTACAAAAATGAGTACAAAAAAAAACATACACTAACAACTCTTACATAAAGAATCAAACAAAACCCAAAACCTCGGAAACTAATGGAACTTGAGAAGAAAACAGAGTAATAACTGTAATAAAACAGGGGAACTAGACTCTGTTTTCTACTTTGGCACTTTGAACATCGACGTTATGTGGGAACTTGTTGGAGTTGGATCTCCTTCTCTTGATGACAATAAACCATGTAATAAGTTCAAGAACAAAGGCAACAGCTCCCAAGAAGATGATGACTCCAGTGTAAGCCTTTCTCCATTTACTTTCAGGACTCAAGATTTTCAAACCTTCAAACACATTGATGATACTCATAATGATCACACTGTATCCCATGGAGTGATGGTAAATGTTCCAGTAAATTCTGTACTTATGATCCTTATTTGGCCTCAAAAGCAAAGCAAAAACCTGTTTCAAAAAACAAATCCGAAACCATTAGTGATCAAGAATAACTCAAATCCAACAGAAATATCGAAGGTTTCTTTTATACTTTAATTTTACCTGAAGAGTTCCCAAGACGAACAGAGCAATCCCAATGTTGCGATGGGTGGTGTATTGAACTGCAGCTGACTCGCCGCCGAGTTTGATACCGGTGGCCCAACCGGCGACACCGACAGCGTAGGCGGAAGTCTGGCAGGCGACGTGAAGGTAAAACCAAGCCGGATCTGCACCCTTGAAGACCTTCAAATACCTTGCGAAAATGGCTCCCATTGGCATTAAAGTCCCCCAACTCACCGCATTCAAAACTCCATGAATCTGAAAATCAAAACCCCCAAATTAGAATTAGATCACAAAATTTCACCAAATCCTTAAAAGGGTTTCACAAATGGGAAAATTCAAACCGACCCAAATCATAAAAACAGACTTACATTTCTTCTCTTGAGAACGGAATCCACCGCCACCGTGCTGGACCCAGTAAGCAAATCCAGAGTACCGAGTGACCGTCTGTTGTCGCCGGTTAGGGCATGAGAAATTGGCGAGCCCTGATCCATCGGACCTTCCTGCCAGACCTGATTGATAGTGGTCAAACCGGCCGGAAGATTAATAGTTGCAAAAATTGTCGTCTCATTATCGACATAAGTAGCTGAAAGTTGGGGAACTTCAAAGCTCAAGCGGCTCTGTTGCATAGTCGGAAAGGGAAGATCAATACTGGAAGAGTAAACATGGGGGACGCCGGAGGAATTCTGGTAAGCGATGAGAGCTTGAGAACCGAACATGGCGAGGCTTTGTGGGTTAATGGCCCAAGCAATCCATTGATTGGGACTAGTGGAAGGGCGTCTGAAAGCGATTTTGAGCGTCGAGTTTGAAGGATTATAGGTCCAATGGAGGAAAGAGTTGAGGACTGGATGATCTACACAGGCTGCAAAGACTTCATTGTTGGCGAAGCCATTATAGTTTCTGCAAATCTGAGCGGAGGAGGAGAGGGAAAATGATAAGAGAAACAGAGCGGTGATGAAGAAGGTTTGGAGTTTGGTTGCCATTGCGGATTTGGTGTTTGTGAATTGGGAATTGAGACGAGAAGATATGGGAATTTGAGTAGAATTGTAGTGAATTTATAGGGGAATGGATTTATTTGAATTTTATATTTCCGTTTAGGATTTAGGAAAAGGAGAAGAAAATACAATTCCACACGCCTCGCGGAAATTGGAAAGTCTAAATTTTACATTTTTTTTCTTTTTTAAAGGCTTTTCAAACTTGCTTACTCGGTCTAGTCTTCCACGGTCTTAATTATTCTCCTTTCTTTGACGAGTTTTTTTTTAATCACTTTTGTCCTTCAACCTTCCATAAATTAACAATTTAGTTCCTGAATTTTAATTAATAACAATATAGTTCAGGTATTTTTAAAGTTGTAACAATTTAGTTCTTAAACTTTAATAATCAATAATTTAGTCTTTATACTTTACAATTTTTAACATATAAATCTTTATTGCAAATAATATTATATTGACATTTAATTTTAAAGTGATTTTTTTATAATAGAGACTAAATTGTTATAAATTTTAAACTATAGGGACTAAATTGTTACTTAAAAAAGATTAGGGACTAAACTATTGCAAAATTTTAAAAGTATATGGATTAAACTGTTACTTTAATGAGAGTTTAGAGATCAAAATGATATTTAACCGTTATTTAATCTTCGGTTGATATATTTTGAGATTCGTTCAGTTTTAGTCTGGATACTTTTAAGTTTTGAAATTTAGTTATTGTACTTCTAATAAATCTTATTTAGTTCCTCAAAATTAATTTTTATTAAAATTAGTTAAATCATAATAATAATTTTTAGGTTTAAATACTATTTTAGTCCCTATACTTTCAACTTTAGTTCATTTTGGTCCCTATACTTTAAAATGTTTGTTTTGGTCTTTATATTTTCATCTTTGGTTCATTTTGGTCCCCTGAACATTTTGATCCTTGTATTTTTAGAATGACCATTTTGGTCCCATCATTTTCATTTTTACTTTATTTTCTAAATATAAAAAAAGTCATTTTTTGAAAGTTCAAGGACCAAAATAAACCAAATTTGAAAGTGCGATGACTAAAATGAACATTTTGAAAGTTCAATGACCAAAAATGAACCAAAATGTAAGGACCAAAATGAACGTTTTAAAAGTATAAGAACCAAAATGAATAAAAGCCAAAAGTATAAAAACCAAAATAGTATTTAAAGCTTATTTTTGTAATTTAAAAAAAAAAACAACAACAATAACAATATTTGAATGTGTTTTCAAAATTTATAGTAAAAATTAAATAGATAACAAAAAGTTTTAAAAAGTAAATAATAAATTAATAGTGGAGACTAAATTTAAGATTAATTAAAAATATATTAATTAAAATTGAACAAATCTCGAGGCACCAAAATAATTTTTTAACATAAAGGAAAAAAATCAATGTTTGTCTGAACCATAAATATTGTCAATCTAACATCAGTCCATGATATTCCCATCTTTATATTTGTAACATTATATCCAATACGCTTATAAAAAGATTAAAAAATTATAATGAAAGTTACAATTGAACCTATAAATTATTAATTGAACAAAATAAAACAAAGATTTATACAATTGAAAAAAGTACACTTTTACCGCAAATTTAGTTAAAATATCATTTGGATGACCTTTAAGTAAACCCACGAGTGAAGTTTAGAAGTTAAAGAATCACATTAGTATTATAAATCAATTTATTATGGTGATTATTATAATTCATAATCATCATGCCCACTAACTACCACATTATTTTATTTCAAAAATAGGGAACGTGTAAAATGGGGGTTTCAAGTCAATTACTTTATGGAAAAAGCCATTATAATATTCCACACGACAAAACAATCCGTGTGAAAAGAAAATATTTTCCATGGAAAAAAAAAAAGTAATGGAGAAGGGTTATTTATTTATTTATTTTAGTACGATAGAATGGAGCTCAGAGTGGGAACCACTACTTTTTTATCGTCTGTACATACTAACACCAGTTGAGCTAATTCCATTTTATAGAGAATGATTATTAATATAAGGCAGAATCTATGTATATATTTCTTAAAAAGGTGAAATATATAACTTAGTCTCTAAAGTTAAAGTTAGTTAAAATTAGAGGAGGAAAAATTAAAAGGATATTGTTCTTTTATAAATTATTTAGGAAAATATTATTATTTTCAAACTATTTGTAAAAATATTGTTGTTTTTTTTTTTAAATAAGTCGAGGATTGAAAATTCGACCTAGATAGGTCGAATTTTGAACCCTCGACCTTCCTTTCATTTGTACGTCGAACTTTGAACCCTCGGCCTTACCCTTCCTAACTTTATTATTGAGTCTGTTTAATTATCATTCCGAAAACCTTCCTCTATCAAAAGATCGTATTTCTAAATTTTCATAAGATCCCCTAGAATTCCTTCCAAAGCTTGTTGAATAATTTTTACAGATTCTGTCATCTCAGCAAGTCTGACTAAATAACGAGCTAATGAATCTCCTTCTTTTTGCCACTGAACTTTCCAATCAAATTCGAGAGCGAGATTTTGAGAGAGCGAGAGTTTGAGAGAGTGAGATTTTGAGAGCGAGAGCGAGAGCGAGATTTTAAGTGTGAGCGAGAGTGAGAGCGAAAGCGAAATAGCGAGATTTTGATAGAGAGCGAGAATAGCGTATAAATTTTTCTTTTTTCTTTTTCTTTTTAATTATTACACATTCCAACTACTTCTTTCTAATCCTTTCTCTTTTTTTTTTAATTTTTCATTTTATAAAAACAATTTCTGAAAATATTTTATTATTTTATTTAAACCCTAAAAAGAATAAATTAAAAAAATAATAACTCATATAAAAATAAAAAAAAAAAAAAGTAAATTAAATATTTCATTTATATAAAAATAATTACAAAAAATCAATTGTGTCTCACAAGGCGGACGTCGTCGATTTCGAGCTGGTTGTCGTCATCGACTTCGAACTTGAGGTTGCTGGGGTTCTTCTTAATGTTGCTCTAGTACCTCTGCAGGCGCTTCATAATATAAATATTCGTTATTGCTTTCCACGACCCCGACCATGTCCATGCACGTATGAAGACGAAGGATCAGCCTCTGAGTCATAATGTCCTGAACCAAATGCTGGCATCTTCATCATCGGACTAACATAATTAGTTTGACTCTGTGTCTGCGTCATAGAGGGCAACTCTTCCACATTATGTGCAACCTCATCAAACTCATCCTCTTCCCAAATAGGCCTTCTACGTCTAGAGCTGGTGGAGGAACAATAGTATATCGTACATATAATGAATTTCCTCCATATAGCTTTGGTTGTCACTACATATAGTAAGAACCTGGTTCGGATCATTCGCAACCTCACGAAGTCTACTGTTGTTCGATTCTCTGTGAATTTATAAAACAATTAGACAATATTTAAAATAAATTTAAATTAAAAAAAATAGATAATATTCATTCATTTACCAAATGACCCACAACTGCTCCCGGACGAGTGACGTAGCGCCTTGTGATATTATTATACCAATGAATATATTCTGGAGTGACATCTGTGTCAAACTGTTCAAGAGAAACCCCTACTACAATAAATCTTGCACGATAGTGCCATCACACTACCAAATGTGCAACTTTTTCGAACCAATTTCCAGTCCTTAGGTCAATATCATGCAGTACGGGTTCAGTATTACAAGGCGATGGGACATCGTGCTGAAAACCTAATTGTCTCATCACCCTGTCAAGAAGATGCCACTCACTAATGTGAAAACATATGAGAGGACTCATCGTCTGCCATATGTTTTGACCATTCATAAAAAAATTAGGCAAAGTATGCACAATAATTTTGTACGGCTCCAAATAACCTGAAACACAAAATATTATATTAGAGAATATTAAAGACAAATACAATAAAAATGTGAATAAAATAATCAATTAGGTTTAGTGTAATGTACCTGTTCAGGTTGAAGCAGATCAAACATGTATCTATACTAGTTGACTACATGTGTGGTTGTCCTAGTCACACAAAATTTGTCTCTCCACCTAAATTTTTAAATTAACTAGATTAGTGATATAAAAATTAAATTGAATTAAAACAACATACCAAGTACCGTAGGCTCGTCCAACTAACTGAGCGTCATTAACATGATGTAGCTGTGGAGCCATTGTTGGAAATCGCTCCCAAGCCCATAGTTGCAAAAGTATGAGAGGCCCAGCTATCTCTCGAACCTCAAGTCTTGTTGCTTTGCATAGTTGTCTATACAACCATGTCAAGTATGCTCCACCCCACGAATACCGCCCCGCATCATGGAGGTTAGCTAACAGTGGTAGGAACATCAAGTGAACAAAATGACTTGATTTATCTGAAAACGGACTTCCACCCATCATTTGTAGTATATATGCTCGCGCATATCTTATGACGGTTTCCTCATCTGCATCATCTGTGAGCTCACGAAATTGTGTTCCTAACCATATTAAACTTAACCTCGATCCTTTAATCTTGTCGGCAGGTGGGGTCGCATCAAGGTACAGTTGATAAATTTCTAACCAGTCATCATACATCACTCCGGTGACCGGCTCACCGTCAACAGGTAACCCCAATAACACTTCTATGTCTTGTAGAGTAATAGTGCACTCTCCAACAGACATATGGAATGTATGTGTCTCAGGCCTCCATCTCTCGGCCAAGGCTGTGATCAGATGCCAGTCCAACTGAATAAATCTTGCCTCTCGACGTCTGTAAGATATTTCTCCAGTAGTACGATCTCGCCATACAACATATGATCGATGAATGGACTGGTCGTACAAGACATCGGGATCAACAGGTCCTGGGTTTATCTTGACGCTCCAATGCATCCCTTATTTCTGGTATTCTTTTCTCGAAATAGTTCACGCATTTGAAGAATGTTATCTGAGCAAGAGCATTTATAGGCAACATTCGAGCTCCTTTGAGGACTCCATTTTTGCACTTTGATAGATTTGTCATCATCCACCCATATCTGAATCCTCCATCACGTGCTTGAGTCCATTGCTCTAAACTAATGTTGTAAAAAAAACTTAGACAACTCCGATTTATTCCTTTGATATATTCAATTGCTTTGTTGAACTTTTGAATTTGAAACTGACACCCGACATGATAAACATAAATTTTCAATAAATTAAATTTATACTTTTTATTGAAGTTGCTGACGATATGTCGTAAGCAGAAACAATGGTGACATTTCGGTCCTGTCCAACCATTTGCTGGGTTGTACACTGCAGCAATTATACCAGCATGTCGATCTGAAATTAAACACACCTCTTCGTGTGTTACAATTTTTCTCAAGTGTTTCATACTTAGTGATCTCGAACAAGCCATCATACCGAGCGGTACTGTTCATGTAACAAGTGGCAAGCATTCGGCATTCCATGCTCGCATTTTATCGCCCGTTTTTGCTCACATTTTAACATGAACTACGAAGATTTTATTGAGGACTACTACAAATTGTCAACGTATGCTGAATTTATCTTCCTCAATTTCAACCTGTACCGCATGAAGATTACTGCATCACGCACCCTAATATGCTAGTCTTACATCTTGATCCATCGTTGTTGAGAAGACTTGATAGACCGAAAAGTTCACGTTATACAACGAGATGGATCGGACAGAACCAGCCACTTGACAACGATGTGGATTTTGTAACCAGTTAGGACATAATCGAAGGAAATGTCCTTCATTACTAAGAGGGGCTCCAGATAGTTAGGGATTAAATAATAAATAATTTTTTTTATTATATATTCAATTTTTTTTATTATAATTTATTGTATATTTAATTTTTTTATATAATAATCTACTGTATATTCATTTTTTTTTTTGTTTTAATCAATAAAGTTTTACATTACAATAATCTAATATATTCAATTTATAGTATAATAATCTAATATATTCAATTTATGTTGTCTAATGATTATTCAATTATAGTATAATATCTTAATATATTCAATTTATTGTCTTAATGATTATTCAATTTTAGTATAATAATCTAATATATACAATTATAGTCTAATGATTATTCAATTATAGTATGATTATTAGCTCTTTTTTCTCTTTTTTTATATATATTTCTATGGAAAGTTCAAATAAAGTGAAGACTCTCGCTCTCTCCTAAGATCTCGCTCTCTCAATCTCGCTCTCTTAGTCTCACTCTCTTCTAAGATCTCGCTCTCTCGATATCACTCTCTCCTATCTCACTCTCTCACTCTCGCTCTCTTCTAAGATCTCGCTCTGTCTCAATATCTCGCTCTTTTTGTTATTGTTGTTATTTTTCCATTAATGATTACTAGCTTTCATTTCTTCTGGAACAACCACAAACACTTTTTTTTATTATGGATCTACTACCAGAAACTCAATGCGTAATCTTAGCATTCAATATGTATTCTTGAATAATCTCATTTTTCAATTATTCAACCATTTTATTTTACCAAGTTCAATGTTAGTCAGATTAGTCATCTCGCTCTCTCCAACATTCTCACTTTGAATCTCGCTCTCTCCTAAAATCTCACTCTCTCTTAAAATCTCGTTCAACATCTCACTCTCTCCTACTATCTCGCTTTGAATCTCGCTCTCTCCTTAATCTGCTTCAGCCTACTTATCTCATTAATCGCTTTGAAGTTTCAACATGTGTGTAACCTTCGACAATCTAATATACAAAATTTTATTCGTAGACAAAGCTAATTCGAAATTGTCTTTCATTCCAAAGCATAACTTGTATCCATGCACTTCATATTTGCCTGGAGTTCGCTCCTAGAAATATAGTCATCCCCACCCCCTCATGTCAATCCCACAAGCCTCCGTCTAATTCGAAATGATAAAAAATGCATAGGTTGTTAAAAGCAGCTCGAGTACACAGATACATATAGTATACCATCTCATTACTTTATTTCTTCTATGAGGAAAAAAGAAAAGTAATAAACCTACAATCTCGAGGGTGGATGTGTGTCGAAACTTCAACCTTCGACAACCTAAGCGAGATTCGCAAGATTTTCCTTGTCAAGGGTTGAAGTTTCGGCCTATGTATTGTTTCCAAGTTTTTCTTTATTCGTCGAGTTCTCAACGTTCGACCTCTAGCCTCGAACTCCCAAAACAACAATATTTCTCTAATAAGTTTTGAAAACAACAATATTAATATTAAAGGTCCGTTAGAGGATGGTTGGCGTGTACTCCCTAAAATAAAAATTTTGATTCCTCGTCTCTACAATAATTGTACTAAAAAAGATTAACACTTGAGAGTGTTTGGCCCACCAACTTCATAAATTCAACTTCAATAGCAAAGTTTGCACATTTATTGAGTAACTTCATCTTGCAATTTTGCATCCTAATGTACAAACTTTTTAACTTCAATATATTAACTTCATACTTCATCACTCAACTCAATACCTCAAAGACCTCTTTAAGGTAAAATTGTCAACATGATGGTAGCTTTGCAAGTTAGCAGTAATGGACATTTACTCGCATTTGCTCATTCTTTTGGAGTTTGAGTGCGTAAAAGGAGTTTCTTAATTTTGTCTCTATTGTTTGAAAGTTTCAATCATATCTTTTTGCTAAAGATTTGGTGTTGGTAGTTGTATCTTGTGGTAGTTGTACCTTGTGGCAGTTATCATCTTGTATCTTGGATTGTCCTTTAGAATGCCAGCATTTGTCGTTTCAAACAGTCTGATGTCCCACAAATTATTGATTCTGCAAATTATTTTTTCCTTATCTGAAAAATTATGGATGTTTATTCCCACAATTTTATTTCCTTTTTTAGGTTGTACAAATTTTATTTTAGGGTTGTTTCCTCCTTTTCGCTGTGCATATTAAGAGAATATGGTTTTCAAATTAGGGTTGGTCGCTTGAAAGATTTTTGAGTCGTTGTCTTGTGTTGGTGCTGAAAACACAAGTGTCAATCCATGTGATTATGAAGTTTTTGCTACTGTAGATCTTAAGTGTTTCTCTAGATCATGTTGAATTGTTCTACTACAACATGAGAAAAGATTCTCAAACTTAGAAGGAAATGAAGTTCATCAAGTGAAGTGATCTTCATATGAAGGTGGAAAAGATAGAAGTTTTGAGGGAGTCTCACACCAAGGGGGATCTAGGTTTTATTGAGAGAGAGTCTCACATTTAGAAGGAGCCTAAGTGAATGTTCACTAATAATATTCTTATACTTAAGGGGAGCCTAAGTACGTAAAAGGTGAGGAGATCTCACACTTAGCGGGAGCCTAAGTGATCATACGCTAAGTTGGGCTATTCAAATATCAAAGTAATTGTTGTTTATTTATAGATAAATATATTGTTGTAATTGTTTGACTTTATATTAGTGAAATATCTCTCTACATGCATATTGCCTCCCAAGAGTAGGTGGTATTGTATTGAACTGAGTTACCAAACTCTGTGTTCTATTCTGATTTTAGTTTTCTGCATTTATCTTTTTTATATTCTTGAAATTGTTGTAACATCGTGTATAACAAGTTTTATTGTGTGTTAGATAACCTTTATTTCACTTTGCATTTGTAAATACCAAAATTAATTGATAATAAATTTAGGGTGTATTTGAATTAACTTTTCAAGTGTTTAATTTTGAAAATAAATCATCTTGGAAAAATTAGTTGAACTTTTGAAACATTTTCAAACTTCACTTCAGACTGTTTTTTTTTTTTTTTTTTAATCAAAAGAGTAGTTTAAAAAAAAATCTCTAGTCAATCTAAACTAGTCTTTAACTAGTAGAAATTTACAAAATGGGTCAGACTACCTAAGAGAAAAAAAATTGAAATTTACAAATTTTTTAGGGTGTGATGGATGTAATTTTTTTTAACCTATAATAAATGTAGTTGTAGTTATCATCTAAATATTTAGTTGAATATCACATTAGTTAATCCATGTTATATTAGAAACTTGTAGAATTAGTACTTTATAATATTCTATAATTTAGAACATAATGAAAAAGTTATCTAAAAAAGATATAGCATATTGTTTACATATATATAAACGAACGGTCTATTATTAAAATTTTTTAACCTAAAATATTACGACATATGGAAAAAAAAAAAAGTAAGAACCGAATTGAGTTGAGAACAACAAAACAATTTGGCTTGAAATAATTAGAAAACTAGTGTATATTTAAGTTTAGGTTAAATTATAAATTTTACCTTGGATTTTGAAGATGGTGTTTATTTGATGATTTAACTTTAAAAAAATACAAATTCATTTTCTTTTTTTAAAAAAATAGAAAATAGAAATTCAGTTGGTAAGAATTTACAAATCTATTAGACATGAAATTTAAAATTTCATTAGTATAGAATTCAAATTTATATATAATACGTCAATTAATTTCTAAAAATTTTAAATTTGATAGATATCAATTAAATATAAGAATTAAAAGTTGAGCTAACCTATTAAATATCAAATTAGAGGTGTTTTAGACAATTTTACAAACTACCAAGGGATGAATACGGGATTTTTTTTTAGTGTTAAAAGTAATTATGTAAAAATCTTAACCACTTTAAATGTTAGATTTTTTTTAAAAAAAAAATTGGAAAAAAGAATGTGAGGTAAGATTTTTTTAAAATGAAAATCTTAAAATCACTTTTTAGTTTAAATTATAAAAAATGTTGAACTTTACACTTTGTGTAAAAATGTCCTTGAAGTTTCAAAACTTTAAAAAATACTCTTAAACTTTTGGAAAGAGTTCAAAAAATACCCTTGTCATTAGTTTTGAATGGAAACCGCAAAAGTTTTGTTTCAAAAATACCATTAAACTTTCAAAGCGTTTCAAAAGTACCCTTCACTTAATAAAAGTTCAAAAATATATCCACCGCTAGTATTTGAACAAAAACTGTTAATTTCTCGTGACAAAAATGACTTTAAAAATAAAAAAAATAAAAATGCTCATTAATTTGTTTAAAGTTTTCTTAAATTTGAAAATAACCAATTTTAAAATAAATTATATAGATATCCTCGTTTTTTTCATATACGTACTTTCATATTTCTCTTAATTTTTTCAATTCTTAGCTTATACCAATTTTCTCAACAACCAAAATTTTAAGTTAGAACATAAAATACCACAAAATTTCACAAAATTCCATAATCAAATTCTCCTCTTGAAACATACCAAAATAATAAATAGTCAAATAAAAAAAAGTATCAGTTTAAATCATGTTGGTTTTTAGGAATTTAATATTTATTTTAGTTCTTAAATAGGTTAGCGAGCAAAAGAAGTTGTTGGGATGTTCCAGATGCAATTTGGGCTTAAATGGAGTAATTAAAAAGCAACAGGAGGCAAAATGGTGAAATCGGACAGGGGAGGCACGACATTACGCAAAGCACTACAACACTTGTGCCCCGTGCCATTCACGGAGATAGACTGCTAGGCGGTGCAGTCCTATTCTACGATGCTGCAGCGCTCTGCATTTGATACTTGCGCATGAAGAGACACTCTTTCCAATTTGCACTCATTCCAAATAGTCAAATACTTTTTTTTATTTGACTCTTTATCATTTTGGTATGTTTTAAGAGGAAATTTTGATTTATGAATTTTGTGAAACTTTGTGGTATTTTATGTTTTACCTTAAAATCTTGGTTTTTTTTTTTTTTTTTTTTTTGTTGAGAAAATTCGTGTAAGCTTAAAATTGGAAAATTAAGAGAAATATGAGAGTACCTATATTAAAAAAGTTGAGGACATCTTATAATTTATTTTAAAATTGATTTTATTCAAACTTAAAAAAATTTCAAACAAATTGATCAGTAGGAGCATTTTTTATTTTAATTTTTATTTTAAAGCCTTTTTTATCACGATGAATTAATGGTTGTTGTTCAAATACTAACGGTAGAAGTATTTTTGAACTTTTATTAAGTTAAGAGTATTTTGAAACGTTTCGAAAGTTCAAGAGAATTTTTTAAACGAAACTTTAATGGTTTCCATTCAAAACTAATGACAAGGGTTTTTTTTTTCTCTCTCTTTTTGAAAGTTTAAGGGTATTTTTAAAATTTTTGAAACTTCAAAGATATTTTCGACACAAAGCATAAAGTTCAGGGGTATTTTTTTTATAATTTAAACCACTTTATAAAACACACTTTGACTCCCACCTTTAAAATTGGTTCCTTATTAGCTACAATTTAACCTTTTCTAAATTAAAATTTATTTTGTCTACTTAGTCTATTCCTTAATAAAATTTTAAAATTAATAAGTTCAATGCGACCGTTTTTTTAATGTAATTGTTTTTCTAAAATGCCCCTAATTCTCTTATACTTAACGAATAATCTAAGATCAAACAACATATAAATTTATTAATTTACTTCATTTAAAAACATGTTTTTTCAAATGCACAATAGTTAGCAATTACTTCAAAAACTACAATAATAATAATAATAATAATAATTATTATTATTATTATTATTTAAAGAAATGAATGCAAATGGTCCATGTAAGGAGGAGGGGGAAATGAAGTATCCAAGTCAACGTAATTTTGGAGGCGGCCGATAGGAAAACACCTCGAAACCAAACAACAATTTTCCACGAAAGGTTTTTAAAAATCTTCAAAATCGCTTTCATATTTGAACAAAATATTCAAATACATCCCAATTTCAACACATAATATTCCTTATTTGTGATATTTCATCCATGTAAGAGATTGTTTGGGTCCTAAATTGAGTTTATATTGTTTGGAGATATGTGTAGAAAATTTGGTGCATTTTCTTCTTACATAAAAAACTGTTTTTATGTAAATATTTTTGTTTGAAAATTTTTTATTCAATAATTCTACGTATTTTTATTAATAAATTATATATCACACTTTGTTTTATTTTTAAATATTTTTTAAAAAATACACATATATTATTGAGAGTTTTGAGAAATATGATTTAGAGTTTACTTTTGGATCATGCATTTCAATTTTTTTTAAAAAAAGCAATCATTTTACATATTTGTGCTCGTGATGTTTCTAGATAAGTTGGACAAAATTATATTGAATTCATTGAAACAAAATAAATTTGAATTTCTAAGTGAAATATTCTCCAGATGTAATTGTACTATAACGGCGTTTTTAATGATCATGTTATATGGTTGACACAAAAAATATGTAACAAAAGCCACAATCTCCCACTTAGTTATATGGTACCAAAAAAAAAAAAAATAGGGACTTTTACATCAAAAGTCATCTTTGGCCATTTATTTTCATAAATGTCTTTAATTTGATTTTTTTTTTAAATAAAAAAATGTCTTTTAGTGTTTTTTTTTACAGTATTACCCCTTTTTTATATTTATTTATATTCGCTTTTTATATATGTTTTCCAAACTCCCTTAATGATGGAGAGAGATATACATTTATTATGGAAAATAAATACTTTTTTCCATTTATTTATTTAGTTTCCTTCTTTTTGATACCCTTTAATGAAGATAGAAATACATTTATTATGGAGAGAAAAAATATATTTAATATATTTTTTCCTCATTTTCAAGAGAAAAAAAATCCATTTAACATAAATCTTTCCTTTTTCATTTGGAAAGAAAAAACGACATTTAATATGATTTTATTTTCCATTTCGTTTTTCATGTTAATTTTTTATATTATGTGATATATTTCATTATTTATTTTGAGTATTATGTGATATATCATGTGCCTGTAATATATTTCATTGTTTATTTGAAAATGTTTCAACAAATATATGAAATATGCTGGTAAATATAATTGAAATATACTCAAATACAACTCTGATTTCATGGCAACTTGTTGGTTTTCCTAGCGAATTCATAGTTATTTTTAAATATACCTTAGAATATTGTATATACTAACCAATATATGAAATATAACTATACTGAAATAGATAATTATATCTGTATGACAATACAATATAAACCACAATATATTTCAACACAGAACATATATATAAGCATATATATCATAAAATATAAATGTAAGAGAGAAATACTCTTATTTATTTATATTAGTATATATTTTCCCTATTTTTGAAGCTCACTTAATGATGGAGAGAGAAATACATTTATTATGAAAATGTATGTAACATGATATTTTCCATTTTCAATTGGAGAGAAAAAATGCATTTAATATAATTTTTTTCATTTTCATTTAGAAAGAGAAAATAACATTTAATATGATTTTGTTTTCCATTTTATTTTTCATGTTGATTTTTGATATTATGTGATATATTCCATTGTTTGTTTTGAGTATTATGTAATATATCGTGTACTGTAATATTTTCCATCATTAATTTGGAAATGTTCCAATAATATATGAAATATAATGGTAAATATATTTAATTTGTACTCAAATACAACTCTGATTTCACGGCAACTTGTTGGTTTTCTAGCGACTTCATGGTTATTATTAAATATACCTAAGAACATTGTATATACTAACCAATATATGAAATATAAATATACTGAAATATATAAGTATATCCATATGACGGTACAATATAAACCACAATATATTTCAGCATAAAACATATATCCAAGTGTACTTATCACAAAACAAGAAATCTAAATACAAAACCATCATCATTTTTAATAAACGGGTATACATACCACAATATATATATATATATACATATTTGCTCGCTCTGTTGTACCATCGATCGAATTTGCTCGGCCTGTTGCACCGATCGACTTGATATGTTTGCCCCCTTCCCCCCGGTGTTGTCGACCAAATATGCTCGCCCTATCATCATCAATCAGATTTGCTCACCTCGTCATGTCGTCAACCGAATCTGCTCGCCCCGTCGTTGTAACACCCAAACCTTCATAGGATTCTTTAGGCCGAAAAAGAAACTCAAAATTCAAGCCTTTGAAGGAAAAGATACCTAAGTACCTAAAACTATACCTTGGAAGGAATATAAGTACTTAAGGAAAATTCTAAGTATTAGAGACATAGTAGTATGAGGTAGGATTCTAGCAAAGTATGTAAATTAAACTCATAGCATAGTAGGAAATATAGCCAATTATTCAAACTATGATGAGAACTAAGAGAAACTCCAAGTTGCTTTAGGGAAAAGAAAATTTGACTAAGTACCAAGGATATGAGGAGTAGGGGCTTAATCTAGGATAAGACATTTCAAGTGGAACATATTTTGGGAAAGGAATGAGGACTTGGATGCATGCTAGGGTAGAAATGGACATGATGGGTGCATACCAAAATGACTTACCCATAAGAAGTGTTATGGTGAGATATGATCCCAAAACTTGAAGAAAGAAGTGGTTGTGTTGGAAGGTCATGCGTTGAACTATGCACGAGCAAGGGAGGAAATCAGGATTGAACGCATGGGGGAGGATTGGTGGGCGCATAGGGGGTTCAAAGGGGAAAAGTTGGCTAAGTGTTGGACAACATAAGATACCACAATTGGAGGAAACCCTAAAGAGGGAAGGGTTGGGTGCATAGGTGAAGCATTTGGTGCATCAATGGCCATGTGGACGCATGTCTTGAAGAAAAAGTAGAGCAAGAGGACATATGGCTAAGTCTTTGAGTTGGGGAAAGTAGGCTATGTGTTGAGGAGGAAAATAGAAGCCAAGGGAGAAGACAAAAGAAGAAAGATGGGCGTATGAAGGTGAGATGGGCACATAGGCCTAGGGTTGGCGCATAGGAGGTCTTGTAAATTTCATTTGGACTCTAAGAGGAGCAAGCTGGAAGCATAAGACAAATCCTTGGGAGAGAGTTATACCAAGGAAGCCAAAAGTCCTAGTTGGGCACATGCTTGAGGGAGGTTGGGTGCATACTTTTGCATAACGCCTAAGAGGAAGATATGAGGTGATTAAGAGCCAAGTTGAGGAACCATACATCCAAACCTAAGTGAGCATGCATTGGAAACACCATCATGGATGCATGAAAAAGATGTTAGATGCATTGAGGGGAGGAGGAGGAGGGGCTTGATGGTGAAGAAAATCAGACATGAGGATTTCCTTGAGCAGTGGAATGATCGTTCTAAATTTCATTCGTATTTGAACATACACAATTACAATAAAGAAACGGAAACTAACTGGTCATGCAACAAAATGAAATTACAGCATGCTTTCAATAAGATCAAGGGAAAGATCATATATACCTTTGAAGACTCATCTTCAAACTCCCTCGATCATGAACACTCGTTCAATCTCCAAGACTGCAATACACAAACACTTGAACACAGTGACCAGAACACAGCACGATCACATCGACCACCAACGAACATCGCAAACTCAACGAATGGCCTCCAAAAACCTCGACTCAGTCGAGTTGAGTAAGACACCACCACAATGGCTACCTTGGTATTCTCGGTGTGAAAATCCAAAAGTGTGGGCTCTGTGTGGACCTGGTTAGAGGAGAAGACCAAAGGAAGAACAATCGTGTAAATGATTGAGCAAGTGGGAGATGACAAAAGTCTATCG
>NC_052353.1:47730637-47777347 GCF_009727055.1 Benincasa hispida
TAATAGACAAAAATGCCCATCGTTTAACAAATGCTCCGCGATCATTTAGCTAATGGCTAGCTGAGTGAACTATCGTGTAGTGTTCACTCCACGATCGTCTAGTCTCTCTTCAGCTATCGTTTAGTGAATCCTATTCACATAACAGTGATCCGTGAGTGAGTTTTCGAGAATAGCAACTCTAACAACAACTTCAAAATTTAGGAAAACAATTTTTTCTTTTATCTCACGGTTATCATGAAACCACCAATAACCTCCCACTCAATTGGTTATTAAAGAAAAAGATATAATTATCCAATAATTAATATTATTATAAATATATATGATAACTAACCATAATTATATTTTATAACCTATAGTTTTAAATTTTTCATCTCAATGAAACATATAAGCCATAGTTCTTTTTCTATTTCAATGGAGTAGAAGTGGGGACGACACCACCACTTGGAGCCCTTGGTATTCTCGGAGTGAGAATCCAAAGTGTGGTCTTTGGTGAATTTGGTAGAGGTCGTAGGAATAGGCTGATCGTGTAGACGATAAGCAAGTGGAAGAGAAAGCTATCGTATAGCGGAGTGCTTATTGTTTAGACAAAGCTACACGACCGTGTAGGTTTTACTAAGCGATCGTCTAGTAATAGGTAAACGGTCGTTTAGAAAACACGGCATGCTAGGTGATCGTTTAGCGGAGTGCTTATTGTTTAGAGAAAGCTACACGATCGTGTAGGTTTTACTAAGCGATCGTCTAGTAATAGGTAAACGGTCGTTTAGAAAACACGGCATGCTAGGTGATCGTTTAGGAAAGCTAAGCGATCATTTAGAGAAAGGCGTGCGATCGTTTAGACGTGGGTGTGCAATCATTTGGACGATGAGACTCTATCGTATAGGCTCTGAGGTAAGCGACCGATACTTTTTCACACAGATTGCAAATTTTTTGAACTCTTGCAAAATGAAAGAAATTTTCATTTTATTCTTCGGTTACAATAACCGAATACGGCTTTTTCCACTAATGCACGATTGAAGAGAATATTTTGGCCAATTATCTCATAATTAACCAATTTAATAATAAATCAACATAATCATATTATATTCTTACCCTATAGTTTGATATCACATATCTACTATAGTAATTTCTCCTCCACTTGATATAAATCATATTTATATCTAATTTCCTCCAAAATAATGTATCTCATACATTTAGTCAATTATATCATATATAATTAACCAGTTCAATTATATCATATATAATCGAACTCCATCTTGTCAATTTGAACATTTCAAACTGACCCAAAAACTGATTCTTGACTTTATCCAAGCTACTTAGGGGACCTTATAGACCCGTGGCTCGAAGTTCCAATGGTACATGAATAGCTAACTAAACTCTTTAGCCACGAGATTCATCATTCGTTAACTGCCAGGCATTCCATTAAGACCAACAGCTGAACTCTTCTTACCACATATATATTTCTGTGTCCATCGGATATAATCAATCATGAGTACGATGACCCTTCACAGATGCTCATAAGTACAGTTGGACCAATTTACCGTTTTGCCCCTATAGTTACATCTCACTCCTTGAGTACCACTGATTCCTCTAATGAACATTACAACATAGTCCAACTATGTGTGAACACCTTTCGGGCCAAGAGAAAGTGTGTTGCCTGTCTCTTATACACATCTAGATGTGTATAAGAGACAGCCCCTACACAAATGATCAGGATCAGACCATCTGTGACAAGTCATAACACTTGTGACCATTCCACAAAGTGGGTCGCATCTGTAGCGTTACAAAGATAAGGTTTCCCTCCTATATCCATATACTATAGACCATTTTGGTTATCACTCAAGACATGATCCACTTGTATGTCACCACATATATGCTTAAGTTACATACAGATAACTAGGGATTTTATGTTTATTGGTTTGTGGTAAAGCAAATAAAACATACAACTGAGTAAAAACAAGATGTGAAGTAAATATCATATATTATACAACATAAGCGTTCGTATAAACTGTTTACAAACTACAGGACACGAGACTTTAGGGCATCAACACCAACAAGTCCTACTATGACTGAGTCCTCTCTTCTAAAGAGAAGTTGTGGCCACTATGTTCAAGACCTGAAATCAACCCTTAAGGGAGCAATCTATCTACTTACCCCTACTTCGGGGAAGGAGTGAATTCCATCTTGTGTAACTGAGTTTCCAACTCCCAAATTAGACAAGTCCCCAAAAAGGTAGGCATGTTGGGTTGGAAATCTAGCCACTCTCACCCATACTAATCAAAGGACACCCTCAAAGGCAAGAGATCCCAAAACACTTAGGATTGAAGTCATGTCACCTATGGTCGTTTAGGTGAGATGTAAGTCTTAAGTATCAACGGCGTTATATACAGAGACTAGTCATCTCGTGGTCTGGTCTTATACAAACTCTTTGTATTGGACACTTCCGCTCGCAAGTCTCCACATGAATGGTCAGGAAATACCATCTGTAGTAGTTCACAACACTTGCAAACCTCTACAAAGCGAGTCGTATCCGTAGTGTCACCAGGATCAAGTATCCCTTCTTAATCCTTATACTACAGACCTTTTTAGGTTATCACTTAAGGCATGATCCACTTGTATATCTCATATACATGCTTAAGTTTACATACAATAACCATGGAGCTTTGTTTATTGGATATGAGTAAATGCCAAATAAATAACTGTTATTTTATTCATAACAATATGTAATTTACAAACCACGAGACTCCAGGAGAATTAGGACATCAATCCCAACAGATGGAACAACCATGCGCCCAAATTCGGTTTACTTTGTTGTTTATTTAATTTATGCATGTGATGTATGGTTAAATAATATTTGTTGCATAATATATGCCATATAGTTTTAAATTCCCATGGACCAATGAAACTAAGGTAACCAATGAAAAGTTTATAATGAGGTAGGTGAGGAAAAAGCCTAAAAACAGTAAACAATGATGATAAAACATGGGCAAAGAATGTTTCATCCTTTCGGTTGTTATGCCTCAAGTGATGCAATCGCATCATACCTGGACGATGGGTTACAAATGAACAGAATCTACTCATATTTGGTCTTGTATCAAGTTCCTTTAGGAGGTCTAAGTAACAATGCCTAATGTTTCCATGGTTAGCTGGATCTTAAATTAGTTCAAGTTCAGTTTCTTTATCTTACAGTGTCCTTTATTTCTAAGGTGAAGTGACAGTCCTATTTCTAGGCTCACAGTCCCATATCCCTTTGTGACATTCATTTACACCCTAACTTTTGCAGCATTAGAACTCTACTAGATTGTTAAAGTAAGTGGTCAGTTCAACTTATAGATTTTATCTTTAAATTCAACAAAGAGGACACGTAAAATAAAGTGGTATGAAGTGCAACATTATTACTTAAACCATAACAACCTAGGGCATCCACATTCCTAAACCTCTAGAAAGGTTTAACTCATGACAAATGATAAAATAATGAACTTTATTAAATCATAAATCATAGCAACAATATAGAGTTTAATGTTGAAAAGAAAATAAGAGAAACTATAAGGAATAAGTTAATGGAAAATGTTGAAAATTACAACTTGAGTGATCTTGGGACAAGTTCTCAATTTCCCAATCTTTCCCTCCATTTCAAGGGTGAATGATTCCTCACCACACGTTTTCATGAGGTGAGATAACCTAGAGCAGCTATGCCTCAAGGGAACTTTCCTTCTTGAGGCTACTAACTTGAGAATCTGAGAAAACGTCTAGGAGGACTGATACAAATGATAGAAACAGTGGAAGAGTGATGATGAATTCAAAGATGAAGAGTTGTTCAATGAGATGAAGGACTTCTCCTCCTTTTATAGACTTCAAAGTAGCTGAGAAGGACTGAAATCTGTACTCTGATGATTTACCAGGTGAAATCGAGGCTGGACAACTGCTTGGAACATGAAAATCGCAACCATATTTGACTGGGTTGAATTCAGAAAAATTAGAGTTCACTAATGCGCCCGCATTGAGGAAAACTTTGCAATCTGGCCAAAATCACCTACCAAAGTCTACAAAATCACCCCCAAATCAGTAAATAACAACTTTTAAGCTCAATCAAACCCTCTTGAGCTCATTTTAGCTAATTAAGACTAAATTTAGGGGAAAACACATACAAGAACCCATTTTTATAAGTAGAAGTGTGCAAATAAAGGCCTAAAAACATGCATTTCATGACATGTATCAGTATATAAGTTACATTTAATTTGGTAAATTAATTGTATACCAAATATTTCATATTTTGTATATTAATTGAATTATATACCTGATTTAGAGAAGACAAAAAAACATATCAATAATATTATTGATATACCAAATATGAATTATATCATTTAGAATGATACTTAAAGTATGGCATTGACATTTCATTTGTTTAGTAGTACTAATTCAAAATGAATTTTGAGTAGATCATTAGAGTACTGATAGTATATCATAATGAGCTCAAAATGCAATTCTAAATATTTGGTGTATCAGTAGTTTATCAACCATCATTCAAATTTTATTTAAGTTTATAACAAAGATGTATTAATAGTATATCAGTAGTCATTAAAAATTCATTTAATATACATTTTTAGTATATGAATTGAAGGAATCAAATTTTGCAACAAAAGCGCGTGAACACGTGTGCTTTTGAAATTCGTTTTGGAAATTGTGAAAATAGAGAAACATACAAAATACAAGGATAAACATAAAGTACATAAGCACTTTTTTATAAAGAGGAATAGAACTTACCCTTAAAGTGAAGGAATGGAATTTCTCATGGAAGCATGTGAGTGTTGTGCAATTAAATTCCAATTTTGGAAAACATCAAAAATAGAGAACAACATACAATATTATATACAACAGGATAAACAAAATAAAACCTATAAGCATGCTTTCTACAGAGAAATGGAGGGAATAAAAGTACTTACCCTTAAAGAATTCTTCCTTTCAAAATTCCTCTTCGATGATCATGAATAGAAACTTTTCTGCACGAACACAAAAGTCTTCTCTTGAATCGGTGAGATCACAATCACAACAAAACAAGTGCTTGAGGACATTACTACATGGATTCCTCACTATTCTCAGACAAGGATTTGAGGATGTGTGGGCTTCTACTTGTTTTTGGGGGAGGGAAGATTAATTATAGAAGATCAAAGATGAGAGAATTTTTCACGTCTATTCCAATGATACCTCTACAATCTCAACAACAGATGAAGAAAAGGATTGGGAGAAGTTATCTCAACTCTTCACATGAAAAATAATGCCTATATCATGGGGAGTTAATAATATTATATTAATTATAATATTACTAAATTATTAGTTAATTAACTCTTAATTAATCAATCATATAATATAGATTTTAATCACATTAAAATGCACATCTCTCTTATAACCTATAGTTTTAACATGAATCTATTCATATTATTTTTTTAACCTATAATATTGATATGAATCTTATTCATATAACTTATATTTGAATCTTATTCAAATATTCATTTCTCACATATTATATAGTTTTAATTATAAATCATATTTATAATTAGCTATATACTATATTAAATAGACATTATACTCTATATTAATCACATAAGTACTTTTAATTCTCTTAATTAATTTGAATAATTTGAACTACTCCAAAAACATTAATTCCTTGTTTTATCCTTAATGAGCTAACAATAGGACCTTATGAACCTACAGATTAGAAGCTCAAATAATATGAGATTAATTAATTAAACTCTTTAATTAAATTAATCACCATTTATAAATTATCGACACTTCACTAAAGACCGATAGCTGCACTTTTTGCACTATAGATATATTGTTATGTTCACAGATATAACCAATCGATAGTAAGTCGACCCTTTACGAATTGCTCTTAATTATAGGTGGATAAAATTATCGTTTTACCCATATAATTACATCTAACTCCTTAAATCTCACCAATCCTCTAATTAACAACCTGTTTATGTCCTACCATAAATAAGACCCTTTTGCACCAATGAGAGGGATGAGCCCCATTGTTCAAGACTCGAAGTCAACACTTAAGGGAGCAATTCATCTACTTGCCTTAAAGACGGAAATGAGTGAATTTCATTTTGTGTAGTTATGTTCCCAACTTCCTACTCGGACAAATCTCCAAAATGGCATTAATTCGTCAAATCTTGCCACTCTCATCCATACAGATCAAAGGACTGCCTTCATAGACATGGGTTTATAAATTACTCGGGATTGAGGTAGAGTTACCTATGGTCATCCTATGAATTTTTAATCTCTTCAGTCAACGGTATTATAAAGAGAGATTAATTGTTTCGAGGTTCGGTCTTATACAAACTTTTTGTATAGGATACCTCTACTCGCATGTCTCCACATGAACGATTAGAATCAAATCGTTTGTAATACTTTACAATTGTACGCAAACTATCCATATACTACAAACCATTTATGTTATTACTTAAACATGATCCATCTGCATGTCAAATACATACATGTTTAAGTTACATAAAATAACATTGGGTCTTTCTTTAATGGATTATTGCATATATAAAATAATTAACCATTATATCAAATAACATATAACTACAAGGCTTTATGATATACATCCCAATATCAATAGTATATAACTCACGATTTAAATCCATTTTAAGTATAATATTGTTATATTAGTAGTATACCAATACTCATTCAAAATTCAATTTCAAGTATATATTATTAGTGCATGAATAGTTATAGATAGACACTTATTTAAAATTCATTTGAAGTATAAATTAGTTTACCAATATTGTAACACCCCAAATATATATATATATATATATAGATATATTTTTTTTTTGTGTAATTTTCAGTAATTTCTTTTAAATATTGAGGGCATTTTTTGGAATTTTGGAAGTCAAGTGTAGTTTGCGGAATCTAATTTTTGGCATTGAATTTATTCAATTTAGAAATTAATGACAGGAATTAATTTCATTTTGAGAAGGAAATGAATTTAATAGTATAAAATGGAAAAGGAAAGGAACAAAATAAAGTTTATTTTATTTCCTTTTTTAGTATTAGTTTTATTTATTATTATTAATTATTATTTTCTTTTTATAAAAAATAAAAAAAAACCTTAAACTCTTCTTCAACCTCACCGCACGCCCCCCCTGAGAAAACCTAGCCGTCGACGACAGCTCAATTTTCCGTCGAACCCGACGCCAACGAGCGGTCGACGATTCGAAGCCCCCTCAGCGTGCCTACCAGTCAGAGCAGACGCCTCGTCCGCTGCGTTCCGCCGAGAGCCCAGATCTAAAGGTGTCCGTTGCGTTCCGCCGAGAACCTAGATTCGAAGGTGTCCGCTGCGTTCCGCCGAGAGCCACTCGCCCAATTTCTCCAACTTGTTTAGCCGAGCTCCTCTGCATGTCGCTCGTCCTGTCGATCTCCTCTATCGTCACCTAGCACCGACTGTATGCGAGCACCACTTCAAGCAGCGTCCGCCATCCCAGGTTTTTCGCCGTCGGTTGTTGTCACCCTGTCATGTCGGGTCTGTCTTGGTCTTTGTCAGATCTGTTGGGGTAAGGTTGTGTCAGTTTGTTTCGTTCTCTTGGCCATTAATATTGTGTTTCAGTGTTATGACTCGCCTTTGCTGGGTTTTGTTTCAAGCTAAAGTCGTCAAAGAGTTTGGAAGTCAAAGGAGGCACCGTCGAGGAAGGTGGAAGTGATTTTCATTCTGTGAGTAAGTTCTTGATAGTTTGGATTTGGACCTGAAGGCTTACAATTGTGGTTTCAATTGAAATTTGAGAGTTGTTTTGTTGTAGGATCGCTACTTTGGATTTGCCGTTATAGTTTGTGGTCTAATTTTTATCTGTGGAGTATCGACTCGGAGTAAGTAATCTTACTACTGGCACGGGCCAGGAATTAGATGTATGCTAGCATGATAAATGAATGTTATGGTAGAATGACAGCATGATAGACTGATAGTATAATATGACCAAACTATGTTCTAGTACGAGATCTGAAATATTTATTTGTGCACATAGACACTTGAATGCTAGTATGAGATGGTATGTGATTCCATATGGTTGTATTTGATCTGATGATGTTGAGGTATATGTGTATGTTGTAGAGCCATGATGTTGAGGTATATATGTATGTTATAGATTCATATAGTGATAATTATGAGGCTGAGACTATGCAAGTGTCCTTACTGATTAGTTAGATGCCCATTAGATTTTGTGTTTCCTTCGGGATTCACCAGTTTGTGTTTCCTTCAAAATTCACCAGTTTATGTTTCCTTCGAGATTCATCAGTTTTTGTTTCCTTTGGGATTCACCAGTTTGTGTCTCCTTCGGGATTCACCAGAGGTAGTTGACATACTTAACTACAGTAGGATAGAACTTAGTCTCCTTTTTATTTCATGTGTATATGTGTTTCATGAGGACTAGAGCAGTTTATATGTTTCACCAGAGGTAGGTATCTAAAGGACATAGATGCCTAGCCTGACCCCAGTGGTGGAGTTACTTACTGAGTATTTTGTATTCATTCTTTCTCATATTGTTGTTTCAGATAAGGGTAAAGATGCACGGGCAATGGACAAGCGGAATTCGTGATCGAGCCACTGTGACTAGTTTTTAGGCTTCCGCTCATGAAATTTAGAGTTCTTTTCATGTTTCTCTTTACTTTTAGTTTTGATGTTTAAAACTTACTATTAAGAATCGTTTTTCAGACTTATTTATTATCCTTTATGATTTACGCTTCCGCTCATGACTTATTACGTAAGTCTAGATAGTCCCTGTGGCCCAGTAACGGATCCCTCATCATCGCCAGGTACGTCCTACTAATGAAAGTTTCAATGCATATATGAGAACAATGATGTAGTGTTTTAAATGCATGATTTCTCAGAAAGACCCAGAAATAGCTAGTTAACGTATGAATTCATGACAGGACATGGCACCTAAACCTAGAACAAGAAAGACAGTTAGAGAAGAAGTGCAAGCAGAGAGAGCTGAGAGTAGCCAAACTGTTCCGGCAGCTCCAAATCCGCCTGTGACCCAAATTGATGAAAAGGCAATGGAAGCTAGAATTAGTGAAGTTGTTGCATCTTCTCTAATGGGAAAGCTGCATGAGCTGATTCGTAGCACGATGGCAGGACAAACTACCCAGACCCAGGCTCAGGAGGAATCGATGCCACCCAAGCAGTTACAACACACCTGACCGCAGGATAGAGACATGCAGGGCCTGTCTCTTGAGGCTAAACATCTGAGGGATTTCCGGAAGTATGACCCTCGCCCCTTTGATGGATCGTTGGGGGACCCCACCAAGGCAGAAATGTGGTTGTCATCTATTGAGACAATATTCTATTTTATGAGGTGCCCGGAAGAGCACAAGCTTCAATGCGCAGTTTTCATATTGACTGGTAACGCGGAAATCTAGTGGCATTCAGCAGAGAAGATGATTGATACTAGTGGGGAGCTTGCTACCTGGAAGCAGTTCAAGGAGCACTTTTATGAGAAGTATTTTTCAGACAACAATCGATACAACAAGCAGGCAGAGGCAGCGAGGACAGAGAGATTGAAACAGGGAGTTATGTCGGTAGAGGAGTATGAGCAGGAATTCGATAAACTCTCTCACTTTGCTCCTGAACTAGTAACCATCGAGGCAGCGAGGACAGAGAGATTCATCCAGGGCCTGAGGAGCGGACTGCAAGGTATTGTGCATGCCTTAGACCTCAAGACGTATGCTGCGGCACTAAAGGCCACCGTGAGGATTGATGCTTACTCCCAGGTGGGAGAGGAATACAGGAGGTTGCTCGAGATTGGGACCTCCGCAGGTCAGAAAAGGAAGGTTGAGCCCAAGGCTCTTGAGCATCAGCAGAGGAACCAGAACACAGTGAGTACTCCTCGTCAGTGGGGACAGCAGGGTTCCTAAGTTGTAACTGACAGGGAAGATAGGTCGATATGTACTATTTGTAGTAGGCGACACTAGGGACATTGCCTAGCCGGTTTTGGGATCTATTTTTGATGTGGCCAGAAGGAGCATATGTCAGAGAGATGCCCAAGAAGGAACGTGCCTGAGCACAGGGGCCAGCCCATAAGCTCATTTCAGGGGGGCCTGAGTCGTCAGCAGCAGCAGGGTAGAGTGTTCTCTACCACTCGCGTGAGGCCGAGAAGTCAAGCACAGTGGTGATAGGTACGCTTCCCATTTTAGGGCACCATGCTTTCGTTTTGTTTGTCGCATTCGTTTATATCTGCTGTATTTGTAAGGCATGCCATGTTAAACTCAGAACCTTTACCATTTTCATTTTCCATTTCCACTTCATCAGGAGAGATCATGTTAACTACAGAAAAGATAAAAGCATTTCAAGTAGAGGTAGTAAATCGCGCATTAGATGTAACCTTGATAATTTTAGATATGCGCAATTTTGATGTGATTTTGGACATGGATTGGTTAGTAGCTAATCATGCCAGCATAGATTGCTCTCGTAAGGAGGTCATCTTTAACCCTTCTAAGGAGCCAGGTTTAAGTTTAAAAGGGTTAGGACTGTAGTCCTATCCAAAGTGATTTCAATATTGAAGGCCAGTAGACTATTTGACCAAGGAGCCTGGGGCTTTATGGCCAATGTGGTGGACACTAGAGGGACTGAAGTCACCTTGACTTGGAGCCAATAGTGAGGGATTTTTTAGATGTTTTTTCAGAGGATCTTCCCGGACTGCCCCCGCAGCGGGAGATAGATTTTGCTATTGAGTTGGAGTCAGGCACAACCCTTATTTCGAAGGCTCCATATAGGATGGATTCGGAAGAGTTGAAGGAACTGAAGGTCCAATTGCAGGAGTTGTTGGACAAGGGTTTCATATGTACTAGTGTATCACCATGGGGTGCACCTATTTTGTTTGTGAAAAAGAAGGATGGATCGTTATGTCTGTGCATTGATTACAGAGAGCTGAACAAGGTGACTGTCAAGAAAAAGTATCCCCTTCCTAGGATTGATGATTTGTTTGACCAGTTGCAGAGAGTTACGATATTCTCTAAGATTGATCTCCGGTCAGGATACCACTAGCTGAGAATAAAGGACAGTGGCATACCCAAGATAGCTTTTCGTTCGAGGTATGGACATTATGAGTTCATAATGACGTCGTTTGGTCTATCAAATGCACCAGTAGTGTTCATGGATTTGATGAATAGGGTGTTCAAGGAATTCCTCGAGACCTTTGTGATTGTTTTTATTGATGACATTTTGGTTTATTCCAAGACAGAGGCCGAGCATGAGGAGCATTTGCGAAAATTTTTGGAGACGTTAAGGGCGAATAAGTTGTATGCTAAGTTTTCTATATGTGAATTTTTGTTGAGGCAGGTGTCCTTTCTAGGGCTTGTAGTATCGAAGGAATGTATCTTTGTGGATCCTGCAAAGATTGAGGCAGTTACAAGTTGGGCTCGTCCAACCATAGTCAGTGTGGTGCGCAATTTCTTGGGGTTAGCATGCTACTATAGACGATTTGTAAAGGACTTCTCTCACATAGCCTCCCCATTGACTCAGTTGACCTGAAAAGAAGCAGCATTTGTTTGGAATGAGGCTTGTGAAAATAGTTTCCAAGACCTCAAGCAGAGGTGGTTTCAACCCCAGTTCTTATAGTACCGGATGGATCAGGTGGTTTTTTCATTTACAGTGATGCTTCCAAAAAGGGGTTGTGATGCGTATTGATGTAGCAGGGCAGAGTAGTTGCTTATGCTTCACGTCAGCTAAAGAAACATGAACATAATTATCCCACGCATGACTTGGAGTTAGCAGTAGTGGTTTTTGCTCTCAAGATCTGGAGGCATTACTTATATGGAGAGAAGATATAGATCTTCACCGACCACAAGAGTTTAAAGTACTTTTTCACTCAGAAAGAGTTAAACATGAGGCAAAGAAGGTGGTTGGAGCTGGTGAAGGATTATGACTGTGAAATTTTGTACCACCCGGGAAAAGCAAATGTAGTGGCAGATGCTCTAAGCAGAAAAATGGCTCATTCAGCAGCCTCATTACCAGACAGACCCACTTGTGCAGGGAATTGGAAAGGGCAGAGATTGCAGTGACAGTGGGAAGGGTTACAGCACAGTTATCACAGCTGTCAGTGTGACTGAGTCTAAGGCAGAAGATTATTGATGCGTAGCGAGGCGACCCTTATTTGGAGAGAGAGTTCATAAGGTTGAGTTAGACCAGGATGGCAAATTCTCAGTATCAGAAGAAAGTGCCCTCCTTTATCAGGGACGTTTGTGCGTGCTAGCAGTTAGTGATATTAAAGATGAGTTATTGGCAGAGGCCCATAATTCCTTATTTTCGATTCACCCCGGCAGCACCAAGATGTATCAGGACTTGAAACGTTATTACTGGTGGAATGATATGAAAAGAGAGATTGCACAGTTCGTCAATAAATGCTTGGTGTACCAGCAGGTGATAGCTCCGAGGCAGAAACCAGCAGGCTTGTTACAGCCATTGAGTGTACCAGAATGGAAGTGGGAGAATGTGTCTATGGACTTCATCGTGTGATTGCCACGGACAGTCAAAGGTTTTACTGTATTATGGGTTGTGGTAGACAGACTTACAAAGTTAGAACATTTCATACCTGGGAAGTCCACCTTTTCAGTGAATAAGTGGGCACAGTTATACTTGAACGAGGTGGTGAGGTTGCACGGAGTGCCTGTGTCCATCGTGTCAGACAGAGACCCTCGTTTCACATCTAATTTCTAGAAAAGTCTTCAAGCAGCTTTGGGGACCCGGTTAGATTTCAGTACAGCTTTCCACCCACAAACTGATGGGCAGACAGAACAATTGAATCAGATATTGGAAGACATGTTGCGTGCCTGTGCCATAGAATTTTCAGGATGTTGGGATGCTCACTTGCACTTAATGGAGTTTGCTTATAATAACAGCTACTAATCCACTATTGGGATGTCACCCTTTAAGGCCCTATATGGGAAGAGTTGCAGGTCCCCTGTGTGTTAGGATGAGGTAGGAGAAAGGAAATTGTTAAGACTTGAATTGGTGTAGACCACGAATGAGGTAATACAGAAGATCAGGGCTCGTATGCAAACAACTTAGAGTAGACAGAAGAGCTATGCCGATGTAAGACGTAACGACCTGGAATTTGAGACTGGTGTGAAAGTGTTCTTAAAAGTGAAATCCATGAAAGGTATTCTGAGGTTTGGCAAGAAGGGGAAGTTGAATCCGAGATTCATTGGACCTTTCGAGGTCTTAGAGAGAGATGGCCCCGTAGCTTACCGATTGGCATTGCCCTCAGCACTGTCATTAGTTCATAATGTCTTCCATGTTTCGATGTTGAGGAAGTATGTGACAGACCCATCCCATGTAGTTGACTACGAGCCCTTACAGTTGAATGACAACTTGAGCTACGAGGAGAAGCCTATAGAGATCCTCGCCAGAGAGGTAAAGACTTTGCGCCGTCGGGAAATTGCATTTGTGAAGGTCTTGTGGCAGAATCACCAGTTCAATGAGGTTACCTAGGAGCGGGAGGACGAGATGAAGGCTAGTACCTGGAACTTTTTCAGGAATGAACTTTCGAGGATGGAAGTTCTTTGAGGAGGGAAGAATGTAACACCCCAAATATATTTTTTATTTTTTTGTGTAATTTCAGTATTTCCTTTTATTATTGAGCGTATTTTTGGAATTTTGGAAGTCAAGTGTAGTTGCGGAATTTCATTTTTGGCGTTGAATTTATTCAATTTGGAAATTAATGACAGGAATTAATTCCATTTTGGGAAGGAAATGAATTTAATAGTATAAAGTGGAATAAGGAAAGGAATAAAATAAAGTTTATTTTATTTCCTTTTTAGTTTTTGTTTTATTATTATTTTTATTATTATTTTTCTTTTTATATAAACAAAACTTAAACTCTTCTTCTTCAACCTCACTGCACGCCCCCCTTGAGAAAACCTAGCCGTCGATGACAGCTCAGTTTTTCGTCGAACCCGACGCCGACGATCTGTCTGCGATTCGAAGCCCCCTCAGCGCGCCAGCCGGTCAGAGCAGACGCCTCGTCCATTGCGTTCCATCGAGAGCCCAAATCTGAAGGCGTCCGCTGTGTTCCGTCAAGAGCCCAGATCCGAAGGCGTCCGCTGTGTTCCGTCAAGAGCCCAGATCCGAAGGCGTCCGCTGCGTTCCGTCGAGAGCCGAGACGCTCGCCCAATTTTTCGAGCTCGTCCAGCCGAGCTTCTTTACGCGTCACTCGTCCGGTCGGTATCCTCTGTCGTTCGCCTAGCACCGATCGTACACAAGCACCACTTCAAGCCGCGTCTGCCACCCCAGGTTTTTCGCCACCGGTTGTCGTCACCCTTCCGCGTCGGCTTACAATTGTGGTTTCAATTGAAATTTGAGAGTTGTTTTGTTGTAGGATCGCTACTTTGGATTTGCCGTTATAGTTTGGTGGTCTAATTTTTATCTGTGGAGTATCGACTCGGAGTAAGTAATCTTACTACTGGAACTGCCCACGGGCCAGGAATTAGATGTATGCTAGCATGATAAATGAATGTTATGACAGAATGACAGCATGATAGACTGATAGTATAATATGACCAAACTATGTTCTAGTACGAGATCTGAAATATTTATTTGTGCACATAGACACTTGAATGCTAGTAATGAGATTGTATGTGATTCCATATGGTTGTATTTGATCTGATGATGTTGAGGTATATGTGTATGTTGTAGAGCCATGATGTTGAGGTATATATGTATGTTATAGATTCATATAGTGATAATTATGAGGCTGAGACTATGCAAGTGTCCTTACTGATTAGTTAGATGCCCATTAGATTTTGTGTTTCCTTCGGGATTCACCAGTTTGTGTTTCCTTCAAAATTCACCAGTTTATGTTTCCTTCGGGATTCATCAGTTTTTGTTTCCTTCGGGATTCACCAGTTTGTGTTTCCTTCGGGATTCACCAGTTTGTGTCTCCTTCGGGATTCACCAGAGGTAGTGGGCATAGTTAACTACAATAGGATAGAACTCAGTCTTCTTTTTGTTTCATGTGTATATGTGTCCCATGAGGACTAGAGCAGTTTATATGTTTCACCAGAGGTAGGTATCTAGAGGACATAGATGCCTAGCTTGACCCTAGTGGTGGGGTTACTTACTGAGTATTTTGTACTCATTCTTTCTCATGTTGTTGTTTCAGGTAAGGGTAGAGATGCATCGACGGAATTCGTGATCGAGCCACTGTGACTAGTTTTAACGCTTCCGCTCATGAAATTTAGAGTTCTTTTCATGTTTCTCTTAACTTTTAGTTTTGATGTTTAAAACTTGCTATTAAGAATCGTTTTTCAGACTTATTTATTATCCTTTATGATTTCCTCCTAATCTTCTGTTTGTTAGCCAATTTTATCTTGATAATTGTATTTTTGTTTTTTATAGGCAAATGCATTAATGGCCTGTATCTCATTCCAAACATTTCAACTTTGTCATCACCTCAAGTATCTCAAAAACTTTATGGGTTTTCAATAAATCAAGAGTTTTCTTTGTGGCATCATAGTCTCAGGTCACTCATCTCCTAAAATACTGTAGAATTCTTTATTTCGTCTTGGTTTGTCATTTAGTCAGTCAATTTCAACATGCCCATATATTAGTTGTGTTGGGATTGGTGTCCTAAATCTCTCTTGTATTCTTATAGTTTGTAAACCTTGTATAAACAAATTGTTATTATTAAAATAATTGTTATTTTATGAGCATACACTCAATCCAATATCCTAGGTTATTTTATGTAATTGAAACGTGTATGTAGAGACATATAGGTCGGGTACCTTATCCTAGTGATACTACAGATATGACCCGCTTTATAGATGTTACAAGTGTTGTAAAGTGCTACAAATGATCTAATCCTGATCATTCATGTGGAGACATGTGAGCGGGGTATCTTATACAAAGAGTTTGTATAAGACTGAACCACGAAATGACTAGTCTCATTATATAATGTCGTTAATACTAAAGACTTACATTTCACCAAGATGACCATAGATGACATGACCTGAATCCTGAGTGAGTTGTGAACTCCTATGAAGACGGTCCTTTGATTTGCATGGTTGAGAATGGCCAGATCGCCGATCCAATATGCCTACTATTTTGGGATTTGTCTGATTGGGGAGCTAGGAATACAACTACACAAGACAGAATTAACTCGTTCCCTGATGTTAGGGTAAGTAGAAAAATTGCTCCTTAAGGGCTGATTCCGGGGCTTGAACAATGTGGCCACACCCTCTCTTGGCTACTTGTGTTCTTGAGCACTTCTAATTTTTTTTGGCTTGATACAAATGGTAGGACATCTATCCTATTTATACTAGTTGGCAGCCTTAAATCTATGGTTAAGATTTTGCCAACAAGTAATATCTCTAGAATATTTAATGGTTACAAATGTCTCTCTAGAATTTTCTTTACAATTATACTTTTTTTCATATTTTCTAGATAATTCTTCAATCCACTCCAAGTCTCTCCTACAGGTAAATATTTGCATTAAAGCTTTTTTCATTAAAGAACTAAATACTATTTTAAAACTAAAATAATCTTTACACTTTTACATGCATTACTTATTCTCTCTCTATATATATATTTTTGCAAAGGTGTTGTAATTAAGTGTGAGGTGAGAGAATCGAACCTCAGATCACAAGATTGATAATATTATTAATTGAACTACGTTATTGCTAGCATTAATGATATATATTTTAGTCAACTAATTTATTGAAATTGAATAAATTAATTAAGTTTAACTTAATAAATTCTATATATTTTCGATTAATTTTTATATAACCGAGTTGGTAACTTTGAAGTATGATTTTTTTTTCTTTCTAAAAGTAGCTTCCATAAGAGTTATTTGTTTTTTTTGTTTTTTTTTGTAACAACAATCTTATAAAATTGTCAATCTTATTCTTCCATAATAACAACAAAAGCATTTGGTGTCTACATTCATATTTTGTCCAATCTAAAAACACTTAATAATAAAATTTCGTTTGATAATTTTTTTTTCAATTTTTTCAATTGGTAGTGTAAAAAGAAAATAGAAGCATTGAATTAGATGCAACTTAGTTTCTCAAATGAATCATGGTCAAATCTCAACAATCATTAAAGAAACAATTAAATTTGTCGTTTTATCATTTTATATAATATAAGTTTTTACTTAATTTTTCCAACTATCTAATTTTAATGTATACTAGGGTTTTATGGTTGTTCATACCAATGTCTTGACCATTTTCAAATCAAATTAATTCTTCAACTGCTAGAAATTTTGTTTCATTTGGATATATGGTGCCAAAATTTCCAATTGTCCTATGAAGATAAACTTAGAAAAAGCAAGCAAAATGGAAATAAAAAGGTTTAAAAAAATGGCAAAAGATCAGCTTCTTTAGCAAGCAGTAGCCATTGGTAAATTAGTACTAAAAACACATACAATAATACAAGGAGCTAGCCTAAACTAAGAGATAAGAAGAAGGAAAGGGTTTTATAACTTATAAGTTCAAAATGTAGAATAATCTAAAACAAAATGGGAAATGACATTAATTAACATAAGCAAAAGCAATATTAAAATGGTACATATCTCATCAGAAAAGAGTGGAAGAACAGTCCATAGAGAAAGGATTGCATATGACATTGTCCAAATAGTAATGTGGATGAGCAGCATCCATCACCACAAATTGCATATCCTCTGATGGCTTCCAATGGCGCTTTCTTTGGTTAATGAACCAATTGTTGATCTGCTTCAAGTCGAGCCCTGTTGACTCCGCTAACGCCACCTTTTGCGACTCCTACACTCGATAACATTTTCGACCACGTTAATCGTACAACGACGCAAACGATACAGAGCACACCAGAAAGTTAATAAGAGTTCATAATAAACAACTATGTGTATATATATATATATGATTCTAATGCACGTAGTCATTTTATGAAAGTAAGATGAATGTCAATGGGATTTATACCGAGGGGTATGGCCATTTGTAATGTCGACTCCACCAGTCGAGCAACTGTTGTCGAGCTTCTTTTGGCAACTTTCCATTCTTCTTCTTCTTCAAAAATTCTTGTTTTAGGCTACCAAGATATCCGCTATATTTGCGTAGAAGCTGGCCTTTGAGTTCCTTCTCTTCGGCTTGAGGGTCGATGTAGTTATCGTTCATATCGACCTCAATCTCCTTCGAGCACTCGTTTTGCCTGACCAACTCAAAACCTAAGACAGACATCCATTTCAGAACACAACCATTCATATCTTTAACATCTAAATACTTGTGGTTCGAAAAAGAAATAATATTACAGACATTTAAACACACGACCATTTCTTAGAGCTGTAGTAATTATTAGGCTTAATGAGCCTGTCCTATTTCAACATGACAACATTAGTAAATTAGCTGACCTCAATAAAGTACTTTACTTAATTTTTCATTATTTTTGTGTTTATTAATATAATGTTGTAGAGAAAATTTATTTGATTAATTAAATATTAATATAACTAAACCAATAAAAAAAATTGGGTCACATCATAAGTTCAAACTTTCTTCCAGGGAGAATTTATATTCAAAATGAATAATCATTTAAAATAGAAAATCCTTCTCCTTTCACTTTATAAAGGTTGAAACCAACCTAAAGACAGCATATAATGAGTCAAGATTTTTACTTTCAATGGTGAAATTAGTAGATAATGAACAAGAAATAGGTCAAAAGTTATCAACTATATTCCATGTATAATTTTATTAAAAAAAATCTAATCTCTACAACAGGGACTATAATTTCAATGGCAGTCACATTTGGAGTAATTTCTTCTAAATATATGTAATCATTCTAACATAATTTATTAAATAAAATATTCTTTTAACTCAGCATAAATTTATCTTTAATAAACACATTAGGTAAAAGGTTTAATTCTCTACCTAAAAAATAAAAAAATAATAAAAATAAAAATAAAAAACTTTACTATTTTCTAACATATAAGGGTAAATGTGTGCCGTCATTCTTAAACTTTTCTAAGCTAATTCAACTGAAAACCCTATCTTATCATTTCAGAGAAATTGTTCAAAAACATCTCACAAGAATTTTGATTACATTCAAATTACTTTATCTTGTTATTCACTTTAATTCATACCAATATTTTAAAAAATCAAGTCAAACTAAAAAAAATACTTAAAAACTTATTTTTGTTTGCTAAAAATTCAAAATTTCTACAAAAAAAAAAAAAAAAAATCTGAAAACCATCCTAAGAAATTAGGAGGAAACAAAATAATTTAAAAAAATAGAAAATTAAAAACAAAAGGACCGACCTTAGTTATTGGTCTTGATAACTAAGCTTAGCTTGTATGGATCACTTTCACCTATGAGTTTCTTTCTTTTGCTATCTATTTTTTTACAAATATTTACAAAATTCAAACTTGTTTCTGTTATTATTTCAAGAATTTTGCACAAGTCAAATTCAAATTCGCCATCAAGAAAAACGAAAATCATTGTAAAAGAATTGAGAGAAAAGAACCACACATCCTAAAAGCTAAATTGTTAAATTATCAGATGGCCTAACACATAGATGTACTCAAATTTTTTGGTAGTGAGAAATTCAAATCCCCACTTCCCACATTTATACTGCATATTAAAAAGCTCTCCAAATCATAAGATAAATATGATTGGAGAACATTTTTCTATTGTAGCTAGCTAGCCATAGTCATTTCCCTCAAAGTAAAGGGAACCAAAACCAACTTGAAAAGCTTGAATCCTAACCTACTGATCATAAACAAACAAATTAAGCCTAAACCTACAATGCATGTTTAGTTCTTCGATGATCTTTTCACAACCTTCTTTTTTTTCCAACAAAATACGATGAGAAAAAGAGATCGAAAGGTGCACCAAAAATGTCTCAATTAGGTTGATACATCTTTAACGTGTTATTTACGTTCAAAAATAAAATTACCGAAAAGAAAAATAAGTCTTTATCTTAATCTCCTTTTGGACTCGAGCTTTTGTGATCAGTACTTATTTCTGAACATTGATTTGATGTGCAATTATAACATGAATAAAAAAGGACACATCAGAGCAAAACCATTAGCTATATTATTACCCACCTAAAATCATAATAATCTAATAGAAGGGTCAAAAAGGACAATATATCATATAATATAATAATGTTATAAAAATTAAAATAATATGAGATTTTAAGGATAATAATAGAGAGAAAGAGAGTAACCATCAGAAGGAACTGCCAAGGCTTTGAGCTGAGACTCGATTCTTGAGAAGAAAAGCATTGCTTCTCTAAAAGGTTTAAGTTCTATTGTGTAATCAATTGGTTTTTTTATTTTTTGTTTTTGAAAATCAAGTCTATAGACACTATTTTTATCTCTAAATTTCTTTATTTTTTATTTACTTTTTACCCATGACNGCTTCTCTAAAAGGTTTGGTCAACTCTTGTTCATATTTGGTTAACATCTCACAATAAGCCTCCATGAACTGATCCAATGCTGGATCATCCCCACGTCCCGCCGCCCTACAGCTTCCCGTTGCCACCGCACACGCCTGCTCTAGTCTCGCCACCACTTCTGGTGGCGCACCCACCTGAACCAACAACATTCCACACACACCCACATGAAATCATACGCTCATAACAAAAATACAAAATTAAATCTCAACTCCGTATAAATCGTTCAACCAAAAAGCTTACGCTGATGAGTCATAAAAATTAAAAGATCTAAAGAACAAATTTACTTTCTTTACTCATCTTCTCAAATTTCTTTATTTTTTATTTTAAATTATGGGGAATTAAAAGAAAACATAATAATAATAATAAAGAAGAAATAACAACATATAGGTTAGAAGATGAAAAAAAATCTTACCAGAAATTTTACTTTCTTTGCTCATCTTCTCAATATTCTTTACATTTGATTTAAAATTATGGGAAATTAAAAGAAGACCTAATAAATGATAATAAATAAGAAATAACAACAAATAGGTCAGAAGATGGGGAAAAAAATTTACTTTCTGCACTCATTTTGATCTTAAATTTCTTTATATTTGATTTTAAATTACGCAACATTAAAAGAAGACCTAATAAATAATAATCAAGCAGAAATAACAACAAATAGGTTAGAAGAAGAAAGAAAAAAAAATCTTACCAACAAATTTACTTTCTTTACTCATCTTTAAATTTCTTTATTTTTTTAAATTTAAATTATGGAAATTAACAAGAAGACCTAATAAATAATAATCAAGAAAAAATTGCAACAAATAGGTTAGTAAAAAAAAGACCTTACCAACCCTAAAGTTTAAGAGTTACAATTAATTTACTAGTATTGATTCAACCAAAACAATAAATAAATAATAAATTAAGTTGATAGATGACGGTAAATTTACAAACCTTTTGACAGTTGACATAAGCGGCGAGAAGGCGAGGGAAGAGAGGATGAGCCATAATCTTCGCTTTAGAAGTTGAAGTAGTAAGAACATCATTATTGTTAGTATGAGGATGAGGAACAAAAGCAGAAACCCTTTGAGTTTGAGCATTATTATTATTGTTGGAAGTAGAAGAAGACCACGACAAAGGCAAGAACATCTTGTTATTGTTGTTGTCGTCCAATGTTTGAGGATTATTACTATTGAACATCATCATCATGGGAGTGTTAGAATTGTTGTTGTTGGTGGTGGTGGTGGTACTGTTACAAGTAGCCATGAAAGAACAGCTGCTACCACTGGATCCTCCTCCTTCCATGGCCTTCCCTTTTTGATCTCCCGCTATTTAAGCTTAACAAAAACAGTGTTCTTCGTACTTTATTTTGGTTCACACGAGCAGATGTGAAATGGAAAGAGAAAGAAGGGTAGAAATTGATTAGAAAAATTTTGTTTTTTGGGGTTTACCTTCCCGATGGAATGGAACCTCGTTCATTGGAGCCATGAGGAGGAGTGAAGTTTTTGTTTTGGGGGGTTTTTTCTGACTGGGATTTTTTAGAGAAGAAGAGTGAGTTTTGGGGGAAAGTGTAATATTGAAAGATGTGTTAAGAAGAAAGAAATAATTTTTATGGGTAAATGTGGTAATAAGAAGGGAGTTGGAGGGGTTGAAGGGATCAAAATGGATAATCAAAGTGTGGTGGGATTGATGGGAATAAAGGTCTTTTTGGTGCTATTGGAGGAGACACCCTTCTGTTTACACACTCTTCATCTCTCACTCACCTTTTTTTTTTCTTTTTAATAATTACTATTTATTTCTTTTCAAATAGGTCTGAGTGAGTGGAAGATTAGTTCAACGTTACAATGTGATTGTCAATTTTATATCCAATACTTAGGAGGTATTTAGGATAAAGAGTAAAATAGTGAGGAGTTAGAAGTTATGAAGACTAGAGAGTTATTAACTCTCGGATTTACAATGTGAAGAGTTGATAAGATATAGAATTGATGTCTTTTTAGTAGTATGATCTACTAACTCTTTAGGCCAAATAAGCAGACTTCTCAACTCCGACTTTCCAACTCCTTGGACCAAACACACTCCTAGAGGGTGTTTGTTTCAAGAGTTGGGATTGGATGAGTTAGGCATCGTAAGCCCAACCCTTGTGCAGGGCATAGATTTAGGAAATCTTGGCTTATTACATTCTTTCCCCATGAGTTTGAATAGTGTTTACTATTCAAGCTCATAGGTTACCTCCTTCCTTTTTTTTTTTTTTCTAATTTAATCTAGAAAGTACGTTGGCCAACCTCGAGACACCACCTTTGGTGACCATTGCGGTCAACTCTAGCCACCTCCCACCGACAACCGCTGCCAATCAACTCTAGCCGCCACTCTTTGGCGACTGTCGTGAGCCAACTCCAGTAGCCACCTCTAGCAAACGCTGTGAATCAACTCCAATAGCCACCTCTGGCGAACGCTGTCAGCCACCTCCGACGACCACCGCCACCTTGGCGATCGCTACCTTGGTGACCGTTGTCGGCCAACCTTTAGTCGCCACTGGCCAACTCCGACCACCATCGACCAACCTCTAACAACCCTCTTTCCTCCAAACTGGCAAAATTTCGGCCACCAACTGTGTTAGCCACCCTCCGACTGCCACCTCCAGCGACCGTCACCAACTAATCTTGAAAAACATTAATAAAAATACTCTTCGTATATAACAAACTAGACAAATTTGTATATAGAAACACTTTTAAAAAATAATTGAATTACATGTATGTTTTATTTTATTTTATTGAGTTTTTATCAAAAGTGTTTGATTAAGAATGAATTTTTGAAAGATATTTTTTTCTAAGTCATTCCAAATATGTCAATGGACTATGATTTTATAGTTGTATTTATTTAGGTTATATGTGTAGGACTATATATGTTTAAAAGCTCTAATTTAATTTAATAATATTTTCATATTTTTTTTGTTGGTTAATTTAACTAGCTCGACAACTTAGAATCATTTTTTAAATGTAAAGATTTAAAATGTTTAAAATAACTTAGCGACCAAATAAACAATAAAACTCAAAATTTTATGATTTTTTATTCTTCAAATGTAATTTGATAAGAAAAAAAAAGTATAGTTTTTCAATAACTAAATTTAATATTAAAATACTAGTTTATTTCAATTTTAAATTAGTGTATTATGGTAAAAAAAATTGATCATTTTCAAATTAGTTAAAGTGACAAAAGTCTATGAAATTTATTTCAAAATGTAGTAAGATTAAAATATCAAATTATTAAAATAATCGATTAAATAAAATTATAATGTTAGCCAAAATCTCTATTTCAAATTTTTTTTAAAAAATATTCTTTTAAATTTTTTAGTTTATTTTAAATTTAACTATATTAAAATAATCAAGATGAAAATGTTAAACTAATTTAAAATCTAACAGGTGATCAAATACAAGAAAATATTTCACAAATTAAATATTTATAAATCTGCACTTCATTCCTAGGCTACTAAAACTTGCAATCCAAACTTCTACTTCCAAAATCTACACTTCAAACATAGTTTTCAAAAATTCAGACTACCTAAACCTCCCAATCTAATCGCCAGACTTAACATTCTCATATTTAAGATTCCAAATTTGCGCGTCAAACACCCCCTTAGAGGTTATTTGTAGGCCTGCAATGGAGTTAGCTTGTAATGTAATGTAATTAAAGTCCATGTTTGAATTGAGCATCTTGGGACCGACTTGTAATGCCAAACTTCGTTGCCACAGTTATCAATTCAACCCTCTTTCCCACCATAACACTTCACAATCTCATTTCAATTCCAACCTTGATTCCTCACTCATTCTTACACCCCTCAGATTCTTAGTAATTCTAATTAAATCCCAACTTCCCAAACAACCCATTAGAGATGGTTGATATTGTTTTATCATGTATGGATATTAAATGGTAGTTAGAATAGTTTTCTTTGTCTATCAATAAAATGGTTTATCTCAGTCATAACTATAATTCTATAGCGGTACTTCCATCCAGGTTTATCTGAATACTATAAATTTTGACTATCTGTTTGACTTCAAATTATGGAGGTGGCTACCTATAAAGACAAATGATAAGTTGATCCCAAAGCACAAATCTCAAACAAATAAAGTATCAAATAAATACATCACGGAGTTATTACTGTCTATCACTAAAATTAGAAATTTCGTGTATTCAATCCTTTTTTGTGGATTCAATCGGCTTTTTAGATATTTCTATGAGTTGAAAGTAAATTTTGTTATATTTACCATCAGTTTTAAGTTTTACTATTTTTTGCAATATTGCAGCCTTATTTGGCTATATATGCCATGAGCTTTTAATTTAGCTATTTTATTTAATCACTAAAGATAACTATAAAAATATTAATTAATTATAATATTAATAATTAGTTATAAAATTTTGTATCAAATAATCAAGATAAAATAGAATAGTAATCGTAAATGTATTAGTTAAATTCTATCCTGTCTAAATAATATAGATATTTAATAATTAATTAAAATTAATAATAATGATTATTTATATTAATTTATTAAATAATTGGGTGATATTTTCGTGATTCATCTTAAACCCACTTGTATGAAGGGTATTTGAAAACCAATATTAAATAAGTTTTAAAGTTCATAAAATAATAGTATCATGGGTTTTAAAAGGTAAAATATTGTGAAACAAACCATTACATTAAATGTCAGTTTGATTCAATAACAAAACAGGTAAAGCAAATATACTCTTAAGACTTCAAGTTAACAATCGTATCGATTAAAACCCTAAATATTTAGCTGTATCACTTAAACCCCAAGTTAATGATTGTATTGATTAAAATCCTAAAATTTTATGAGTGAATCAATTTATGTTCTCTCTAGATCTATTTTATACTTTTTCAAATATATAAATAAATATAATATTAAAAAAAATGTTGAAATGAAAGTTATAGTCGCAAGTTTTCATTAATATGAGTGGTTATTCATCTTTCTGTCTTCTTCTATATTTAAAGAGTCGCATCGTGATTTTTTTTTTCTATTTTAAATGGAATTAGTTGAATATATAACAAAATTAATAGCTCAATAGTATAATTTTTCTTTTTACTTTATTCAAAAATGTTACTAAACTAAGAAGAAATACTTAAAAGAAAAATCTTCAATTATTTTCAACTCTTAAAATTCAAATATCCAACTTTTTAGATTGATGATATATGATTCATCTCACTTTTGAGTTTTGCCTTATTATAAAATATATAACCCTACAAATTCAAAACTTCATTGTTTATATATATATATTTAATTAGCCTCATTGATAATTATATTTGATTTTTTATTTTTGCCTATCAAGATGAGTTTAATTCAATTAGTATAAATGTTTGCTGATGACCGAGAGATTTGCTATTCGAATCCTGTAGCCATTATACTAAAAACAACACTCTTGTTTGCCTCATTATAAAATATAGCCCTTACAAATCCAAAATTTCAAAGTATATATATATGTTCAATTTGATTATTATATTTGATTTTTAAATTTTGAATTTTGGATTATGAGTTTATGAATTTATATATTTTTGTTATTCAGTTTCTGTATTGTATTTTTAAAAATTAAGTCAAATTTGAAAAATTAAGAAAATACTTTTTTTTGAACAATATACAAAGATAAAGGATCAGTCGATGCTAGAGATATCCAATTTTCCCATGAGGACGGGACAGGGATTTCCCGATTAGGCGGAGAATGGGGGAGGGAGTAGGGGAGAAAAATTTCTTGTGAGCTAAACGGCATTCCCCGTCTTCGTCCCTGCCCCCGATCCGTTCCCCGTCCCCGCCCTGATTAGCTTTTGCATATTTATTTAGTATATTTATTTAATGTTATGTTATTATTATTATTATATAAATATTACATTTAAATTTCAAATTTGATTATTTATTGAGAAAGATAATGAATATGTTTAAATTTATATTATATATGTGAATAATTTGATTTATATTTATTACTTTCTACTAAAAAAAATTAATTAGCTTTTTTAGGCCAAAATTTGGGTAATTTATCTTTAAATTCAAATTGTCATATAAAAATAACATAATAAACAATTTAGTAATAAAGTTTATTATTTAATTAAAATTTGCTCACATTAATGATTTAAATTAATTGGCTTTTTACAAAAAAAAAAAGGTAACAGGGAAAAATTCCCCTCGGGGAACCCGATCCCCATGGGGAATTTCATGGGGGATGGGGAATGAAATGGGGAAAGGGGACGGGGATGGGGAATGGCATCCCTGGCCCTGCCCCGCTCCGTGGAGATCTCTTCGACACACTCAGATATCTTAACTAGGTTAACACCCTCGAAGCGCCATCATCATATCCCAATCAATGCGCTTCATAAATCATCAAAAAGCAGTACAAATGAGCTAGAGGAGAGCTCTAAGAAATACAATGGGGAAAGACTACAAGAAAGTCCTCCAATTAAGCGCGATAGTAGGAACATCATAGTTTTGAAATAAAGTAGATTTAGAGTACCAAACAACAGCCATATTCAAAATATCACCCCAAAGTTGTTGTGACATTTTTTTAGATTTTTACGTCCAATTGTTTCGCTCCAACTACATGCACCAAAGTCCAGTTCCAAAAAGATTACTCGTGATAATCTTAGCTTGAGAAGTAGGAGAGTTAGTAATAACCATGGATCAAGGACACAGGGGCATTCAAAGGCACAGTAGCTATGATGTTATTCTAGATAATAGCCGAGTAAGAGCAGTTTGAAAATAAATGATTGGCTGCTTCCCCACGTTTCTTGCACATAATACACCAGCTAGGATCGAGGTAGCAATTCGGATGTTGAACCTGACATTTATATTTTGTATTTATACCTTTGTGCAATATAGACTAGATAAAAAATTTATATTTTTAGGTAATGAGGTTTTCCAAAGATAACCAACCTGGATGTGGGTAGTGATGGGCAAGCTTCTATTTAAAAAAAGTCTTCACAGATTTCACAGTAAAAAGTCCATTGGAGTTTAAATTCCATGTAGCAATGTCATGACCAACATCACAGTTAGGAGTAGCTCAATTTGAAGTGATGAGATTCCATTGGTTTTCTTCTCTACCATTTAAAGGCCTTCTGAAGCCAGAATTCCACCCTTTTGTATCATCAAACCATGCTTCTTTAACCATGATATTGGGGTTGGAAGATAGGGCAAAGAAAACTGGATGAAGTTCTTTAAGGGGTCTATCAGTAACCCAATTTCCAAAAAAAGTTTTAGAGTCATCTTGAATTTTCCACTATATAAAGGCCCTCATTCTCTTATTGATCTTAGAGATATAAAACCAAGGTGCCTTAGCACTATAAGACCTACATTGAGAAGGCAAGGAACCACCATGGGGGTTAGAGTAATTGCTACCAATTAATTGCGTCTACAAGCTTTGAAGTTCGGTATGGAAACGCCATATCCATTTAGATAAACTTCGTTTGTAAATTTAATTTTATCAATGTCTAAACCACCCTTATCTCTTGGAGCAGTAATAAAATCCCATTCGACCAAGTGTGAACCTCTCCTTTTTTCAACACATTCCCATAGAAAATCGTCCATTCTTTTTTCGATAGATTTGCATATGACAATAGGAGTTTTAAATTGAATAAGTAATGCGTTGGTAATTTATTCGATTAAGGAATTCATTTCATTTTTTTAATAGAATCCGATTAAGGAATTCATCTTATTCGTGTAGTGGTATTGTAACCATTTGAAGCGTAATGGCTCAGCGGTTTTATGAATTAATGAGGGAACATACATTATTAGCCTAAGTGTTCATTACACAATACTAAATTTGTATAAGCAAATAAAATCATTTGTCAAAGCTACACCAAAAGCACCCCATACTATTATCTAATACCATTATTCATCTCAACCCTTTATTGACTTGAGCGTCGAAGTGTTGATGACTTGACACCACACCAATTTTCAGCTTATTCATCTTTCAAGGTACTCAAGTGATTTTTTTCCAAACATATAAATCTGCAATTGGTCCATTTTTAGCTTCATCAAACACAAATGATATTTAAAAAATAATTAGTAAGTTTTAAGTGAAACTTAAATGTTAGATTGAAAATAAGTGTATCTGTACATTTAGAGAAAGTTTTGATATTTTCTCCACAGTTTATGTTTTGATTAAAAAATGACTATATTATAAATACGATTAAAACCCATACATTAATCAGATAAGAAAAAAGATTCTGATAAAAAATATACCATGAAAAATACTATTAATTTCTATTGGTATGTGGCACATCTTCAATGAAAACCAAAATAAAACTTTTTAGATTTATACTTAAAGTAAACAATGTCATATTATCGTGAAAAAAAAAATACAAGAAACTTCATTCTCTTCCTAGGATTCTATCAGAAGTTTAATCATAAATTTTTAATTTCTTTTAATGACCACACATATCATAGCTAGAGACAAATTAAATCCAAAACAAGGCCATGAGACTCAAATACCATGAATCAAAATTAACGTTAAAAAGAGTGAATGAGACAAGTAAAGAAGATGAAAAGTGATCGAGAAATATTTATGTTTGTTGTTTAGGGAAAAGGATAATAATAAAGAAAATAAAAATAAAAATGTAAGAGTTGATTGGTAATGAAATGTGAACCATTAATTAGTAGTGATTGATGGCAAGTTGTGTCTATCTATTCATCCCATCTTTTCAATCCATCACTGACGACACGTTTTCATTATCATATATATTCACTGCCTACTTCCTTTTCAGACCCATTTCTTTCATATTCACTACTCTTTTCTTTTTTCCTATTTAATTCCCATTTTTCTCTCTTAAAAACACTTTAAAATAATAATTTTTTGGTACTTAAGTACTTTTAAAATATCATATTTGTCCATTAAACAGTTTATTCACCAGGTGCCAAATAGTAATTTAAATCATGATATGAGTAATGTCAATTCAACAGCTACAATCTCAGTTACAATTATATATTTTATCGATTAAAAATCAAGTTAATAAACGATTTAATCCTTAATTTACCTGAGATAAAAATAATTTAAATACTAACGTCTGTCTTTTGAGATACACACTTCCCGACACTTTTGAATTTGGGATCATTCGTGAGCTTTGGGTCTTGCTCTAGACAACCTTCAACAGACTTAATAATTCATTTTGATTATGTCACGACTTAGTTTTTATAACTTATAACCAAATTTGACTCCCAATCAGATTACCAAATCTACATGTGTTAAACTTAATAGTATTTTTCTCGTTACAAAATGTAAAGTATAAAAATGAAATTGATGCTCAAAGACTAAGTTGTTCCAAATTTAGAAGTATAAAGACAAAATTACTACAAACTAATGTATCAGGTCACTAAGTATTACTTCCAAGAAAGTTCATGCATTATATAAAGTTTTAAGTTATTTATTTTCTTGTCCTAGTAATAAATAAAGGGACATAACCTTGATAAAAGTCTAAGATGTCATGGGTTTAATATATAGTGATCATCTATTTAGGATTTAATATCTTACAGGTTTTTTTGAGACTCAAATATTGTAGGGTCAGACGAGTTGTTCCGAGAACACTCACAAATAGTAAAAAAAAAATTATATATTATTGTCGTAGCATCACTTAATTAACTTTATTGTAATGTATTTTCAATCTCTATTTTTACCAAGAAAAAAAAAGTCCATTTTTATTAGAAAAATGCAATTATATGTTCATCTTTGAGAACTATTCATTGAATTTCTAATTTAAAAAACTAGGTTATATGTGTTTTCAAACAAACTATAAATTCACACAAATTTTAAAGAATATTACGTCACAATGGTGACTTATGAGATGGGAGATTTGAAAGTATAAACTTATAAAGTTAGGTTCATCATATCAGTGAGTTTACACAAAACTGTGCATAGTTATACTTATACAGGTTTCCAAGATAACATCATCAACATCATAGAAGCTCGTGAAAGTTAATTCAATAAATAAATTAATATTTTATACTTACTAGATAAGTAATAAATCACATCATTCACATATATTCATTTATTTCAACTCTAGTAAGAAGCTCAATTAACGGACAGATTTGTTAGCCATCCGAATATTCATACACCTGCTTTTTTGTTTAAAAAAAATCTTTTAATTCTAAATTGATTTAGATTATTTACTGGTTATTTATATTTATAATCATTTTTACTCCACTTTAAAATCAACTAATAAATTTTTTCTTCTTCCAAAATTCTACTAAAAAAAATATGACATCACTCTTAAGGAAGATAAGATGATGACCGCTAAATAAAATTGTTACTATCTATTTGATTAATTCTGACATTTATATTTAATATTTTATAAATTTATGCATCTAAAAAAAAAAATCTTATATTAATATAAAAATTTGGTTATTTTCAAACCTAGAAAAATTAGGAAACTTACTTACAAATATAATAAAATGTCTTATAGACAAATAGTGACATTTTACTCTATTAAAAAATATTTTCAATAATTTTATCATTTAAAATGATCAATAATTATAAAATCATACTTTTAAATTTTAATGGAGTGTATAAATGAATTTAAGTTTTATTAATTTTGCCCTTTTCACTCTCACAATTCTAGAAAGCATCAAAGCAATGACATCTTGTTGCATCCATTTCGAAATTTTGAATGTAAGTTTTAGGGGGAAAAAAAACCAATTAATTTTTTTAGCCTATTTGAAACTTTTCTAATATTTCAAAGAGTTTTAATAAAAAAAATAATATTTATAAGCCTTGAAGAGTTATCTAAACATATGAGTATTGAATTTGACACCTAAAAAAGCACATACTCAAATTAAGTTAAATGGTAATTTTAGTCCTAGAAAGTATCCGTGTGGTTAAAATTTTTATAAATAGATCTTATCAAGAATTATTTAGGAATATTTTATCAAATAATAAAGACTATTCATAAGTTCTATCAAATTATATAGAGATTAAATTCTAACTTTAATTAAATTCCATTGGGACTTTAGGTAACCAAATTATTTGTAGGGAGACTATCAAAAATAAAAAAAAATAAGAAAAATTATTTACACAAGATAAAAAATTTTATTCTTCTTTGATATAAGCTGATAGAAACATATCGGTACTTATCAGTGATAGATTGTCTAACAGTGATAGAAACTGATAGAAGTCTATCACTGATAGATGCTGATAAAAGTCTATCATATTAATTGGTGTTTTTTTTCTTTTTATTCCTATAAATAGTTTGACATTTTTTTATATATGTGAAATTTACTTTTATTTGTAATTAATATAAAAAATATTAATTAATAAGGAAATTATAGTTGGTGTTTTTTAAAATTAGTTCCCGTCAATTTATCAAAACTATATTCATAAAAGGATTTTTTTTTTTCATTTAAAGAAAGATATTACATTGTCTAAAAAGGAAAAAATATATATTTATTTAAAGTACTTCCAATATCAATTGTACTTGAAATGAATATAAGATAAGAATAAGATATTGTGGCCATTTTGAAAGCACACAATTGTAATATTTGCTATCTAAACCAAACCTAATAAGATTTTGCATATATTCTATTTACAAAAAGCAACCCTCCAAAGTCTAAAGGAAACTTGATTAAAAAAAAGTTTGAGAATATTGATTAATAAAGATATTAAAAAAAGGTTAAAAATTCCTATTGTTTGACTATTACAATGTTTTGATCCTCCTACTTTTGTTTAGAACGATTTAATCTTATATACTTTAATGAAAATTAACAAAATATGTCCCAAAGTTAAATATTTAGTAAAAACTAACATTTGATAAACAAATTAAGGGGATAAAGGAAACAAATTTTGTTCAAATCAAAATCAATTAAGATGACCCCAACAAAAATATTTAACCCTAGGAAGTGGATATATAGTTATAAGTAGTTGAAGTTATAAGGACTAAATAAATATAATGTATTAGTCAAATGTATGTTTTTGCCCCAAATGTTATAGTGATTTTTTGTTAGTCCCTGGTGTTTTTTTTTTATTTTTTATTATTATTAAAAAAAAAATCATTCCTCAATTACTAACATTTTTCAATGAGATCCTAATTATCATGAAATGTTCAAATTAATTAACAAAATATACATGTTGTGGGTCAAAATACATATCTTTAAATGGAGTCAAAAGTATCTTATGTTTATAATTTGACAAAATTATACAAAATTGATGCATTAAAAATTACAAATTTTAAATTAAAAATACAATAATTATTTAATGATTAATAATTACATATAATTGAAACTTCTACAAAGATAACATTCAAACATTAGGACCACAGCTTAAATGATGAGAATACCTTTCAATTTTGTTCTTTTTTACTGAAAAGGAAATACCTATACATCTTCAAAAGTTGCTATATTAACCTTCGATTTTCATAAATACTTAAAAAATGCTCATGGAGAATAATTCCTTAGGAATTTTGGGGAAAAAAAATTGAGATAGGAAATGAAAAAAATAATGATTTAGAACAAAATTTTGGATCCTCGTATCATTTTAGGTCATCACCATATGGTTGCAAGTCTCAATTTATGTTTGATATTAAAAGAAAAATTACTTCAACAAGAGGCTATTTGGAAGCCCCTAATGAAATAAGTTTATAATGTAATGTAATAAAAAACCTATGTTTAGATTGAGTGGCCCGATCTGTGATTCCAAACTCATTCCGTTCTCACAATTTTCAACTCAACCCTCTTTCCACCATGTTCACACTTTACAATCTCATTTTTGTTTTGCGCTCGATTTCTCACTAATTTCAATACTCCTCTAATTTATAATAATCCTCATTACATTTCAACCTTTCAAAGAAGTCCTTAATGGTTTTGAAACGTTCATAAAAGTCGAGGAATAATATATTACGACTTTTAACATCATAGAGATGTTTTATAAAAAAAAAGGCAAAGTTTGAAGGTTTTTTTTTAAAATTATTATTTTTAATCTAGATTTTACATACTATTAGGGGTGTGTATAGATTAGGTTGGGTTGGGTTTAGGGTGTTTTTAGGATGAACCCGAAAATTCGGATTGGTTGTGTTGTTGGGTTATAACTTATTTTTTCTTTTTAATTAAAAATATGTAAATTTATATACAACACATGACTAATAACTAAAATCTTATAAAACTCAAATGCTAAATATCAAATATTTTTTATATTTATTGTAAACTTCCAATAAAGAAAAAGATCATAATAATTTTTTAAAAAATATTAAAAATTTACAAATTAATCAATACAAAGTAATCAAATTTTAAACAAAGAAATATATATATATGTTAGGTCAACCAAATTTTTTTTAGACTAACTCACAACCCATTCCAACCTAATAAAAGTAGAAAAAGTTTAATCAAATCCAATCCAACCTAAGAATAAAACTAACCCAATTCAATACTTATATTTTGGGTTGAATAGTCTAAATTGTTCAAGTTGTCGGATTATTTGAACACCCGTACACAACTCATGCTCATGGTGACATAATTAGTGAAATTAAAGAAATTGTGATATAAATATAGAAAAGATCAATGGGAAAAGGATTTTTATTTGGGGGTCTAATCAATAATAATTTGAGGGAGGAAAATAAAAAAGGCAAGAGAGAGTGAAAAAAGAAAAAGCTGATAAAAGGTGAGTGAGACAGAGAGTCCAAAAATAACCCTATTTTTCTCTCTCTCAAATATTTGTTTTCTTTTATTATTTTATTCTCCTTCTTCTGCTCTATTCAAACTTATTTCTTTCACTTAGAAACAAAAAAAAAACTTATGTACTTCAAAAAAAAAAAATGGCAGTGTCTTTTTTTTTTCAGAGACACCAAAGGCTTTTTTTTTCCACATCTTATTCGGGTTTCTTTGCCCTTTTTTATTTTTTTTATTGTGGGGGACGAAGCTTGATATTACCACCAAAATCTCTAGGTTTCGACACGTGGGAAAATAGTAAAAAAATAAGAGGTAAAAAAAAGTTGGTTTGTCTTGGTTAAATTGAGAGAGATTATTCAATATTTTGTGGATTAGGGTTTTGTGTAGGTAAAACCAGATGATAGGAATGTGTCACATTAAAGATTTTGATATGATGGTCAAAAACATACATTTTGATTAATTTGTAAAGGTAACTTTATCTTCGAGTTAAAAAGAGAATTGAATAATCATGGAGTAAAACAAGCTTGATTTGAGGGTATTTTGGTAAACCATTTGAAAAATATTCACCGTCGAGATGAACTGACATTTCCATTATATCACTAATATTTTGGTAATATTGGTAATAAGAATGAAAAGAAGTAAACTAATTTTTTTTTTGGTTAATTTAGATTATTTATGTATTTTTTTATTTAAAAAAAATCTTAAAAAAATGAGACCGTTTTCAAATATAGGAAAATAACTCTTTTTTTTTTTAAATATAATAAAATGTCAATGTCTATCAATGAGATAGTAAGTGATAAACACCAATAGACATCTATCCATTTCTATCACTAACACTGTTAGATGTCTATCAGTGATATGAGACATTTATAGACAATGACATTTTGTTATATTTGAAAATATTTTCAATAGTTTTGTCATTTAAAACAATTATACAAAAAATATTCATTCACAATTCATTATTTTCATCAATACCACCATCAGCATATTTTTATAAAACTTAAATTTTTACATCTTTATTCGATATCAACACTTAAAACCTAGATCGTTTACTATTTATTGATATTTTCATCTATATTTTCATTGATTTTCATAAAGTTATGTATGTGGAAAGCAACACAGGTTTTGAACCACGAGAAGAGATACATTATTATATATGATACTTCAGGTAGGGCACTAGCATAAATTTTCAAATAAGACCATGAGGAGAATATATTACATCATTACTGAAATGTTTGCATTGCTTTTGATGATTAATACAACTCATTTTTGGTGTTGGAGTATGATAAAGGTATTAAGGATGTACCAACCTAGTTGAAATGTTATGGTGCACTTTTTGATCCCTCTACCTTTAGTATCCTGTTAAAAAAACCACTATTGAAATTCATGCCATAAAATCTTGTAGTTTACAATTAAAATCATACGATCATTCTAAAGTGTAGTATTCAGTATATAAAAACTCAAGGTTTACCAACGTAATTTTGAACCACATGTAGTTGACATACTAAAAGAAATAGTTGAAAAGGTAACCTAAATTATTTGCGATAAATAGATAAAATTGAATGTCTCATATTCTTAGTAACATGGTTGGTATGACTCACTCTAAAAAAAAATAGTTTGATCTTAATCGTTCATGTGAAAATATGTGGAGTGATAATATATATATATATATATATATATATATATATATATATATATATATATATATATATATATATATATATATATATATATTATATATATATATATATATATATATACTATAATAAGTTTGTATAAGGTTTAATAATGACATGTCATGTATTTTCTTATAAGCCTTATGTTTATGGTTTGCATTGAAATGAGAAGTTTTGAAACATTTTTCTATACAAGAAGAAATCTAGAACTATGCGAATATTGAAAAGTGGAAGATGTGTACTTCTCTTTATTGGGGTGTGTATAAGTGATTCCCTTAAAAGTGTTGGTTCAAGAGACTTGGATAACGGAGAGAGTATCTACACGTTTTTAATTACCTAAAGAAGGATTTTCCATGATCAAATCATAGAAGGGCTATACATTAGAGAACCAATAGAACTTAAAAAGGAGTAGGAGATGATTATAGGGACGAAATGACAATTTTGCTTGACTAAAAATCATGAATAATTTTGTAAAATAAGAGATGAGAGGTTATGATTATATCGATGGACATAACTCATCGTTCTACATGTTAATCATTTCTTTGATATATAATGGAATCACACTGTCGGTCGGTGAATATTAAAAGTGATTATTTAGAGAGTTTAATTGATTGTTTTTTTTTATATCGTTAAAATGTTCAAAGTTGTATATCCAAAAGTCCATTGCTAGCTGGCTCATGAAAATTAAATGGTGGCAACAATTAATTACAAATTTACAACTAAATTAAGATAAAAACAAAATAAAGACAAAAATAAGATATATAAGATGATATATAATATAATATAAAATAATATGAGATTTGATCCTTAGCTCGTTAGGGATTAAGAAATTTATATCTCAACTCTAGTAAGTTAAGAGAAAATCGTAGATCAAATTTTCTTATAAATGACCATTATGGCTCCTTATTAAATAAGTAAAAATTTCTATCTTGTTTTCTATTCTACAATTCTCTTATTGACTTAGCCATCAGAGTTTTTTTTTTTTCTTTTTTTTTTTTTTCTTTTCAAGTCATATCTTCTCCAAATTACAAATTCAATTATTAGTGTCATGTGAGAGTCGGTGTATTTCTCCGATCTAAATTTTACATCAACCAAAGTGGTTTAATTTTACTATTTAAATTTATGATTTTTTTTAAAAAGAAAATGAGCCAACTGAATTTTTTTAGAAGTCGAATTGGATATTGAAATGTTTATTGGATTCTTGAAACATGAGGGGACATATAACTTGGGAATTGGAGTAAATAGGCTAAATATGATCAAATTTTTCCTGGAGGAATCCGGTATTCATCAACTTTTGTCACTTTTACCACTGCATTCGTGCACCCCTCGTCCTAAAAAGAAATCCATTTATATATATATTTTAGAGTGATTTTGAAATATTTAAGGTCCCATTTATCTTAGTAAAAATATAATAAATCAATGATAATGAAAAAAAATGGTTCAATTTGATTACTTTTGGTATCGTTTACTTATGTTATGCACCCGTATTGACATATGGGATTCACTTCCAAATTTGTAATAAAAAATGCAAATTGATTGATGAGCGGAGAGTGCTCAGTCCAATTACATTTGGAAATTACGTCGTATAGTTACCGTTATTTTTATGGTTCCTATTATTGTTGTTCCATAGAAAAAATTTTGAATTTTGACATATTTACCGTTATCGTTACTATTACCGTCTGATCCTCACAGGTAAAGGTAATGGTAATGTTCATAATTTTAAGTCAACACGATCAAAAGCTATATAATTAAATTTGAGATTCAAGCTCATTACAATTGATCCATCAATGAAAATCCATTATGATTACACCAATTTTTATTATGGTTATGTAAACGTGACCTAAATTCTTTTTTGTCATGTTTAAAATTACAATTGAAGTACACATTTAATTACTCAAAATTAATTTAATATTTAATTTTGTATTTTTAATTTAATCTTTATATTTAAAATTGACTTTAAATGATAAGAAATATTTTTGGAGTGGTTTTTGAAAATGACAAAAGTAATTTTAGCTATTTTAGATTCACTTCCAAATATATCATTAAAACTTTTAAATAAATCAAAATTTAAAATTTCTAATTATATTTTTAAATTTCTTGAAATAAATTTATATTTGAAACATTCGTAAATATAGCAATAGATCTAAAGTATTAGTATAATATAAAAAATTACAATTATAGCAAAATTTTAATAGTCTATCAGTGATAGGCCATATCATTGGAGTCTATCAGTGGATAAACTATATTGCAAGTAAGAGTCTATCAACAATGAAAGTCTATTAGCTTTGCTATATTTACAGATTTTTTAAAATATTGCTATACATCCGATTATTATTCTTAAAAATACTACCATTCCAATTACCCATTATATTTTTATCCATTTTTTATTTTCAAATTCAAACTCAGGATTATCATTGTTATATCTTGTGGATGTTATCAATTTGAAATTAATATAGTTTTTCTTTCTACTAAAAGTTGGAAGAATAATACTTTTTTTTTTCTCTTAATATTAGTTAAAATAGGTCTATCTGAAAATATTTAGAAAAATAGAACTATTTTTTTTTTAGAAAGTTGACTTTAACGGTGTTTTGTTGTTAAATAGCTTATTGTTGAATAATTTTAGATAAGTGTATCTTTGGAAGATTGGTTGTATTGACAGTGATATTAAACTTTCACATATATCTTTCATATATTCTATAAATGTTAGTAAAATAAAAAAATGTCATCTATTTTTTTAGATAAAAAGTAGAGTGATAAACTCGAATCTCTAACCTTAAAGTTGATTGCATAAATACTATGTCAGTTGAGCTATGCTCATTTTGACAAAAATATAATGATTATTGATTATTTATAATTTGTTAATTATTTATTGTGATTAACTTTTATTACTTCATTTATTATTAAAAAAAAAAAAAAAAAAGCATTTATTTAATTCAATATGAATAGAAATACTAATAACAAATTTGTATTTACCACGATTTCATCATTTACGACACAAGAAGAAAACTACTTCAAATAAACGCTATATATAAATTTGTATTGAGCTATTCTTTGAAATTCAAGTATTGAAAGGATTACGATTTCTGAGAAGTGAAAGTGAAAGTATAAATGATTAAAAAAAAGAACTCAGAAGGCATACGACTGGGAGATGATGATGTATTGAGAATAGAATGAAAGGAAAAAACAAAGAAGGTGTATCTAGATAAAAAACTTAGGCCAAATTTGGTTCGTGATTCATTCTTGTTTTTATGTTTATAAAAGAAAACAATTAAAATGTATTTGGTATACTTATTTTCAAATGCGATTTTAAAAAACAACCTTTAAAATAGTTCATTTTAAAAAACAATACATTTTCTTTTTTTTGGAAGATTATGAACATCTATCTACAAATTGTATCTCTTATCGATTTATAGTCATTAAATATATGAAGATATATGAAGACACCACTGATTTAAATGGTGTGCAACATCTTATCAATCTTAATACTAAAAATTTGTAGATCTTCCTTTTTCATAATTTTTTTTTTCTATCTTATGGAAATTATTTAAATTATTTTCTTATCCACAGTTTATCACACAAATTTATAATTCTCCATCTCGGTCAAAATCAACAGAGTGAATGATCTAAATCAGTGGATCTCTTGAATCTATGGCCCAGCCCGAAGGAGAAAACGAAAAGAATTCCAGAATGAATTAAATGCTGCTCAATCACTCTGTTGAACTCGTTGGGTCCTGGCTGGTGAGTTCAACGTTTACTGTTGGTCTTATGAGACTACTTCAGCTCGTCCATCTGGGTTATGTATGAGAAAATTTAATGCTTTCATCAATAGTGTTGGATTATTAGAACCAATTCAAATCAATGGTGCATACTCTTGGACTAATCGTCGAAGGTCCCCAGCGATGTTGAAATTCGACAGATTTCTGTATACTTCTCACTGGGAGGAAATATTCCAATCTCACCAAGTCCATCGACTTTCTCGCACTACATCTCATCATTATCCTTTGCTATTGCAATCTAAAACGTAGAAATGTGGTTCTTCCCCTTTTAAAATTTGACAACCAGTGGCTTAGCAACAAAGACTTTCTTCATATAATTCAAAACAAATGGGTTAATGCTGAAAAAGTCGGTCATCCTGGATTCGCATTTATGAAGGCTTTAAAGGATATATCAAATGAGTGCCGCTTGTGGAATACACAAGTTTTCACAATAGAGCTAAAGAGGGCCAAAGATATCGAGAAGCAGATTGAAAATATTGATTTGAAAGAGGAAGTTGGTACTTTAAATGAGCCAAACGTTCTTCTCCGCACGGCCCTCAATCCTCTGTTATGATCACTGTTTGAGGAGCAAGAAGTTTTTGCTTGCATAAAAGCAATCGGAAACGATTCAACACCGAGTCCAGATGGTTTTACTATCGAATTCTTTAAAAAGTTTTGAAACACCTTCAAATCCGACATTATGAATTTTTTCCACGATTTTTTCAGAAAGCCATAGTGAATAAAGCCACCAACGGTACTTTCATTGCCTTAATTCCCGAGGAACCTTCCCCAAAGAAGGCCTTAGATTATCGACCTATCAGTCTCACAACAAGCATATATAAAATCCCTGCTAAGATTCTCGCCGAATGCTTAAAACAGGTTCTTCCAATAACCATGGAAATATTCAAGGACTACTTCCTTTCTTATTTATATATTCAAGCGACCATGGAAATAAGACAGGGAGATCCCCTTTCTCATTTATTATAGCCATGGACTAGCTCTTCAATCTCATTAAAGATGCACATACAAAAAGGATCATCAAAGGTTTTCTTGCCAAAGATAACTCCATACACATCTTTCACATTTTATTTGCGAATGACATTCTATTTATTTTTCTACTAAAGATGTTACGTGCTTGAGAAATCTCAGATTTATTATACATGCATTTGAAAAAGCATCGGGCTCAAAATCAATCTAACAAGTCCTCCTTGACAGTCATAAATGTTGATGTCTCCTCTATTGCTCGAGCTTGTTCCATTTGGGATTGCTCGGCTACTGTGTTGCCTTTTGATTATTTGGGTATGCCCCTAGGAGGTAATCCTAATTCTACTACCTTCTGGGATCCCATCATCGAACGTATTGATCGTAAATTCTCTGCATGGAAATACTCATACGTATCTAAAGATGGTAGATTGACGTTAATCCAAGTTGTTCTCAATGATCTTCCAACTTATTACCTCTCTTTGTTTAAAGCCTCTGTTGCTGTTTGTAAGCCGATTGAATTGAACATGAGGAATTTTCTCTAGGAAAACACCAATTTACAGGGAGGCTCACATCTGGTGAGATGGGATTTTGTCACACGTTCTAAAGAAAAGGGTGGCCTGGGCATCAATAAAATATGTCTCTAATGAGGCTTTACAATGGACAAATGTCAATTACGGTTTCCTAATATGAACCTCAACCCCAATTGGTGTGTTCTTTGCAGGTCTCACGGAGAAGATATCGACCACCTCTTTGCAAACTGTGATTACTCGAAACAAATCTAGGCTTTATTTTTCATTATGTGGATGCCTACTCTCCCTTCACCGATAATTTGAATACAGCCTTAAACTCCTTCCTCCTCTTGATGACAACAAAGAAGAGGAATATATTGCTGAGCGACTTGAAATGATAGAATGTTCAACTTCTGTAGCAAGACTGGAAATCAACTTTGGGATGACGTTCCTAGTATCTCATCCCTGTGGTCTCTAAATCAAAGTTATTTTGTAATTATGATATTGCTAGTATTTCTCTCAATTGGAAGACTTTTCTCTAGTCGTTCTCGCTTTGTATTGAACTCTTGAGCTTTCCTCTAGCTCACTTTATCTTAATGCAGTATTGTTTTTGGTCTTGGGGCATGATGAGGATGCTGGGTGTCACAATCGCACTTTTAGAAGCTTCATTTAGCGATCGTGCGACACTTGTTCCACTCACAAATAAGCTAGCCAATTCGAATACGAAATTCGATGGCACATTAGGTGCCTCTCGCAACCTCCACCCCTGTTTTAGAGAAAACAGTTTTAGAACACGGGTTTGGAGAAAAGGTTTTCGCAAACAGTTTAAATGTATGAATAGAGAAGAGAAAGATTGTAGTAGGCTAGAAAGCAATAAGCAACAACAATGACTTTATAACATACTACTCCGGATATGAGAAGCGGTGGTTAGTCTTATCCCCATATAGTGCATTATGAACAAAACACATCCGCCACCCTTGCATATGGAAAAATTTGTACGGATGACCCATTTTTTGAGTCCAAAATGTCAAATGACCCATTTTTAAAAAATAATGTCAATTGACCATTTGCTGACATCATCGCCATACCAAATTATATAAATTGCCCTTACTTCTTCCTCTTCTTACATTTTTACTGATAACCCACCAAAACTATAACGTTTTCGTCAAATTTCCCAAGGTTTGATATGATTGCTCGTCAGTGAACGAATAATTTGACAATTTTCACGACTGAAGCCTCAAATCACTAATACCTAAACACAATACAATGGTGATTTCTTTAAACTCTAAACTCCATTTCAACGGTGATTACTTCTCTGGTCTTCGACAGTGTTTTGTTGAACGGAGATTTTTCGAACGGGAATTTCCAAGACGAGGCTTTTTCAGAACGGAACAGGTTTTTTCAGAAAGGTGTTTCATTATTTTGAGTCTGTTTAATTATTTTTGCCATGTTATTTCTGGAAAGGTAGCATTACGAAATTTTGTATTGGGAGAGAGAGAGAGCGAGAGATAGAACGTGAGTGAGAGAGAGCAAGAGTAAGAGAGAGAGCGAGATTAAGCGAAAGCGAGATTAAGAGAGAGAGCGAGAGTACATTTCAATTGCTTGTACAACTTAATGACAAATGTTCTCCTACTTTGTAGGATGACAGAAAAGTGTCTACTTATTCGATATGGAGGTGATTGAGATGAGAATGAAAGTTCGTATATTGGGGAAGAGTTGACAAGAATCAGTGTGCCTGTTACATTGAAGTATGAAGAACTTAAATCTCACATTTATAGGGTTACAAAAGTCAGTTCTTCAAAGTTCGATCTTATACTGAGAGTTAAATATAAGCTTGAATATGAAGCCCCTCCACAATACATAAGGAATGATGATGATGTTTGTTTCCTTCTTTTCCGAGAAGAGCTTAGTAGACTTCAGTTATCTATAATGCTGAAATCAAATCAGGACGAAAATATTAGAACAGGATTTGGAAATGTGAGTTATGATGATACGACTATGTATAGACAATACAAGGAATCATATCAGTTTCGTCGGGAAGAGGATGATATTCCATTGTCTACCAACACTGTACCATCAACATTATCATTAGACAACGACCACACTAATCCAACAAGATTGAATTCAAAATTGGGTGGTACTTCAATTGTTGGTAATGAGAGATCATCTAGACTTGATTATATGGATTGTGGTCATCCAGAGCAAAGTTGTGGTCCTTGAGTGGATGTTAATGAGCAACCAACAGGATTAATGAAATGGATCGTGATCACGGAGATGTGTGTTGTTCAACAGCAGCTTTAGTGGTTCCACCATCTGTGTCTTCAAGTCATAGGGCAGAGTTGATTATGCTTGGTACTTCTTCATCTGGGACAGAGAACGTTGAAGTTGGTAAACTATTTTTTGAGTAAAAAGGACTTGAAAATGCGATTATCTATTTTGTCCATCAACAAAAATTTTGAATTTAGGGTAAGGAAGTCAACCAAATCTTTGTTCACTGTTAAATGTATTGGGGAGACTTGTAAGTGGAGCCTTCGTGCAGTGAAAATGGAAGGGTTTGATATATCCAAGATCATAAAATACTGCAGTTCGCACACATATTCCATTGGAATTCTAAATCACGACCATAGACAAGCAACTGCTACAGTTGTTGGTTAGTTGATTAAAGATAAGTTCACAGGAATATGATGTATTTATAAACCTTGTCATATTGTTAAGGATATGAGGAGAGATTATGGCGTGAATATAAGTTATGATAAAGCGTGACGTGCAAGGGAAGCTGCATATGATGTCACTAGAGATACTCCAGAATACTCATACTCCATACTACATGCTTATGGAGAAGCGTAAAAATAGAGAATCCGGGTACAATGTTTGAGATTAAACTTGAAGATGAGGTGCATTTCAAGTATATGTTTATGGCATTAGGGCCTTGTATTAGAGGTTTCGCAAGCTGTCGGTCTGTGATAATTCTTGATGGGTCGCACTTGAAAGGAAAATACAAAGGCACCATGTTCGTTGCGGTTTCTATGGATGGGAATAATCAATTATACTCACTAGCATATGTAATAGTTAACAATGAAACCGATCGATCATGAAAATGGTTTATGTCGAACTTAAAATATAGTATCGGAGACCCCGATATTCTGGTGTTTGTGTCTGATTGTATGGTATCTATCAGCAATGCTATTCGTGCATTTTTTCCCACAACATTTTGATAACTTGTAGAAATACAAATTATTTATACTGCCTTATCTAGATATTGCGGCCAAAAGAGAATAAATATGCGCCAATTTATGAAAAGTAGCTTCGAAATACAATAATTATGAATTATAGCAATTACACCCATTAACACCATTGAGATGGAAGAGAAGGAGATTTCTACTCTGTTTTGCAGGAAACCAAGTCACCACTTACGATTAAGGCTCAAGACAAACTGACCAACACATCTCTGTCACATTGCGCCCATCAATCAACAATGAAAAGACGATTAACGCAATGACGGCGCAATGCGACAGTCGATCCAGAGCTGACTTTCAAACCGCATGCGGTAATAAAAACAACACACATGCGAAATCCCATCGAAAGATGCAATGGCAACGCAAAATGCGGAGGATTGTGACACGTGTACAAACTTACGGTTGTGCAGATTTGAACGGTCTGATTGCATAACAGTAAGGAAATAATATCCTTCCATCTTCGGAATTTCCATAACAACAAGTGGGGACTCACAAGGACCAGAACAAGATCTTTCACCTATAAATACCCATAGAATTCAGAAAGAAAAAAAATGGCTACTTGATATGGGGCGAATTGATATTAGGTCATTGAGAGAAAGGCTGAGCTGAGTATTAAACTGAGAAATCCGGGCAGGAAGAAGAGACAAGGTTCGAGAGGTGAGTCTCAGTGTTAATCTGCCAGATCCCCGTCGCGAAGCTCTATACTTAGATCCCTGCTATCGGTTGAGCAAGCTTGAGAGGGAAGCTGATCCTTCCACACGATCCATCCATTCCGACAAGCAAATCTCCATCCAAATCGGTGCTGAGACGTTGGCGCTTGTTTGTATTAGTTTCTATCTCTTCTCATCATCGTATCTCATCTTCTTTATCTCCTCATTCACACACCATGTATCAGACGCTGAATAGATATATTTAATGTCTTGATCGTTTTCATTACCACTTCTCTATCTATTTTCGTTCCTCCGTTTATCATTTTCTTCATGAAGTGTTCTTAATCCACACGTAGTTAATATGAATTAAACAAATACTTAATCTGTGTTAAAGAGATAATTGCATTTAGCTAAGGCTTGCTAGACGATATCTTCACCTGTGAGAGCAGAAGTGAAGATGTCATTCTGATCTATCGAGAGAAGGTCAGAAGAATGCATTAGCTAGAGCAAGTAGTACTTCCAGAGATGGAAGCAACCGTGCGTTCATTACGTTCGTCTCTGTTTCACCACAGACATGTGGGAACGCGACCGATCACTGAAAGGTGTACGCTAAGGGGAAAACGGAACCGTACTTATAACTTTAACGCAATTAAGGAACTTGCGATGTTTATATTAGTTATCTTTCTCTTTCTGCTTCGTACATAAGACTTGCCACCACATCACATGATCTGTGTATAATCTTCACAGCCAGCCTTGACCTCAGTATCTTTTATCATGAAGCCTGTATCTTGTACCATTTTAGCTTAGGTTTATTACACTTTATTTTATGATCGCATTTTACTGCTTTACTTTACTTAACGCATATTTTAAATACTTGTACAAACCATAATTTTAAAAGATTGAAAAACCTGGTCGCATGTATCATAAACATAACACAAAAACCTCAAACAGTCCCTGTGTTCGACCTTGGATCACATCGAGAAACTTGCGGAGGAATTATACTTGGTTCCAACGCAAGGAAACTTGTGATAACGTACAAATGTACGGCAACTTTTCTCTACCTAGCATAACCCCAGAGAGTATAAGACTGTATTTGTTCCCTTACACCTTGAGGGACGAGGCCAAGAAGTGGGCTCACTCACTGGAGCCAAATGAAATTACATCGTGGGACCAACTGGTGGTGCGATTTATGAAGAAGTTCTTCCCACCAGTCGTCAACGCAAGACGACGGAAGGACGTGCTGAACTTCGAGCAAAAGGAGAATGAGACCTTGAGCACCGCCTAGGTGCGATTTAGAAGATTGGTGAAAAACTGCCCGCATATCGGAATCCCCGATTGCGTCTTAAAGGAGAATGAGACCTTGAGCACCGCCTAGGTGCGATTTAGAAGATTGGTGAAAAACTGCCCGCATATCGGAATCCTCGATTGCGTCTTGATGGAAACTTTTTATAACGGCCTGGACAGATCAATGCAGGTTGTTGCTGATGCCTCCGTGGTAGAAGGTTTTATGGATAAAACATACACAGAGGCGAAGATCATCCTTGACCGCATATCGCGAAACATGGATGATTGGATCAACGATGGATATGGAGGCCGAGGCACCGATAGATGAAAGAATGAAACTGCCATTGTCCCTCTAGAGACAATGACCATGTTGGGTGCACAGATGGCCGCAGTGACCTCCATCCTCCAGTCGATGGCAATTAATCAAGGAGCGATCTCTCAACAATCAGCGCAACCTGCTGCGCCGGCTCAAGTGGCCGCATTAAGTTGCGTCAATTGTAGAGGGGCTCATAGAGCTGAAGTGTGCCCATCGAACATCCAACAAGTATGCGCCACCAGAACAACCCCTTCAGCAACACTTATA
>NC_052353.1:47780691-47801437 GCF_009727055.1 Benincasa hispida
CTTAGAACATTGGTGGGGCATATCCGAGGGTAGTACTTCTTCCCGTGGATAGTTTCAAGTCTGTGCCTGTCTATGGGCGTAGGCGTTGATGAGGAGCCCATGCCAGAAGTCCACGGCCTCATCAACATCAAAATCTTAAGGATGCTCCTCAAGGATTCCCCACACTGCCCCTAGCTGCCAGCAAAGAGGCCCACGATCGATTTGAATGGGCCGCAAGAATCCAGGCCAAAAAGACGACGCAGAGAAGATAAGGGAAAAGAAAGGGTTCAAGAGTCACCAACGCAAGCTCCAGAACCTGCGGACCCTCTTCCCTTAGTCATTCGCCCTCAAAGCCCTCCAAGCCCACCCGCACAACCTTTTTCTCCACTACACGAACATTTTACCAACCTCCTCCTTATCCCAACTTCCCCAACTGTTTATCCAGCAGCCCCATCTTCACCTTCACCATCAGCATCATCACCGCAACCTCACATTCCACCACTGCAAGTTGATGACCCACACGATTTGGGTGAAGGCACCTCTGCCCAACCTCAAAACGATGCTGGCGAGACATCGCAGGCATAACCTTCCATCACCTCCATGGCTGCTGAGTTAGTAGAAATGAGATCCCTCGTCTCTCAACAAGAGAGGCGTTGATCAACATGCAGCGCAACATTTGTAAGGTCCATATGCACTAGAGACTGATTGCGGAGTGTAATCAAGAGTACTTCAACTTTCTGACCGCATATCTTCATGGTCCAACGGTACCTCCATATCTCCGGCAGCACTTAAATTTTGAAGAAGCTCCTCCTGCACCACCTCAAAATCCGCCTCCAGACCCTCCAGCCCCTCAGCAATAATCCTCCCATATATATTTTTTCTCTTCTATATGACCATTATGTATTCTTTTCAATTCATTTATTCAGTTTTTCTTTAATCAAATTCTTTGATTCTTGTACAGGCACAAATTTTGTATTGCGTTAATTTGTAATTAATTGTATACTTTGTTGATATTCAATACAATGAGTACATATTCACTCCATTTTATGCCTATGCCTTTTTCTTTATCATCCCTTATCAATACTTGCGATATTCTTACTCTTCTACTTTTGCATTCTTCATTGCGTTGTTATGATGTAATATATGTTTATACTTAGAAACATTTCCCATACTTAGTAAATTCTGACTACCACTTAGTTAATTCTTAGTTTAGCAGTACTTTACCTTTTATCTTTCAAAGTTCTGCTCAAACCTTCTTTTTGAAATTTTTCTTCTATGTGTTTGTCTAGTCTACCCAAACAACGTAATGAGGACCTTGCTCATCTTTAAATTTGGGGGTGGGGAAGGTCTGAGTAGATAAGATCAAGAATATGCAGTATTTAAGAAAATGCGTGCATTTTCTTTCATTAAAAAAAAAAATTATACAAAACTCCCATGTCAGCGCAAGGGAAAACCTTAAAAATGTTCCCAACCTAATAAGAATTTAGTTGTGAAAGGAACCTGTTCGTAGTTGGATGTTCGTATGACACCCGTAGGAGCAAGCCAAAACGAAGGTGGGTTTCCAAGATCAGCGCAGTATGAAAATGAAAAAGAAAAGGAAAAAGAAAAAAATAATAAAAAAAAGAAGGCAAGAGACAGCTCCTCTGAATATCATAAGTTAAAGTTGAAATTGTCACACAACCGTAGTTGGATGTTCGCATGACACCCGTGGTAACAGACCAAAACGAAGAGTGTAAACATTACCAACAATCTCTAGTAAATGATGCAAAAGTTTTGACCACTGTATGTAGATATATCAAGTTGTTTTGACAAAGAAGAGATTAACATTCTATTTTGAAAAAACTAGAAAAGCATCTTTGAGCAGAATTTTGTTATATAGAAGAATAAAGTAGGGCTTGTTAAGAATTAGCAAGGATAAGAAGAAATTGCGATGTTAAGTAATGTGCCTAAGGGTAACATTCGGAGCAACCAATTGACGCAGAAATATAGGATAGGAATTGAGCTTTATTGCCTTAGTAGAAGATATGCTTGAGGACAAGCATATATCTAAATTTGGGGATGTGATAACTTATAGAAATACAAGTTATTTATACTGTCTTATCTAGATATTGCGGCCAAAAGAGAATAAATATGCGCCAATTGTATGAAAAGTAGCTTCGAAATACAATAATTATGAATTATCGCAATTACACCCACTAACACCATTGAGATGGAAGAAAAGGAGATTTCTACTCTGTTTTGTAGGAAACCAAGTCACCGCTTGCGATTAAGGCTCAAGACAAACTGACTAACACACCTCTTTCATATTGCGCCCGTCAATCAACAATGAAAAGATGATTAATACAATGACGGCGCAATGCGACAGTCGATCCAGATCTGACTTTCAACCGCATGCGGTAATAAAAAAAATACCATATGCGAATATCCGATCGAAAGATGCAGCTGAGCAACGCAAAGGCGGAGGATTGTGACACGTGTACAACTTACGATTTTGCAGATTTGACGATCTGATTGCATAACAGAAGGAATAATATTCCTCCATCTTCAGAATTTCCATAACAACAAGTGGGGACCACAAGGCCGGAGTTAAAGATTTTCACCTATAAATACCCCATAGAATTCAGAGAAAAAAATGGCTACTTGATACGGGCGAATGGATATTAGGCCATTGAGAGAAAGGCTGAGCTGAGTATTAAACTGAGAAAATCCGGGCAGAAGAAGAGACAAGGTCGAGAGGTGAGTCTCAGTGTTAATCTGCCAGATCCCCGCTGCAAAGCTCTATACTCAGATCCCTGCTACCGGTTGAGCAAGCCTGAGAGGGAAGCTCATCCTTCCACACGATCCATCCATTTCGACAAGCAAGTCTCCATCCAAATCGGTGCCGAGACATTGGCGCTTATTTGTATTAGTTTCTTTCTCTTCTCATCATTGTATCTCATTTTCTTTATCTCCTCATTCACACACCATGTATCGGACGCTGAATAGATATATTGAATGTCTTGATCATTTTCATTACCACTTTTCTATCTATTTCCGTTCCTCCGTTTATCATTTTCTTCATGAAGTGTTCTTAATCCCCTGGTAGTTAATATGAATTAAACAAATACTTAATCTATGTTAAAGAGATAATTGCGTTTAGCTAAGGCTTGCTAGACGGCATCTTCACCTGTGAGAACAGAAGTGAAGATGTCATTCTGCTCTATGGAGAGAAGGTAAGAAGAATGCGTTAACTAGAGCGAGTATTTCTTCCAGAGATGGAAGCAACCGTGCGTTCATTACGTTCATCTCTGTTTCACCACAGATATGTGGGAACGCGACAGATCACTTAAAGGTGTACGCTAAGGGAAAAACGGAACCGTACTTATATCTTTAACGCAATTAAGGAACTTGCGATGTTTATATTAGTTATATATCTCTTTCAGCTTTGTACATAAGACTTGCCACCGCATCACATGATCTGTGTATAATCTTCACAGCCAGCCTTGACCTCAGTATCTTGTATCATGAAGCCTGTATCTTGTACCATCTTAGCTTAGGTTTACTGCATTTTATTTTATTATCGCATTTTACTGCTTTACTTTACTTTAACGCATATTTTAAATACTTGTACAAACCATACTTTTAAAAGTTTGAAAAACCTGGTCGCATGTATCATAAACATAACGCAATAACCTTAAACAATCCCTATGTTTGACCTCAGATCACATCGAGAAACTTGCGGAGGAATTATACTTGGGTTGAGACCGATAAGGGCAGACGATATCGAGTTGAGCCCATTGATTGTTATCGGGTCCACGTGCGAGATAATCGATTGGACGGTATTGTGAATCTTCACACGAAGAAATGCACGTGTAAGGAATTCGACTCACTTGGTATTCCGTGCTCGCATGCAATTGTTGCTGCCAAGGAACGAAATATACCAATTCAGAGTCTTTACAGTCGATTTTATACAGTGAACTCTCTAATGACTGCGTATGCGGAACCTATAAATCCACTTGGGCACATATCTAAATGGAAGAGAGCTCGTGGATATGTAGAAAAGACTATCATTCCTCCAAAGTTTGTGGCACAAGCGGGGCGACCGAGAGTGAGAAGAATACCATTTAGAGGAGAATTTTGCAGCCAAATGAAATGTGGTTGGTGTGGGAATTATGGGCATAACTATCAAAATTGTAGTGAACTGCTCACAACTGTGCGACGTACTGAAAATGCCAAAAACTGTGACACAAATGCCTCTCATCTAGTTTAGTTTATCACTAACTTTATCTTGTAACGACATGTTGGTATATGTTATAAATACCATTGATCCGACCCTAAAGAAGAGTTTTTCATACTTTCTATTTTTTCTGTAAGCAAAAACAAGCTGTAAGCAATCTTCATTTTTCTATAATAAAAAAAAAAAGCTGGAGTAAACAAAAGCAATAACAAGCTGGAGTATTTCTATAATAGCAATCTTCATCTTGTAACATACTTTTTATTTTTTCAAAGTCTCGCTCTTTCTCAAAATCTCGCTCTCTCAATCTCGATCTCTCTCAAAATCTCGCTCTCTCAATATTTGAACTTTGAACCTTGAACTTTGTGATAATGTTTTATATACCATTGATATAATGAAAAGAGTAGTAGCTCAATTATACATGTTTTAATAAAATGTATAATATTGAACTTTGATAAAATTATTGTATACATGTTTTACATACATAAAAAACACATGTTTTTACATACACAAAAAATACAATAAAGAATACATGTTTTATACACATCAAAAGTACAGAGTGTTCGCCCACAATTGACACACTAACTGCATTCTATAGTCACTCATTTTCTTCTGAGTGATTACAGACGGATCAACACCAGTCACTAGATGTTCTAGTAATTTTATTGCAAAGATTCCACAATCAAGCGACCCGTGTTGTATGTCGGGGTTCATAGGTCGCGAGATTTTCCAACGGGATGTGGATAGGTTCGGCTTTGAACGATCCATGTCACAGTAGTGAAGTAGGGATGGTACTATGACAGTCAATCGCTCCAACTCATTCACTAGCTTTGTCATTGATGTGTATGACGGAAGTGAATCGAACATGAATATATGACCTCTGTTAATTTCCATTGCAAGGACCATCCAGTGCTCACTGATATTCATTTCCGTATACACACCACATTTGCCCATTTGACATCGAATTTATTGATGACGTAGTCCTTGTACGTGTCTTCATCCTTTCATGCTAGGGCAGCCTCCAGTGTCATCTTATTCTTTAATCATTTAAATACCCCACCACGAGCATTAAGGTGACTCTGCCAAATAAAATGAGAAGTTAAGTAATGAAATATACCATAGTAAAATCATTCCTCACAACAAAATATATCAAAATTTACTGTTACACCAATTGACAAGATGGTGAACTTGTGCATGCACATATTAGATCGGGTATAAATTTTTTCTTTCATAAAATGAAATAAAGTATTTATGGTTTGCACAAAAAATTACTATGTCAGTAAAAGTACAAGATATCCAACTGTAAAGAAGTCAAGACTAGGAAACTTACATCGCACTCGACCCACGAACTCGGTTCAATCAATTCCTTGAAAAATTGCTTGGCAAGTGGTTTAAAGGAATTCTTTCGTACCTCGTTATTGGTATTCTCATCTGAGATCTATCGCATCATTTCTATAAAGATATTAAGTGGAACATCATGTGCTACGTTGTACGCGACAATCGTTTTGGATAGTGACGTAGGCACACCTGGAAGAGGATACTTAACCACACTTTTCTTCTTTACTTGAGCGAGAGGTGTATATTTATCAACAAATTTCTTCTTACGAGTAGTTCTTCGAGGTTCCTACATAAACAAATAATAAAAAATTACTCATTAAAAAATATAAAAAATATAAACAAAGATTACTGATCAATAAATTACTCACCAGTGTAACTTCTTCTGTGGTCGTAACAATACCAGAAGTGTCGGCCTCTAGGATGTCAGACATGTCAGGCTCTATATGTGACATGGTGAGTAAGTCAGACATGTCGGTCTCTGTTTGTGGGACGTCGGCCTCTATAGGTTTGACATTAGTGGGTGATGTTGTGGTATCAGGCTTTAGAGGGGGGATGAGAGTAGGTGAAGTAGTGGTATTTTGAGGCTCTATAGGGGGGATGAGAGTATCAGAGGTCGCATCAGTGGTATCAGGATCCTGAGATGGGATGGGTGACCTTGGTGTCTCTTCATTCACCGTGGAACCCTTCAATTAGTAAAGTAAAATGACGAGTTCTCCAACACGTAAAAAATAAACACGTAAAGACATAAAATGATAGTAAATGAATACCTTGCACATAGACTGCAACAGTGACAGGATGGCCGACAATTGTCCTTTCATGTCGTCATGTTTTCCTCGATATACAGACATCCAACCTCGATAGTGAGCTGTCAATGGTCCGCAGGTACGAATAAATAGAATCGTTGGGATTGGCTCCCTCCCTGCGGGTAGCACACTCAGGACACTTTTCATCCATAGATTGCTCTCTACGGGAAATCGCAAGATGGACATCGGGTGGGTTCAACTCGTCTTCATCGCGTACGCCCCTACCACATCATGGAACATATCATCAACTAGTGTGTGTATGTCCTCCTTCCACCCTCCACATTTAGCATCCTCGTGCTCAGAATGCTTGTGTTCATCCCCTCCCTCTACCTCTCCACATTCATCATTGTTACCTCCACGATGATCATCACCGTCGTTTTCAGAACTACCCCTACTACTCGACCTATTGCCACTTTCAGCACTATCATCATTGGCACCTAGTTCAAATATAGGTCGTTTGTGTTGGGGTTGATGCCGTAAAGTTTCGTGTCCTGTAGTTTGTAAACAGTTTGTACGAACGCTTGTGTTGTTAATATATGATATTTACTTCACATTTTATTGTTTTGCTCGGTTATTTATTTTATTTGCTTTGCCACAACTCAATAAACATAAAATTCCTGGTTATCTGTATGTGACTCAAGCATGTATGTGGTGACATACAAGTGGATCATGTCTTGAGTGATAACAAAAATGGTCTGTAGTATATGGATATAGGAGGGAAACCTTATCTTGGTAACGCTACGGATGCGGCTCTCTTTGTGGAATGGTCACAAGTGTTGTGACTTATCACAGATGATTTGATCCTGATCATTCGTGTTGGGGACATGCGAGCGGGAGTGTCCTATACGAAGAGTTTGTATAAGACCTGACCATGAAGTGTTAATGCCTCGTTATATAACACCGTTCATGATAGAGACTTTACCTCACTAGGATGACCATAGGTAACATGACCTCAATCCTGCGTGAGTTGGGAACTTCTGCCATTGAGGGCAGTCCTTTTATTTGTATGGGTGCGAGTGGCCAGGTCGCCGATTCAAACCAACCATTTTGGGGATTCGTCTGATTTGGGAGTTGGGAACTCAGCTACACAAGATGGAATTCACTTCTTCCCCGAGGCAGGGGTAAGTAGATAGATAACTCCCTTAAGGGCTGATTTCGGGGCTTGAACGATGTGGTGTCACACACCTTCTCTCGGCCCGAGAGGTGTTCACACATAGTTGGACTATGTTGTATTGTTCATTAGAGGAGTTAGTGGTACTTAAAGAGTGAGATGTAACTATAGGGGCAAAACAGTAATTTGGCCCAGCTGCACTTACGAGCATCTGTGGAGGATTATCATACTCATGATTGGTTATATCCGATGGACACAGAAATATATCTGTGGTAAGAAGAGTTCAGTTGTTGGTCTTTGGTGGAATGCCTGATAGTTAACGGATGGTGGATCTCATGGCTAAAGAGTTTGGTCAGCTATTCACGGACCGTTGGAGCTTCGAGCCACAGGCCTATTAAGTTCTATTGGGTAGCTTGGATAAAGTCGAGAACCAGTGTTTGGGTTAATTTGAAAATTTCAAATTGACAAGAGGAAGTTCGATTATATATAACATAATTGGACTGGTTAATTATATATGATATAATTGGCTAAATGTATGAGATATATTATTTTGGAAGAAATTAGATATAAAATGATTTATATCAAGTAGAGGAGAAAATACTATAGTAGATATGTGATATCAAACTATAGGGTAAAAATATAATATGATTGTATTTATTAATTAATTAGTTGGTTAATTATATGATAATTAATCCAAAATTCACGTTCGGACGTGGGTTAGTGGGGCAGCGTCGGTTATTGTAATCGATGATTTAAAATGAAAATAGTCTTAATTTTGATTAATCGCCAAAAAGAATTTCGCAAGCGTGCATTGGAGAAAAGAAAACGATCGCTTAAGGTTTTTCGAGAGCCTATACGATAGCATTCTCCACCTAAATGATCGTCCACCTCGTGCCTAAACGATCACATACTGTCACCTACATGATCGCATAGCTTCTCTAAACGATCGTAGTGTGTGCCGATTTTGCTAAACAATCGTATACCTTTTCCTAAACGATGTTCAGTAAATCCCACAATCGTGTAGCTTCTCCTAAACGATAAGCAGTGTGTTATGCGATAGTGCCTTTTTCCCTCCAACTTGCTTATCGCCTACATGATTCGTGTTTCCTTCTTCCTCTACATAATTCATCAAAGATCACGCTTTGGATTCTCACCTCGAGAATACTCAGGGCTCTTTTTTGGTGGTTTCATCCCCACAGTGTTCGTGTTTGTGTTCGCGGTTGTTCGTGCTACTGCAGTCAACGCTTCCACTAGTCGTTGGTAGATTGCGTGGAGGTTTCCGCTATTGTTGAGTTCCAAAGTGTGAAGAACGTCTTCAACTGGTGGTACTCATTCTCTTGTTATTTTGTTGTTCATAGTAAGCCGATAATTAAGATTTGTTTGCATAATTGTATGTATGAATGTATATTGTTGTATTTTGGTCATTGTGAGATCGGAGCGATCTGAACGTACTCATGGAACTCTTCGGTAAGAGATTCTTTAGTCTGTCCACTGGGGTATCCCAAAACTCCCTCTCAACATTTGTCATGACAATACCCTCTTTAATCTTATCTGCATTAACAACCCAGTAAATTGGTTAGTGTCAATTTAACAACCAAATAAACATATTATGCATAGAGTAAACGTACATTGTTAGACTCGAATATATCTTTCTCGAGTACTTTGAAGGACACTGAGTGGAAGCATGACCATCGTAATATACGAGGTAAAGCCACCTTGCTCCTTCACTCCACAATGTTTCCAACTATCGATGTAGCTAGGATCTCGTACGTCTATACCTAAATAAAATTTAACATATATTAAGAACAATAGTAATGTTAAATCAAACAACAGGATTCTTATGTTAAGAAACTTTACCTGGAACACTTGTGGAAATCCACGCATAGAATACTTCACGACATAAATTTTATTTCCTTTCACCTTCGTCTTGTATAGACTACTCTTATCATTCAATGCAGTCTTTAGGGCATCGAGTGTCCTCTCTAAATAATGGTACCCCAGTCTAGATTGTTGTAATACTCTATATTTTGAACGTCCTTAAATCGTTTAAGGTCCGCTGCATTTTTCTGTTTGTTCTTTCCCATCATTGCAACTTCTGTATAGTAGACTAATGTGATCTTCATAGCATCATCATCATTTTCAAACTCCAACTCCTTGTATCTTTCTTCTAGTAGATGGACATGTAAGGTGTCCTTCGTCACTCGAATACCAAAATACTTGATTGCAAGTTCATACGAGGACTGCTCATTCTGATTAACTCGCGTAGGGAATCGCCACAAACCAGTCATCAACAAAAATCATCCTTAAAAAATGTGACGACCTTTCCACAAACAAAGAATGAGATTGAGTCAGATCTCGTCCTCTTCACTTCTCTCAACAACATATGATGGATAATTTGGCTGTTAAACACCATGTCAACGTTAAATTCATGGTTTTAAAGTATTTAAAACTTGGATCACATAGACCTAAGATCCCGGTTTTAATATGATTAATAACCCTAAGGCTTTAATCTTTTAATCAGTTTAATAGGATTAAATTGGGTAATAAAAGGTTAAAGTGTAGCAAATCTATCTATAAGGAACCTTTTGTCTAAGGCGGATTCTATCTAGGCTGGGGTATTTAAGTTGACGGAAACGTAACACCCCTACCAGGGAACTTACTCTGAATGGTGAATTAGATAGATTTGATGCATGCATGCAAGTTAAGGACAGTCCATTAAAGTGTTTAAATGTGACTACTTGAACCTTTTCATATGTCATAGACAAAGTTGTTTATAAGCAGAGTTTAAAAAGATGAGTTAAACTGAAATCAGTAGCCGGATTGTCTAGGTTAATGATCACCTAGGTAGAACATTCAATGGGAGGTACTTGGGGCATAAGATGCTTCAATTAAACTTTTCATGTTTCTCCTAAATAGTCTACACTATGAGATCTACCCTCGGCCTCGCGGCACCTCTGGCGTGTCCTTCCAACGGATGGTGTTTGGGTACGTCAATATCAAGGTGGATGGAGAGAGTGTTCACAGTAAGTGGGAGGGGGAAGTGCGACAGCATATCCCTCGGTCTCCCTCATTAGGTTGAATAAAGTTACTGCGCATCACCTCGAGGCACCTGGGAGTGTCCCCTAAAGGATGGCAGTTTTGCATGTTTCTTTATTTGATCTCCTTCAAGAGGATAAGGTAACTTAGTCTCTTGTCCTAATCTGCTTCTTCCCTATGGTGGCTCATTAGGCGGGACTCTGGCACCGAAAGCGAGGGGTTACACTTACGCGAATAGTTACATGTTAACGATTCTGGACCGAAAAATGGTGGCTATTAGGTTCAGTTTCAAGAGTTGATTCTGCCTAATGGTTGAGACTGTCTCATCCAGTGAAGGGACAATTGATCACCCATCGATGGCGTTGTCGTGCCTCACTAGGGCATCATTGCAAAATAGAAGTCTATAACTTAGGGTACTTGAAACTGTTTTGCAAAACTGATTGGTTTAAAGTGGTTTAGAAAATTCTAATAAAGTTTTGTTCGTATTTTCAGCAACATTTTTCAAAATGGCCACAACCACGTTGGCATTACTAAGCGCCGAAAAACTTTACTGGCGATTAATTTCATAACATGGAAACACATGATCACGACGATCCCTGATCATCGAGGATCTCATATTCGCTCTCACGAGGGCTTGTCCTCCTATTCCAGCTCCGAATGCCCTTGAAATGTTCGGGAGGCATACGAGCGATGGACAAGGGCGAATGAGAGGCCCCGAGCCTACATCTTAGCAAGTCTTTCTAAAGTCTTGGCCAAGAAACATGACTATGGTCTTAGCACGTGAGATCATGGAGTCTCTACGGGGGATGTTTGGACAACTGTTTGAACAACTTATGCATGAGGCTCTTAAATACAAAATGGAAGAAGGCACCTCTGTTCGTGAACATGTGCTAAACATGATGGTCCACTTTAATGTGGCGAAGTTGAATGGGTCTACCATCGATGAGAGCAACCAGGTTAGCATAATACTGCATTTTTTGTCGAAGAGCTTCCTGCACTTTGTTAGTAATGTGATTCTTAACAAAGTGAAATATAACCTTACAACTCTTCTCAACGAGTTGCAGACATACCAATCTTTACTGAAAAGTAAGGAGAGGCTGAAGGGTGAGGCAAATGTTGCTTCATCCTTCAGGACGTTCAATAGAGGTTCGACCTCAGAAACGAAGTCTGCACCTTCTACTTCTAACTCTGCAAAAGGGAAGAAGAAGAAGGGTGGTAAGGGAAAAGGGAAGGCATCGCCCCAAGGAGTAGTCCACAGGTTGCTAAGGGAAAGTATTTTCACTACAACCAAGATAGACACTAAAAGAGGAACTGTCCTCGGTATCTGAAAGAGAAGAAAGCAGCCAAGGCTAAGGCCAAGGTCGATAAAGGTAAATGTGATTTACTTGTGCTTGAAACTTGTTTAGTGGAGAATGATGATTCTGCCTGGATAATTGATTCAGGCGCCACTAACCATGTTTGTTCTTCTTTTCAGGGGATTAGATCTTGGCAAAAGCTAGAGGCTGGTGAGATGACGATGCGAATAGACACCGGACACGTCGTCTCACCTGTGGCAGTGGGAGGACTCCAGTTAGCTTTACATAATAGGTTTCTTGTTTTACATGATGTATATATTGTTCCTGAAGTATAGAGGAACCTTATTTCTATAAAGTGTTTATTGCAATGTAAATATACTATCTCGTTTAATATGGATAAAGCATTTATTCATAAAGATGGTTTTTTTATTTGCACAGCAAATTTGGAATCGAATTTATATATGCTAAGTCCGTTAGCCATTAGTTCCCTCCATAATACTGAATTGTTTAGAACTATTGTAACTCAATCAAAACTTCGACGAATTTCTCCAAAAGAAAATGCCCAACTTTGGCATCTTTGTTTAGGGCACATCAATCTCAATAGGATTGAGAGATTGGTTAAGAATGGACTTCTAAGTGAGTTAGAAGAAAATTCTTTGCCAATGTGCGAATCTTGCCTTGAGGGTAAGATGACTAAATGAACTTTTATTGGAAAAGGTTATAGAGCCAAGGAGACTCTTGAGTTAGTACATTTTGACCTTTGTGGTCCTATGAATGTGCGAGCCCGAGGTGGCTATGTGTATTTTATCAGTTTCACTGATGATTACTTCAGATAGGGATATTATTATCTTATGCGATGAAAGTCTGAATTCTTTGAAAAGTTCAAAGAGTTCAAGGCTGAAGTTGAAAATGCATTAGATAGACGGATTAAGATACTTCGATTGGATCAAGGTGGAGATTTTTTGGACTCGGCATTCCAGGACTATTTGATAGAACGTGGAATCGTTTTCCAACTCTTAGCGGCAGGTATACCTCAGTAGAATGGTGTAGCGAAGAGAAGAAATAGGACCTTGTTAGACATGGTTCGCTCGATGATGAGTTACGCTTCCTTATCAGACTCATTTTGGGGTTTCGCAGTGGAGACTGCAGTATACATACTCAACTGTGTTCCGTCAAAGATTTGCAAGAACACCTCTGAAGTTGTGGAATAGGCGTAAAGCTAGTTTACGTCACTTTGGCATTTGGGGTTGTCCTGCACATGTGCTTGAGGCTAATCCCAAGAAGTTGGAACCACGGTTGAGGTTATGCCTTTTTATAGGCTACCGCAAAGGTACACAAGGGGGTTATTTTTATGATCCGATGGAAAATAGGGTGTTTGTTTCAACAAACGCTACTTTCTTGGAGGAGGATCATATAGGTAGCACAGTCCACGAAGCAAAGTCGTGTTGCGTGAGCTTTCCAATGAAACTACTGAAACTTCATCAAGAGTTGTTGAAGAGCCTGCTACATAAAAAAGAATTGTTGATGGGCATTCATTCAGTAGGTCGGTTCCATCTCAAGATTTGAGGGAACCTTGATGTAGTGAGAGGGTTGCGAACCCACCCGTTCGCTATCTGGGTTTCACGAAAATCCTTGCTATGGTAGCAGATGGCGACATTGAGGATCCATTGTCTTATAAGAAGGCAATGAAAGATGTTGACTGGGATGAATGGGTCAAAGCGATGGATCTTGAGATGGAGTCGATTTACTTCAACTCAGTATGTGATCTTATAGATCAGCCTGATAGGGTTCACCCTATAGGTTGTAAATAGATCTACAAGCACAAACGGGGTGCTGATGGGAAGGTATAGACTGTCAAGGCTCGACTTGTGGTGAAGGGTTAATACCCAGGTAGAGGGAGTCAACTATGTGGAGACTTTCTGCTTGTTTCCATGTTAAAGTCGATCCGCATACTCTTATCCATTGCAACTTATTATAATTATGAGATCTGGCAAATGGACGTCAAGACAGCCTTTTTGAATGGCAATCTTGAGGAGACCATTTATATGGTGCAACCCGAGGGATTCATAGCCCAAGGTCAAAAGCAAAAGGTTTGCAATGTAAATCGGTCCATTTATGGACTGAAACAGGCATCTCGATCTTGGAATATACGGTTTGATACTACGATCAAGTCGTATGGCTTTGACCAAAACGTTGATGAACCTTGTGTCTACAAGAAGATCATCAATGCTTCAGTAGTTTTCTTAGTGTTGTATGTTGATGATATCCTACTCATTGGGAATGATGTAGGTCAACTGACTGCAGTTAAGAACTGGCTAGCGACCCAATTCCAAATGAAATATTTGGGAGAGGCTTAGTTTGTTCTAGGTATACAGATCTTTCGGAATCGTAAGAACAAAGTGCTAGCACTGTCTCAGGCATCGTACATTGATAAGATGTTGCTCAAGTACTCGATGCAGGACTCCAAGAGGATTTTTGGGGGTTATTTATTAATATTATTAGTTGGTTAATTATATGATAATTAATCCAAAATTCACGTTCGGCAGCGTGGTTAGTGGGCAGCGTCGGTTTATTGTAATCGATGATTTAAAATGAAAATAGTCTTAATTTGATTAATCGCCAAAAAGAATTTCGCAAGCGTGCATTGGAGAAAGAAAACGATCGCTTAAGGTTTTCGAGAGCTATACGATAGCATTCTCCACTAAATGATCGTCCACCTCGTGCTAAACGATCACATACTGTCACCCTACATGAATCGCATAGCTTCTCTAAACGATCGTAGTGTGTGCCGATTTTGCTAAACAATCGTATACCTTTTCCTAAACGATGTTCAGTAAATCCCACAATCGTGTATTCTCCTAAACGATAAGCAGTGTGTATGCGATAGTGCCTTTTTCCCTCAACTTGCTTATCGCTACATGATTCGTGTTTCCTTCTTCTTACAATATTCATCAAAGATCACGCTTTGGATTCTCACCTCGAGAATACTCAGGGCTCTTTTTTGGTGGTTTCATCCCCACAGTGTTCGTGTTTGTGTTCGCGGTTGTTCGTGCTACTGCAGTCAACGCTTCCATAGTCGTTTGGTAGATTGCGTGGAGGTTTCCGCTATTGTTGAGTTCCAAAGTGTGAAGAACGTCTTCAACTGGTGGTACTCATTCTCTTTTATTTTGTTGTTCATAGTAAGCCGATAATTAAGATTTGTTTGCATAATTGTATGTATGAATGTATATTTGTTGTATTTTGGTCATTGTGAGATCGGAGCGATCTGAACGTACTCATGGAACTCTTCGGTAAGAAGATTTTTAGGTCTGTCCACTGGGGTATCCCCAAAACTCCTCTCAAATTTGTCATGACAATACCCTCTTTAATCTTATCTGCATTTAACACCCAGTAAATTGTTAGTGTCAATTTAACAACCAAATAAACATATTATGCATAGAGTAAACGTACATTGTTAGACTCGAATATATCTTTCTCGAGTACTTTGAAGGACACTGAGTGGAAGCATGACCACGTAATATACGAGGTAAAGCACTTGCTCTTCACTCCAAATGTTTCCAACTATCGATGTAGCTAGGATCTCGTACGTCTATTACCTAAATAAAATTTAACATATATTAAGAACAATAGTAATGTTAAATCAAACAACAGTGATTCTATGTTAAGAAACTTTACCTGGAACATTGTGAAATCCACGCATAGAATACTACGCATAAATTTTATTTCCTTTCACCTTCGTCTTGTATAGACTACTCCTTATCATTCATGCAGTCTTTAGGGCATCGGAGTGTCCTCTCTAAAAATGGTACCCCAGTCTAGATTGTTGTAATACTCTAGTATTTTGAACGTCCTTAAATCGTTTAAGGTCCGCTGCATTTTTCTGTTTGTTCTTTCCCATCATTGCAACTTCTGTATAGTAGAACTAATGTGATCTTCATAGCATCATCATCATTTTCAAACTCCAACTCCTTGTATCTTTCTTCTAGTAGATGGACATGTAGGTGTCCTTCGTCACTCGAATACCAAAATACTTGATTGCAAGTTCATACGAGGACTGCTCATTCTGATTAACTCGCGTAGGGAATCCGCCACAAACCAGTCATCAACAAAAATCATCCTTAAAAAATGTGACGCCTTTCCACAAACAAAGAATGAGATTGAGTCAGATCTCGTCCTCTTCACTTCTCTCAACAACATATGATGGATAATTTGGCTGTTAAAACACCATGTCAACGTTAAATTCATGGTTTTAAAGTATTTAAAACTTGGATCACATAGACCTAAGATCCCGGTTTTTATATGATTAAATAACCCTAAGGCTTTAATCTTTTAATCAGTTTAATAGGATTAAATTGGGTAATAAAAGGTTAAAGTGTAGCAAAATCTATCTATAAGAACCTTTTGTCTAAGGCGGATATCTATCTAGGCTGGGGTATTTAAGTTGACGGAAACGTAACACCCCTACCAGGGAACTACTCTGAATGGTGAATTAGATAGATTTGATGCATGCATGCAAGTTAAGGACAGTCCATTAAAGTGTTTAAATGTGACTACTTGAACCTTTTCATATGTCATAGACAAAGTTGTTTATAAGCAGAGTTTAAAAAGATGAGTTAAACTGAAATCAGTAGCCGGATTGTCTAGGTTAATGATCACCTAGGTTAAACATTCAATGGGAGTACTTGGGCATAAGATGCTTCAATTAAACTTTTCATGTTTCTCCTAAATAGTCTACACTATGAGATCTACCCTCGGCCTCGCGGCACCTCTGGCGTGTCCTTTCAACGGATGGTGTTTGGGTACGTCAATATCAAGGTGGATGGAGAGAAGTGTTCACAGTAAGTGGGAGGGGGAAGTGCGACAGCATATCCCTCGGTCTCCCTCATTAGGTTGAATAAAGTTACTGCGCATCACCTCGAGGCACACCTGGGAGTGTCCCCTAAAGGATTGGCAGTTTTGCATGTTTCTTTATTTGATCTCCTTCAAGAGGATAAGGTATACTTAAGTCTCTTGTCCTAATCTGCTTCTTCCCTATGGTGGGCTCATTAGGGCGGGACTCTGGCACCGAAAGCGAGGGGTTACACTTACGCGAATAGTTACATGTTAACGATTCTGGAACCGAAAAATGGTGGCTATTAGGTTCAGTTTCAAGAGTTGATTCTGCCTAATGGTTGAGACTGTCTCATCCAGTGAAGGGACAATTGATCACCCCATCGATGGCGTTGTCGTGCCTCACTAGGGCATCATTGCAAAATAGAAGTCTATAACATTAGGGTACTTGAAACTGTTTGCAAAACTGATTGGTTTAAAGTGGTTTAGAAAATTCTAATAAAGTTTTGTTCGTATTTTCAGCAACATTTTTCAAAATGGCCACAACCATCGTTGGCATTACTAAGCGCCGAAAAACTTTACTGGCGATTAATTTCATAACATGGAACACATGATCACGACGATCCTGATCATCGAGGATCTCATATTCGCTCTCACGAGGGCTTGTCCTCCTATTCCAGCTTCCGAATGCCCTTGAAATGTTCGGGAGGCATACGAGCGATGGACAAGGCGAATGAGAGGGCCCGAGCCTACATCTTAGCAAGTCTTTCTAAGTCTTGGCCAAGAAACATGAGCCTATGGTCTTAGCACGTGAGATCATGGAGTCTCTACGGGGGATGTTTGGACAACTGTTTTGAACAACTTATTCATGAGGCCTCTAAATACAAAATGGAAGAAGGCACTCTGTTCAGTGAACATGTGCTTAACATGATGGTCCACTTTAATGTGGCGAAAGTTGAATGGGTCTACCATCGATGAGAGCAACCAGGTTAGCATAATACTGCATTTTTGTCGAAGGAGTTCCTGCACTTTGTTAGTAATGTGATTCTTAACAAAGTGAAATATAACCTTAACAACTTTCTCAACGAGATTGCAGACATACCAATCTTTACTGAAAAGTAAGGAGAGGCTGAAGGGTGAGGCAAATGTTGCTTCATCCTTCAGGACGTTCAATAGAGTTCGACCTCAGAAACGAAGTCTGCACCTTCTACTTCTAACTCTGCAAAAGGGAAGAAGAGAAGGGTGGTAAGGGAAAGGGAAGGCATCGACCCCAAGGAGTAGTCCACAGGTTGCTAATACTCATGATTGGTTATATCCGATGGACATAGAAATATATTTATGGTAAGAAGAGTTCAACTGTTGGTCTTTAGTAGAATGCTTGATAGTTGACGGATCGTGGATCTCGTGGCTAAAGAGTTTAGTTAGCTATTCACAGACCGTTGGAGCTTCAAGCCACAGGTTCATTAGGTTCCCTAGGTAGCTTGGAGAAAGTCGAGAACCAGTGTTTGGGTTAATTTGAAATGTTCAAATTGACAAGAGGAAGTTCGATTATATATGACATAAATGGTCTAGTTAATTATATATGATATAATTGGCTAAATGTATGAGATACATTATTTTGGAGGAACTTAGATATAAATATAATTTATATCAAGTAGAGGAGAAAATACTGTAGTAGATATGTGTGATGACATGCAGAAATGCACGTCATCTTAGGCCTTTTATTAATAATTATGAATGCTTTTAAGCAGAATATGCGGCAATTATGTTAGGAATTCATGAGAAATGAGTTTGCGTCGTTCAACATTAAGAATCTCGACTAACCCACTATTATGCGTTATTATGCATTCAATTGTCTATCTTTGTAGTTAATGCAAAAGGCGGACGCAGACGCGGAAGCCGGGTATCACATAGACGACCGCATGCGGAGAAATTCTCCATCACAAACACGAACGCATACATTCAACGGATGGGTGTTGCGGTAATCAATCGCATGCGTCCATCACATAGGAGTTGCGATCGTCAAGCGATTATGGTCATCGTGTAAAAGTTGCAGTAATCAAGTGAATGCGGCCATTTCAAGATTGTGGCTACAGAATGATAACCATAATAGCAGGATTATCGCAAGGTTGGTGGAATGGAAGCATCAACGCATATATAAGGAAAATCAAAAGATGATGTTGACATTTCACCTACCATGCCATTACCAGCTGAGATTCAGAAAAGGATCAATGTGCCGCGAATATCAAAATCAGAGCAGGTCCATTAATGTTGTCAACGATCAAGCTTTATAAATAGAAGCCGCTGAGCATAACTTCAGACCATTCAAGGTTTCCTACCTTCAAGTGGATCCTTGTGATCCAGACTAAAACGTTAGAAGAAAGTTTGAGAGTTCTTCATCTTCTTCATCCATTCTGAGTGACGACCGAAGCCTTCAATGGAGTTAGATCTTGAGAGTCAGCTCCATCGCCCTTCCATGGCAGCATCGGCAGCCTTGACACACATCTGCTGAAAGCAAGACATTGCTTCTAGCTGGTCATTTCATTTTCTCTTCTTTTCTTATATTGTATTGTATTACATTTTGGATTAAGAAATTGATACATTGTGTGTTTAATGCATTTCTATGTTTCCTTCGATTCCATCTCCATCTTTCTTTGCTTAGCATCCTTAACTTTCATTGTATCACTTAGTGAGATTGCTAGAGAATCGCATACTTAATCATGCGACATAGAAATATGAAACATGTAACAAACCACTGGGAGATGTGCGTTACGTGGGTGTTGTGAGAAAACCTTATTTGCTTAGTTTGAAGCTGTAGCAACGCCTATCTATAGGCAGACGCAATGCTTGTCTATGAGTAAAGTCAGCAACAACTAACTGCCTGGGAGGATAAGTGGTTCGCATTAATCAATGTAAGCAATTATTCACTAGAGATAGGAATAATATTATGCCAACCAAGTTTATATGGTTACCTTGTCTTATGTGTGCATCATTCATCATTTAGGCATACTTGAGAGAGTATTCTAAAAACCAAATCTAAGACTTGAGAGAGCGGATTGGAACGCATAAGCAAGAATGGGGAACTTAGAGATAAGCTCTGTTTCCTATTACACAGCATATGCACCCTACAGATAGGATATTGCATGAGTCCCGAAGTAAGATACAGTGGTATGTGGTCATCACGCTTATGTGTGAGAGCACGTGAGCGGGTTATGGAGGCTTAGGCATAGGCTTCTCGACACTATCGCATATACATCGCATGCGTCCTAGAATTAGGCATAAGTGTGTGTAGCCTGATCGCATAGTTTGTGTTTGCTGAGGTTGCCTTTGCGGTCAAGCTTAGGGTTGCGATGAAGACATCCTCACATTTTATTTATTTTTCCATGTATTTACTACGCGTCAACAGTTTCCGTGTCTCCACCTCTCATTCATACTTCCTATGCTTTATCTGTTAGTTAAGAGTAGGAGTAGTTATTAGCTTATACCCTCCATTATTCTTTTATTCATCTGCCGCATACACATTACCGCATAGCATTTAGTTACAAGTCCCTGAGTTCAACCTCAGATCACCCGAGAAACTTGTATTCACGTTATACTTGGCGTGACCGCAAGAAAACTTGTGACGGGAATGCATGGTCATTGCATACATTTGTTAACGCATTGTTTTATTCCAACATATGACCACCGACGCATGAGTATCAACGTATAACCTTAATACATGCATCGCATAATTGCGTTCACTAATTTTTGTCACCAAGTTTTTTTCATCCCCAAACTTAGAATCATGCTTGTCCTCAAGCATGTGTTATACTCAAGAAATTCTAACTCACCGTCAGGCCTTCCTTTGTGATGACCAGCCTCTCAGAATATAATTTACTCATACCGCTGACCATGACTGCAATGCCCTCCTCAACTTTGGCTGCTTTTTCAAAAAGATATTTTCTAAGTTTAGATCCGGCAAGCCTTTGCTCAAAAACTTTTTTTGATTCACCGCAACTTTGCGTTTATCTTTTGAGAATGCGTTTGTTCAAAACACTTCAAAAATATTGCGATTACTTATTCGAATGTGGCGTTGAACCTGGTTACGCTCTTTGTTTTGGCTGACTCCCACGTGTGTCATGCGGGCATCCAACTTTGGTTG